>NW_027555847.1:118306734-118771734 GCF_003287225.1 Phascolarctos cinereus
CAAATTTAAGTTAAATGTCAAAAAATTTTTTCCTACAATTAATGATAACTAAAAACAGAAGATTTAGCATGAACTGCTTGGTTCTCACTCAATAAACAACATCAAGCAGATATTGGATGATGACTTGCCCAGTATTTTAGAGAAGGAATTCCTTTTAGACATCAGCTACGTAGCTGCTGAGATTCTGCCACCTTTAAAATTATTTGAGTCTACATATGAATGCATATCCAATTTAAAAGGGAAAACTTATGAGAGAAATAGTTATCAATATACATAACTTCACTTCTATCATCTAAAATACACGAATGTTACCTCCTCTCTTCACTTTGTAGGATTGTTAGGATAAAATCACATTTTGTGTGTGTGTGCGTGTGTGTATGTGCGCACTGCGCACGCATGCTTAGAGACAGACATATCCTAGTATCAATATTGTATTAGGACACAAAAAGTTCTAAAAGTCACTGGCTTTTTCTTAACTTCATTCTCCTTGTATGCTGAATAAGGATTCAGTCTCTATGTGCAATATAAATACACAGACACAAAATAAAAAACATAAACGGATACATTATATACAACATGTATACACATACACATGTACATAGGTATATCACGAAGGCACTTTTCCTACTCAAAGGATGGCACTTCTTTTGCTGAAAATAATACTACATAATCCTAAAACACCTATGAAATTAGATTTAGTAAAAGTTCTCTATCTATAAATATATCCTTGAGTATAATTAACATAAATTAATACAAGTCAGTAATATAAAAAATTTAAATGCTTTTTATACCTTATGCCAAAAATCTTCAAAGTAAAAAAGGCAAATTTTTAGTTTATGTTTTATCTGCATGAATATCTCAATCAAGGAGTATTTATTAAACATCTCCTGTGGACCAGGCAGATGGGATGCACCCAGAGCGGGAATGTTAGTGTGAAAACTCTCCATCAACAAATATAAGCAGTTCATCAGTAACTTATCACTTCAGACCATTGCCAGAGGCACTGAACAATTAGGTAACTTGCCAATAAATCATGCAGCTTATATATGTAATGCGTACTATTTAACCGAGTTCTTCCTTATTCCAAGGGAAATCAGCTAGCCACTATAGCAGGCTGCCACTAACCCTATCTCATAAATATGTGTGTGTGTGTGTGTGTGTGTATACACACACACACACACCAGATTTTACTTCAGATATAGGAAATTAATGTACATTTTTCCAAAAGACAAATAGACATACAAGAGAAACATCCAATTTCATCTTTACATATGAAAGAGCCATGATTAATGTCAAGCGATAAAATAAGAATAAAAAAAATCAGATGTCATTCACAATTCAAACTAAAATCAAAGGTTACAAGTTTTTAAATTATTACTAATTAAGTATTCACATAAAATATTTCCAATAAAAAAAAACACAAAGGAAATGAACCCTTCAAATTCAATGCTTTAAAAAATGCTATCATTAACCTCTGAATTCAGTCAATCTGGGTGACAGAAACTAATTCTGCTACTTTTAAAGTTTACCTCCCTGGTAATAAGGTCAATTTATATTTCAACTTCATTATCCAAAATAAAATGTATATTTATACTTCTTGCCATCAATAGACGGCATTATTAGCCATCTGCATGTACTACCTCCCTTATAAGCTCCTATATAACATATCTTAGTGTAGGTAAGGACATGAATACTCTATTCATGAAGGAATATACTCTAGAATGGCTTTACAAAAAAAATCTACAAATGATCACTGCTGCTCTACTGTCTTAGCAAATAGAAAACTATTTCCAAAAAGCCAATTTTCTTCTCATAATTCCACAACAAAATGTACTATGTATTTTACCAACATATGAAATATTAATATCAAAGGAAAAAATCTACAATCACAAACACACAACCAACATCAACTACTATGAGCTAATATTGGTTCCCTTAAATTTTAAATTTTTATCTACTTGATGGAAAGAAAACAAAGATTCTTTGTATATTAAGAGAATAACCATAATGCCAGACCTATTTACATTTCTAAGTACATTCTGGTTCAATATTAACTTTCATTCTGTTAAAAGATATTTCCCACTGGATTCAACAGAAATGGAGAAACAGTCTAGGGGAACTCTAGGCTCCAAGACATTTTATTCATCTTTTTCTATCCCACTTTTGTTCTAATCCACCTCCCTTCATGAACTAAAGGCTGAACATCACATGTATCATATATTAGATTTGAAATGTAAAATTCTAAACACTTGAGGGGCAGCTAGGTGGCGCAGTGGATAGAGCACCGGCCCTGAAGTCAGGAGGACCTGAGTTCAACTCTGGTTCAGACCAAACACTGACACTTACTAGCTGTGTGACCCTGGGCAAGTCACTTAACCCCAATTGCCAAAAAAAAAAAATTCTAAACACTTGAGAAAACAGAACATGATTGAAAACAAAAACACTCAATCTTTGTCCCAAATTACTGCTGTTAAGACTATCCAACTTATTATTAAAGTCTATATACTCATTTCAGATACCTCCATTAAATGATGGCAGTGCCAAAATGAATGATGTAGGCATTGTATTCCCAAAGGCTATCAAAAAACAGAAGAGAAAATGGACAAGTGAAATAACTGAAGGCATTTTTTTTTCAATTCTATAAATTTGTTTTTTCAGGAATATCCAGAAGAATGCGAAAAGAAATAAATACTGAGCTTCTCTAACTTTAAGTAAATTTAATAAAAGTTTATTTAGTAACATAACAATCACTTTTTTCTTTTATATATGATAAAAACCTGAAAAAGCAGTCTACTTTTTGGTTATTTTGAAGAAAACCTAGAATTTAACAAAGCCTCAAACTTCCAAAATCTACCAACAAGTTCCAGTTTTCGAAACATAAATTGGTCTGGTCTCAACAGTATTTCAACTCTCACACACACACTCCAAGTCTTCCTGTCTTCCTAACTTCTCTGTTAATGTTTAGGTTACGATCATCCTCCCAGTAACTAACACTCATAACCTTGATGTCTTCCACAACTCCTTACTTTCTTTCACACACACCTGGCCCAACTAAACTCTTGCCAAAATCTGGTGATCTGACCTCTAAAACATCTCTCACATATGCCCCGTTCTCTCCTGTGATACTGCCAACACCACTTTAGTTAAGGCTCTTATCACCTCACACCCAGACAATTAAAAAAAAAACTGCTTGTTGGTGTCCCTCACACAAGACTATACCTACTAAAGTCCATCCTTCTCTCAGCTGCCAAAATGACCTTCCTAAAAGTATAGCTCTCTCTCGCTCGCGCTCTCTCTCTCTCTCTCTCTCTCTCTCTCTCTCTCTCTCTCTCTCTCTCACACACACACACACACACACACACACACACACACACACACACCATTCCCCCCCCCCAACCCCAATAAGCCACAGTTGCTAACACTTCAAGGACCAAATATAAAATCCTCTGCTGGCATTCAAAACCTTCCATTACCTACTATTATAACACACATACTTGTCAGTGTCATTACACCTTACATTCTTTGATCCAGTGAAACTGGCCTCCTCACTATTCCTCAAACAAGATAATTTATCTCCAGACTCCGGATGGTCTCAATGGCTGTATCACTCATCTAGAATGCTCTCCCCCATCGTCTTCTCCTAGCTTACCTGGTTTCCTTCAAGTTCTAGTTAACAGCCTACGTCCTACACGAAGCCTTTCCAAATCTCCCTTAATTCTAGCAGTTTCATTCTGTTGATTATTTTCACTTTAATCTGTAAATAGCTTGTTTGTACATAGCGGTTTATATGTTCTCTCTGCCATCAGACTGTGAGCTAACTGACAAAAGGCACTATCTTTTGCCTTTCTTTGTATCCCTAGCACTTGACATTGTGCCTGGAACATAGCAGGGGCCTTATATTTTCTGACTGACAATTATCTTACTACACTTAAAGTAACTAACAAAATACTCTAGAGCCTTGACATCTTTATCAGATAACAAAATCTCTACTGGGGCAGCTAGGTGGCACAGTGGATAGACCACCTGCCCTGGAGTCAGGAGAACCTGAGTTCAAATCTCACCTCAGACACATAATGCTCACTAGCTGTGTGACTCTGGGCAAGTAACTTAATAGCAACTGTGGTCACAAAAAAAATTAAAAAAAGAATATCTCTATCTGATGGCCCAATCCCAAAGGCATTAAACTAAGGTGAGCACTGTCATACCCTGCAGATTTCCTTGCTAATTAAATAACATGCCCATCAAAAATGAAATAATTAAGAGAGTCTACAATCTTGAACAGAAAGTAGTCCAGACAAACTCCTGAAAAGGATTCACTTGGGGGAAAAGTAAAAGATTAGGCTCAACAGACCACTCCCACCACAACCCTTCCAGCCTTAAAATGGGATATTTGATTCACCTGATTTTGTAATAGGATGGCCACAAGCAAACAGACTACCATAAAGATAATTACAGTTTACAGCCAAGAAGAACACTCCTAAGAAGAACTTGAAAATTTTTCTCCAAATTGGAACATATGTTTTTATAACTTCAGAGCAAAAGTAAGCACAGGGAAGAGAATAAAAAGGGCTAGGAAATAATGCTCGTGGTCCAAGAAACAACAAAGGCCAAATGATTATATTGAGGAACTTTACACCTATACATAGTGAACACTTTCTCTGAAAAGAGAGCTGAAAGCATCCAGATGCTGGCAAGAACAAAAACATGAAAAAATGAAACTTTTTAGACAGAACTTTTAAGACAGAAAGTGACTGGCTCTACATGTTGTAGTCATTTGAAAATCAGGTATTTATAGTCATTTCACTGGATGATGAGAACAAAGGTCAGAATAAACTCCCAACAAGAATTCGAAAACATTAAAAAATGAGAAGGCAGTACTGAATGTGACCATAGCAGCTCCAATCTTACCTTTTAAACAAACTGGGACTTCAAAAAGAAAAAGTAAGTGGACAAAAGTATAACACTATTTGCTAAAGAAATTTAACCAATGCAAAACTATTGACATGATGAGAAGTGGAAAGAGCCTATAAAAAACTACCTCAACAAACACCATCATTAGATTTTAGACCTGAAAGAGAGATTTAGTGCCTCTGAGAGGCCTGACTCTGACTCATCTCAAGGTTCCAGGTATGTTTGAGGTATGAACTTCAACCTGAAAGTGAAGTTAAATTATATATCAAGTCAGTATTATTAATGTAATCATTATTTATGGTATACTGACAGTGCAAGTTAAACACCCATTTTGGTAAACTCCTGATCTAAGTAGAAAAAACTTTAATACTATGCTCAACGTATTATAATCCTTTGTTTGAGGTGTAGGGTGTGTGGGAGGAAGACTAGTACCTCTCCTGTGAGGTCCACCCAGCCCTTTTCAGGACATTTTTCCATGCTTGCTGTCCACCCAATTCACCCAACTCTCACCCGCAGCTGCAAGAAGCTGCACTATGTGCAGTCACTATACCGCAGTAAACCTTTTGGCAAATGGGCTAAACCAGGTTGAGAGTAACTAAGGGGTCCTCAAATCCTTAGGTGAGTTAAGAGGAAGTATCTACCCAAAGCATGTGAAGACTTCTCCCAGAAGGGGCAAAGGAAAACAATTTGTCCAAAGGGCCAATGAAGGCAACTGAAGCAGGTGTGGTAAAGAGCTAAGATGCCACAGTCATTTACTGCATTCTAAGACATCACCAGTTGTCTTGATTTGTCTTGCCACTGGACTCAAATGACTCTGGAAGAAAGAATGAGGCCTACAGCTTCGCCTAACTCTGCCTCACTTAAATGCAATTTATGTGTGAGACAAAAGACATCATCCATACCATTTTGCCATTTTTACCTACCTCCAAGTCCTGTGGTGACAGGCACATTACGAAGCATCAGGCACAGATATACTGGGAACTTTAGTCACAACCTTACACACAGGCAGCCCAGACCATAGACTCTTCTTCTCACTGGACTGAAGCAGCAGTGGGATTAGGCAGAGCCCTAGGTGGTCTGAGCAGCCTTTCTTAATGACGGCATTGCCCATCACCTGATGTGAGGAAGGAGATGGAAAAGGTGCCCTCAAAACTGTCTACTTTACCCAACCTTGGCCTGCTTACCACAGAAGGGGGAGGGATTCCATCCTGCAGTCAAAACCAAAAAAAAAAAATGTACAAAAACTTTTGCAAAGGTGATTTGACTCACCATCAGCATATGGAATGTGTGCATATTTACGGACAACACGAAATCCAGGAGACCTGAAAGATGAACAACTTTTATTCAAAGAGAACTCAGCAAGTATCATACCCAAATAGCAACCTGAGTGAAATGAAGCTCGAAAATGAAGGCTAACTTACTGAAGTCATAGCTGCATAGACATTTTTCTGAAGTGACCACAGTGAAGGGTAGTGCCATGAAGTTGGCATAGGTTTTGCAATCGAAACTAATCTAGTCAACCAGCTTGTATAGCTTCCAAAAGAAGCAAATGACAGGCTCATGACACTGCAACTGCCATGTGCAGTGAAGTACCACACCATCATCAGCAGTGCCTAGGCTCCCACCATGACAAACCATGAACAGGTTTAAAAAAAATTTAAGTAAGGGCTGGAGACTCATATCAACAGTGTGCTGAAAGAGGACAAACTTATAATTCTGGGTGACTTTAATGCAACAGTATGCACAGACTAGCAGACATGGCAGGGAGTCCTTTGGAGAAATGGGATAGGAAAAAAGAACATCAACAATCATTTATTACTGAAAATATGTATTATATGACCTTCTCATCACCAACACTCTCTCCCAACAACTACCTAAAGGCAATAAAACTCGTGGATGCACCCTCCCAGCAAACATTGGCATTTAACAAATTATGTCATTATAAGGAGAAGAGAGTGATGAAGGTGATGTGCGGTACAGAGTACAGGACTGATCACAGACTTATCCTTGCAAAGCAGAATCTTCACATTGAGCAAATGTGTTGGGCCCAAGGCAAGATGACCACCATAAGATTTTAATGTCAATGGATCAGAGTGCTTTTCCAAGGGTAAACAGCTAGTTGCTAACTTGAAGGAAAAGCTAAGGCAATACATGGTTGGAAACAGTGGAGCAGAAAAGGAACAGGCAGCTTTCAGAGGTTTGATGTATAATAGCACATTTAGTCATCTGCGCCAGGAAACTCACAAACATCAAGACTGGTTTGATGTAAATGATGGGGAAATTCAGAAGCTGCTAAACAAAAAATAAGAACTCCACAGGGATTATGAGCAGGATAGTTCATCAGTCTCTAAGAAGGCTGAATTTGACTTCAACAAAAGTAAAGTACAATCAAATCTGGAGAGATGCAGGATTCTTGCCTCAGTAAGAAGGCAGATGAAATTCAATTTTGCATTGATGGTAACAATCCAAAGTGCTTTTATGATGTCCTGAAGACTATTTAGGGGCCAAAGATCTATGGTGCATCTCAACTACTCAGTGCTGATGGAGCCACATTCATTAGTGATAAGGCTGATCCTGAAAAGGTGGGCTGAACATTTCAATGGTATTCTCAACAGACAATCATCAATCAATGCTCAAGCCCCTGACCATATACATCTCAGGTTGAAATCAATGCCTCTCTAGCCAAACTTCCAACTGAAGAAGAGGTTTTAATGAAAACAGACTCTTATCATGTGGCAAAGCACCTTGTGCTGATTCTATTCCAGCTGAGGTTAGCAAAGCTGGAGATCCACTGTTCATACAAAAGATGACTGAAACTTTCTAGGCTATATGGCAATAGGAGGCTATCCCTAGAGGAATTCAAGGAAGGCTCCACTGTCAAACCTTATAAAGATAAAGGAAATAAGTTGTCCTGAGACAATCACAGGAGGGTCTTTCTCTTAGTCACTACTGGCAAGATACCTATGAGAGCGCTCCTTAATAGGCTAATTCTTCTCCTGGAAGATGGTCAACTACCTGAGAGTGAAAGTGGCTTCAAAAAGGGTGAGGAACAGTTGAGATAGTGTTTACTCCTGACAATTCCAGGACAATTGCCAGGAACTGAACAGAGGTGTGTACACCACATTCATTGATCTCACCAAGGCTCTTGACACTGTCAATAGTGAGACTTATGGAAAATTATGCCAAATTTTGTTGTCTGTAGAAGTTCATCAATATTGTACATCAGCTTCATGATGGCATGCTTGCCCAGGTTCTGGGTAATGGACGATGCTGTTGCTTCCTCAGTCATCAATGGAGTGAAGTAAGACCGTGTATGTGTTCCTACACTTTTTGGCATGATGTTAATGAGGATGAACATGGCATTAAGGTAAGCTAAATTTCATGGTAACTTATTTAACTTGAAAAGGCTACAAGCCAAGTGGGAAGAGAGCAGGTGCGTGATTTTTTTTATTTACAAATGATTGTGCACTCAATATAGTGTCTGAAGCTGAGGTGCAATAAAGTATGGGTAAATTCTCTGCTACTTGTACCAATTTTGGCCCAACAGTTAACACCAAGAAAACACAGGTTCTTCATCAGCCAGCACCATACCATCCTTATGTGGAACCACTAGTTACAGCAAATGGAGAATTTTTTAAATACTGTGGACAAGGTCACTCATCTTGGCAACATACTGTCCAGGGATGTACACATTAATAATGAGGTTGATCCATGCACTGCCAGAGCTAGCTCAGTGTTCGGGAGGCTCCAAATGAAAGTGTGCGAGAAAAGAGATATTAGACTGCCTACCAAACTGAAAGTCTACAGGGCCATTGTGCTGACTTCATTGTTGTATGGTTGTGAAACCTGGACAGTATACCAGTGCCATGCCAGGAAAATGAACTGCTTCCATTAGTAAGATTTAAGATCACCTGGCATGATAAGGTATCAGACACTGAGGTTCTTTCTTGAGCTAAACTACCAAGCATTCAAACTTTACTGCAAAGAGCAAAACTAACAAGCTGGCTACACTGTTAGAAAGTACAACATATATTTGCCTAAAAGACTATTTTACAGAAACTCAAACAAGGCAAGTGCTCACACTAAGGTCAAAAGAAGTGACGCTCTCAAGGTATCTCTAAAGAGCTTTGGAATCGATTATATGACATGGAAGACACTGGGAAAGGACCACCCAGCATGGCATGCCAGCATCAAAGACTATGGTGAGCTCTACAAGTGAAGCAGAATTGCAGTAGGTCAAAAGAAACAGGAGATGCACAAACTGAGAGATATTTCTGATCGAAATGCTCATATGGACTATTTGTGCCTGACATATGGTAGAGCATTCTAAGCTCTCATTGGTCTAATCAGTCACAGTTAGACACACCATACCTTAACTACAATATAGTGATGTCATTTTGCTCAACCAACCAATCCTTTCTTTGAAGCATAACTGCTTGATTAGGAAAAGTAATAAGACCTGTGATTTCATTAACAGAGGGAACTCCCAGAGAAAAAAGGTAACTTTACCAAGGTAGGACCTCCTCTGCAATCTATGGTCAAGAGATGTTTAAAGGTTTACTGATTTGACCAAGATGTCACAGCCCAAATATCAGAGGTGGGGAGGAATTCAGGTTTCTTAAATCTAAGGCCATCTCTCAATCCAAAACACCATGCTGTCTCCCACACCACTTATAAAAGGGTATGCTTCAGTCCACAGACACCCATGGGGGACATGGACAGATTTCAGGTTTGTGAACTTGTATTGGGAAAAAAAATTACATCTTCATAGTCACTAAATTCAAAATGAAAGTTAACATTTCCTTCAATTGTGTAGGCAACAAACATTATAGTGAAAAAGGAATCCATAACGTCACCAGACTGTCCAAGTGGTCCATGACACAAGATAGATTAAGAATCTGTGACATAGGAGGCAGAGCCAAGATGACAGAGAGGAGGCAGGAAATTGTGTGAGCTCTCCCCAGCATTCCCAGGAAACATTAAATAAAGCCTCTAAATAGATTCTGGAAACAAACACAACACACAAAAAGATGAGAGTGAAACAACTTTCCATCTTAAGATGAAATAGAAGGACTTCAGGAAAGGTGTGTCTCACTTGGGTAAAGCAGGAGCATGGTCGAACACTGATGGTGCCCAAGGCAACCCAGCAGGAAGTTCTTAGTCACAGCACCTGTCAGCAACTAAGGCCCCTCACCCCGGGCTCAGCAGGCCAGCAGTGAGTCCTCCCACCCAAATGCAGAAGGCAAATTGCCAACCCTGGAATCCAGAGTACAACAGTCACAACCGATTCAGACAACCCCCAGCACAGTGGGAAAGCCACAAGCACCTGAAACCCTCAAGTGGAAAGCCAGAGACCAGATCACTGGCCACCAGCATAAGAAACTTGGGATAGTGCCCTCTATTCCCTAGAAGCAATGAAAATTCAGGAAATAAGCTAAAAAAATGAATAAGAAACAGAAAAGATCCCTGACCATAGAAAGTTACCATGGTGACAGGGAAGACCAAAATACAAACTCAAAAGACGACAACATCAAAATGCCTACATGTGATGCCTCAAAGGGCAATATGAATTGGTGTCAAGCCCAAAAAATCTTCTTGGAAGAGCTGAAAAAGGATCTTAAAAATCAAGTAAGAGAGGTAGAAGAAAAATTGGGAAAAGCTAAGAAAGACAGGCAGGAGAATTATGAAAAAAGAGTCAACATCTTGGAAAAGGAAAAACAAAAACTGAATGAAGAAAACGCCTTTTAAAAGAAGAATTGACTAAATGGAAAGGGAGGTACAAAAGTTAACTCAAGAAAATAATTCCTTAAAAATTAGAACTGGGGGGCAGCTAGATGGCGCAGTGGGGGGCAGCTAGATGGCACAGTGGATAGAGCACTGGCCCTGAAGTCAGGAGGACCTGAGTTCAAATATGGCCTCAGACCAAACATTTGTCATGCTACTAGCTGTATGACCCTGGGCAAGTCACTTAACCCCAATTGCCTACAAAACAAAAACAAAAAAACACAAAATGAAAATTAGAACTGGGCAAGTGGAAGCTAATGACTCTAAGGGAAATCAAGAATCAGTCAAACAAAATCACAAGAATGGAAAAAATTGACAAAAATGTAAAATATCTTATTGGAAAAACAACTGATGTGGAAAATAGATCCCGGAGAGAGAATTTAAGAAGAACTGAACTACCTGAAGGCCCTGATCAAAAAAAGGGCCTGGACAGCATCTTTCAAGAAATTATCAGGAACCACACTGATATCCTAGAACCAGTGGGTAAAACAGTCATAGAAAGAATCCAACAATCACTTCCTGAAAGAGATCACAAAATGAAAATTCCAAGGAATACTGTAGCCAAATTCCCAAATTATCAGGTCAAGGAGAAAGATGTAAACATCTAGAAAGAAACAATCTAAATATCAAGGAGGCATAGCCAGGATTACACAGAACTTAGCAGCTTCTACATTAAAGTATCAGAGGGCATGGAATATACCACGGAAAGCTAAGGAGCTTGGATTACAACCAAGAATCAACTACCCAGCAAAACTGAGCACAATGTTTCAGGGAAAAATTCAATAAAATAGGGACTTTCAAACAAATTTCAATCTTCATATATAAGCCAGAAGAAGCATAAAAAGGTAAACAGGAAACAAAAAAAAATCTTATTTAATAAGACTTAAACTGTTTCCTCTACAGTTATAAGATGATACTTGCAACTCTTTCAGAAGTGTATTTCTATTAGAGCAATTAGAAGTATACATCATAAGAGTGTATGGGTTTAAGATCACTTTGATGTGATGATATAAAAAAAATTGTACTGGGAGAAGAGGAAAGGGAGAAGCAGAATAGGGTAAAATACATCACATGAAGAGGTACAAAAGATCAATTACAGTAAAGGGAAAGAAGGGAGAGGGTGAGCATTGCTTCATCCTTACTTTCATCAGATTTGGCTCAAAGAAGAAATAACAGACACACTCAGTTGGGTATAGAAATTTTTCTTACCCTAAAGGGAAGTAAGAGGGGAAAGGGGAACAAAAAAGGAAAAGGGGCAGGGGGGCTGATAGAAGGGGAAAGGAAAAAGAAAAAGGGAGACTAATAGAAGGGCGGGCAGATTGAGAGAGATGGCAGTCAGAAGCAAAACTGTTGAGGAGGGACAGAGTGAAACAAGAGAGAAAAGTACAAAAAGAGGAAAATAGGATGAAAGGAAACACAAAATCAGTAATCATGACCGTGAATACGAATAGGATAAACTCTCCCACAAAATGGAAGTAGATAGCAGAGTTGATTAAAAACCAGAATCGGGGCAGCTACATGGCGCAGTAGATAGAGCACCAGCCCTGGAGTCAGGAGGACCCGAGTTCGAATCCAGCCTCAGACACATGATGCTAGCTGTGTGACCCTGGGCAAGTCACTTAACCCTAGTTGCCTGGCCAAAAATAAAGTCAACTAATTAATTAATTAATTGATTGATTAAGGCAAACAAAAGCCAAAAACAATACAGCAGGCATTTTTAAAAAATTTAAAAAAAAAAAAAATCATACAGTATGTTGTTTACAAGAAACACATTTGAAGCAAAGAGATATACACAGCGTAAAGGTAAAAGGCTGCAGCAGAGTATATGGTGTTTCAGCTGAAGAGGAAAAAAAAAAGGCAGGGTAGCAATCCTCATCTCAGACAAAGCAAAAGCAAAAACAGATCTAAGTAAAAGAGATAAGAAAGGAAACTACATCTTGCTAAAAGATAACATAGTCAATGAAGTAATATCAATACTAAACATATATGCACCAAGTAGTAAAACATTCAAATTCTTAGAGAAGTTAAGTGAGTTGCAAGAAGAAATAGACAGCAAAACTATACTTGTGGGGGACCTCAACCTCCCCCTCTCAGAACTAGATAAATCCAACCACAAAATAAACAAGAAACAAACTAAGGAGGCGAATGGAATTTTAGAAAAGTTAGATATAATAAACTAAAACTGGATGGGGATAGAAAGGACTACACCTTTTTCTCAGCAGTGCATGGAACCTACACAAAAACTGACCATATATTAGTGCATAAAAACTTCACAATCAAATGCAGAAAAGCAGAAATATTAAAAGTATCCTTTTTAGATCATGATGCAATAAAAATTACATGTAATAAAAGGCCATGGACAGACAGGCTATAAATTAATTCAAAACTAAGTAATCTAATTTCAAAGAATGAGTGAGTCAAACAACAAATCATAGAAACAATCAGTAACTTCAGACAAGAAAATAATGAGACAATATAACAAAACTTACAGGATGCCACAAAAGTAGTTCTTAGGAGAAGTTTTATATCTCTAAAAGCTTACATGAATAAAACAGAGAAAGAAGAAATCAATAAATTGGGGTAAAAAATCTAGAAAAAGAACAAAATAAAAACCCTAATTAAATAACAAATTACAAATTCTGAAAATCAAAAGAGATATTAATAAAACTGAAAGTAAGAAATCTATTGAACTAATAAAATTAACTAAGAGTTGGTTTTGTGGAAAGAACAATAAAATAGATAAATGTTTGGTTCATTTGAAAACCAAGTTACCAGTATTAAAAATGAAAAAGTGTGAATTGACCATCAATGAAGAGGAAATTAAAACAATTAGGAGCTATTTTGCTCAATGGTATGCCAATGAATCTGAAAATCTAAATGAAATGGATGAATATTTACAAAAATATAAATTTCCCAGATTAACAAATCAGGAAATAAAATACTTGAATAACCACATTTTAGGAAAAGAAATTGAACATGCCATCAAAAAACTCCCTAAGAAAATATCTCCAGGGCCAGATGGATTTACAAGTGAATTCTACCAATACTATATAAACTATTTGGAAAAATAGGTGGAGTCCTATTAAATTCCTTTTATGACATAAATACAGTGCTGATACCTAAACCAGGAAGAATCAAAACATAGAAAGAAAATTATAGACCAATTTCCCTAATGAATATTGATGCAAAAAATTTAAATAAAATAATAGCAAAGAGATTGCAGGAATTTATCTCAAGTATAATATACTATGACCAAGTGGAATTTATACGAGGGATGTAGGGCTGGTTCACTATTAGGAAAACTATCAACATAATTGACCATATCAATAACAAAACTAACTGAAATCATATGGTTATCTTGATAGACTCAGAAAAGGCTTTTGACAGAATACAACACCCATTCCTATCAAAAACACTAGAGAGTATAGGAATAAATGTAGTTTTCCTTAAAATGGTAAGCAATATCTACCTAAAACCATCAGCAAGCTTTATATGTAATAGGGATAAGCTAGAAGCCTTCCCAATAAGATCAAAAGTGAAACAAGGATGCCCATTATCACCATCATTATTCAATATTGTACTAGAAATGTTAGTTTTAGCAATAAGAGAAGAAAAAGAAATTGAAGGAATTAAAATAGGCAATGAAGAAACAAAACGATTGCTCTTTGAAGATGATATGATTGTATAATTTAGAGAATCATACAAAAATCAATTAAAAAGCTGCTTGAAACAAATAACTTTAGCAAAGTTGCAGGATATAGAATAAACCCATATAAATCATCAGCATTTCTATATATTACCTACAAAGCCCAGCAACAAGAGATAGAAAGAGAAAATCCATTTAAAATAACTGTAGAGAACAGAATATTTGGCAGTCCACCTACCAAGACAAATCCAGGAACTATATGAACACTATTGCAAAATACATTTCACACAAATAAAGTCAGATCTAAACAACTGGAAAAATGTCAATTGTTCATGGATAGGCTGAGCTAATATAATAAAAATGACAATACCAACTAAATTAATTTACTTAGTGCTATACCAACCAAACTACCAAAAAAATCATTTTATAGAATTAGAAAAAAGAATAACAAAATTCATCTGGAAGAACAAAAGGCCAAGAATATTAAGGAAATTAATGAAAAAAAAATGCAAAGGAAGGTGGCCTAGCCACACCAGATTTAAAACTATATTATATGTTACTGGCTAAAAAATAATGTGGTGGATCAGTAGAATGAGTTAGGCAACAAGACACAGTAGTCAATGACTATAGTAATTTACTGTTCAATAAACCCAAAGACTCTAGCTTCTGGGATAAGAACTCACTATGACAAAAACTGTAGGGAAAACTGGAAAACAGCATGGCAGAAACACAGACCAACATCTCACACCCTGTACTAAGATAAGGTTGAAATGGATGCATGAATCAGACAAAAGGGATGACATCACAAGCAAATCTGGAGAGCAAGGAATAGTTCATCTGTCAGATCTATGGAGAAGAGGAGAATTTATGATCAAACAAGTGATACACAATATTAAGAAATGCAAAATGGGTAATTTTGATTACATCAAATTAAAAAGGTTTTGCATAAACAAAACCAATGCAATCAAGAATAGCAGGAAAGCAGAAAGCTGAGAAACAATTTTTACAGGCAGTGCTTCTGCCAAAGGCTTGATTTCTAAAATATATACAGAAATGAGTCAAATTTATAAAAATACAAGTCATTCCCCAATTGATCAAATGGCCAAAGAATATGGATAGGCAGCTGTCAGATGGAGAAATTAAAGCTACCTATAATCATATAAAAAAATGCTATAAATCACTATTAATTAGAGAAACACAAATCAAAACAACTCTGAGGTACCATATCACACCTATCAGATTGGCTAACATGAAAAAAAAAACAGGAAAATGATAAATGTTGGAGAAGATGTGGGAAAATTGGAACACTAATGTACTGTTGGTAGAGTTATGAACTGATTCAACCATTCTGGAAAGCAATTTGGAACTATGCCCAAAGGGCTATAAAACTGTGCATAACCTTTTGACCCAACAATACCACTTCTAGGACTGTATCCCAAAGAGATTTTAAAAAAAAAAAAAGGAAAAGGACAACATTTACAAAAATATTTACAGCAGCTCTTTTTATGGTGGCAAAATCTTGGAAATTGACTTATTAGCTGTGTGACCCTGGGCAACTCATGTAACCCCAATTGCCTCACCAAAAAGCAAAAAATATATAAATATAAATAAACAAATAAAAAGAATTGGAAATTAAGGGATGACCATTAAGTGGGGAATGGCTGAACAAGTTGTGGTATATGAATGTAATGCAATACTACTGGCTATAAGAAATGATGAGCAGGCAGATTTCAGAAAAACCTGGAAAAATTTATATGAACTGATGCTGAGTGAAGTGAGCAGAACCAGAACACTATACACCATACACAGAACAAATACACAGGAACAGCAACATTGTGCACTGATTCACTATGACAGACAAAGCTCTTCTCAGCAATACAATGATCTAAGATAATTCCAAAAGACTCATGATGGAAAATGATAACCACATCCAGAGAAAGAACTGATAGTTTGAATGCAGATCAAAACATACTATTTTCACTTTGCTTTTGTTTTCTTTCTCGTGGTTTTTTTGTTCTGATTCTTCTTTCACAATATGACTAATGTGGAGATATGTTTACCATAATTATACACGTATAACCTGTATCAGACTGCTTGCTATCTTAGGGAGGAGGGAGGAGAGAGAAGGGATAGGGGAGCAAAGGAGGAAGAAAAATTTGGAACTTAAAATTATACAAAAATGAATGTTGAAGGGGCAGCTAGGTAGCACAATGCATAGAGCTCCTGCCTTGGAGCGAGGAGGACCTTAGTTCAAATTTGGCCTCAGACACATGACACTTACGAGCTCTGTGACCCTGGGTAGGTTACTTAACCCCTACTGCCTCACCAAAAAGCAAAATAACAATAATAATAATAACTATCTTTGCACGTAATGGAGGGGGGGAGTACTATTAAGGAAAAAAAAAGAACCTGTGACATAGAGCCTTATAAATCTGCAAGTCAAAAGTTCAAACTATTTTTTTCTTCTAACTTCTGTAAAAGGTTTAACCTCATCTAGTCTACAATAACATTAACTGTCAACAAGATTGTTCTCAAGATATCTAATAGCCAAGAGTACCCAAGATGTGTATCCTGCTCAACCTACCCCACAATATCCCTTAGTGTTTACCTTCCTTGAGTTTATTTGAACTAGGTCATCAAAGGCTTCTTCTCAGACAAGAGATGCCAATAGTTTAAGTTGCTAGTGGTCAAAAGCCAATCATGAGAATGGAAAAGACTGTCCATGAACTAAAGCATCTAGGTCTCAACCAATTAGATCTTCAGAACACTTGAAGAGTGGGGGCCTTACTGATAAGGAATGATACCTAAAAAGGAACTTTTCTGTCTGTATACACAAGAGTAATCCAGCTTCAAATTGAATAATACTAAAAGCCTCCTTCAATCTTCACATGTACAATGATACTTGCATTAGTTTAAGAGAAGAGGGCTAGAGGAAAAAAACTGCTGGAGGCCCAGAGGAGCAAAGGCTTCATCTGCAACTACCTAAGTGGGTTTTGGAAAGTATTTATGGTGAATACGGTATATGATTGTGATGGATTATTACTGTGCTGTAAGAAATGATGAGCAGGATGGTTTCAAGAAAAATCTGGGAAGACTTTGATGAACTGATGCAAAGTTAAATGAGCACAACTAGGAAAACAGGGTTAACAGTAATACTGTACTATGATCAACTGTGAATGACTTAGCAATTATTCCGATCAAGACAATGGTCCAAGGCAACTGCAAAGGACCCATGATCAAAAATGCTATCTACCTTTAGTGAGAGAACTGATGAATTATGAATGCAGCTTGAAGCATACTTTCTTCTCTTTGTATTGTTTTGTTCTGGGCTTTTTGCAACATGGCTAAAGGAAATATATCTTCTATAACTTCACATGTTTAACTCATATGATATTCCCTGCCTTCTCAATGGATAGGGGAGGTATGGGAGGGAAAGAGAGAATTTGGAACTCAGAATACTTTTCAAAAATAAATCATAGCAGCAGCTAGATGGCGCAGTGGATAAAGCACTAGCCCCGAAGTCAGGAAGACCTGAGTCCAAATGTAGCCTCAGACCAAACACTTGACATTTACTAGCTGTGTGACCCTGGGCAAGTCACTTAACCCCAATTGCCTAAAAATAAAGAAAAAAAAGTTACTCATGCTCAGTGCACTGTCTTTTCACCCCAGATCTAGTCAACTGCAAATCAAGTCCTTCAATAGCCCAAATGATACACATTAGATGTATGTTAGGTTAATGTGTTCACCTTTTAGTAGTATGAATTTAAGGCTTATTACATAACTATTTATTTGTAAGGCACCTGCTGCATGGGAATGGGAAGAACAGCCTAACCCTTAGTTATACAAACCTAGGTCATCTAATCTGATTCTCTTGCTTTACAGATGAACAAGGAGCCCTGCAAGAGGTGAAATGATTAATCCTTGGTCACACGGGGACAAAGTCTCAGAAACGTTTACCCAATAGTAAGAAACTGCAGCCAAAAGCAACATGAGTTTAAAGTATAAGCCCATATCAAAAATATAAAGAGGATGACTGAAGCTTATAAACAACATCAAATCTCAAAATAGCAAAAAGGAATTGAGAAGACAGACCTGCAAAGTCTTGCACTAAAGCACTTTCCTAAAAGCATCTGTATATGACCCAAAAAGATAAACAGAACACAATGGGAACAGATGTGAAAACCTTTTCAAAGTGACTTATTCTCATCAGTAATAAAAGTGGAACCACTACATTTGAACTCTACCAACTCAGCAATCAATGTAATATTTACAGAAGTTATAAAATGAAAAGAAGTAAGGAGCTGCTGAACCTATTCTAAAAAAGATTTTTTTTCTATAAAGAAGAAACCTGTGCTGAAGGTAGTAACACAAGCACTTAGGGATCAATGTACAAAGAAGGAAAATTCCAAAGAATCAAAAAGGTCATGAATGTTTTTTTATTCCACTCAAAAAAGTCTCTGTGTGTGTGTGTGTGTGTGTGTGTGTGTGTGTGTATGTATATATATCAAGTACACACATATATATACTATATTATGTACATTGTATCATAATTTGTCATATACTTATAGGTATTATATATATATATATATATATATATATATATATATATATATATCACATTTATATATACACACATACATTTCAGCAACTACTGACCAATTTTGCCTGTTTCTCATTTCTATAAAATCTTTATGAGAATCCATGAATGTATGGATTAAAGAAAACTCAGCAGGGAAAAGGCAGAATTTTTCAGACTATTTTCTACAGGAGAACATATCTTTATATTTATGCAACTAACAGGAAGAGATAAAAGGGGCCGTGCTGTGTTTATTCTTTACTGATTCTAGGGCATCCTAGTCTACAAGGGGGAGACCAAAGGGGGAAAACCTCATTGAGATGGCTTCTGTTTTTCTAGCCACAATTGCTAGAGGCAGCTGGGTCTCATAAAGCAGTTAGCATTTCTTAAGTGTCAGAGATGGGCATAATCAGCAGCCATATCCGAAGATCAGTCCACTTTCCCTTTCACCTACAGGATTAATCTAGCTTCTTTCCCTTCCCCACCCCCACTATAATGAAGTAATAGGGAGAAAGGGAGAACTATTAACTCACCTCCTCATTAAGATATGCATCACTCTTGCCTTTGCCAGAGGAGATCCAAACGATGGTCTGTGAGGTCATTCAGAAGGAAGCCAAATGTAGATTTAAGAGGCACTGCTGGCCTTTACTTTGGGGCCTTTGGCACAAAGGGAGGCAGACCAGATACCTTTTTATTAATAGGTTTGGAGTTCTATTAATAAACGGTTATCTTGCTAAGAGTACTGCCTCAGTTAACCCTTTTGTTAAATTTCACTGGCAACAATACACTGTGGGTTCAGAACAAAATCCACAAAAATTCCAAAAGGGGAAAATTCATTTATGGTTTCTCCAACAACTTGCATTAAAAAAATTATACGGAAGACATTATATCAAGGATATGCACAGTTGTGAAAGCAAGTGTGCCGGCCATGTTACAAGAGTAAGAGACAAGGCTTGAAGAGGCAAGTCATATAATGACATAGGCTTCAAGCTCACTGATAACAACAAAATAAGAAGGCATCTGTAAAGGGTGTGATCTCTATCAAGGTAAGGAATATCCAAACTTATGAATTCACCAAACTAGCAAAGTTATAAATAGCTAAGGAAGAATATTCTGATATTCTAGATTCTGATATTCTAGATTCTAGATTCCAATCATTCAAAAACAAGAACATAACAAACACTTTCTTTTAGGAATGTAAGACACAGTAATTTCCCATATCAAGAAACAGAAGACTAAAACTTGAAGATCAGCAAAACATTGTAATTCAAAAAACAAAATAACTGAACAGTTGAAGGCTTTCTTACCTTAGCAAGTCCTGCTCTATGAGCTCCTTTAGACTCCATATATGCTAAATATTTGTTGAACTCTCTAAATTCATCCATAGAAGGTCTGAAAGTCATGATCTTACAACTCAGATTCGGGGGGCTATCCACCTCTGCCACCTCCATGTTGACTAAGTTTTGCCCTGTAAATGAATAAATGTGCCATCAATATTCAATCATTTTGTACCTATTAATACATAACTTTGTTATAAGAGATTTGACATAGTATGGTTAGATTTTCCTGACAAGTCAAAACCTTTTCATACTATGGCACAGTCTTCTTTCAGTCATTTTTCAGTCCTGTCCCACTCTTCATGACCCCTTGAGGGGTTTGCTTGGCAAAGATACTGGAGTGGTTTGCCATTTCCTTCTCCAATGGCACAGCCTAGTACAGTTCAATTCCCCATCTACCTCACGCTCAAAACAATTTATGTAGGAAACTACATGCCCATAAACATGCTTTTATCATCCTACTTTGCTCAATGCCATTCATCTTATCTCTGCCTATCTTATCTATCCAATAAGACCCAGCTAAATAATCACATTTTTGATGAGGATTTCTCTGACTATCCTCACCCCAAAAATGTCTCTTTTTCCCATGAACTACAGAACTCACTGCTATAGACATTGCAGAGTCTAGTGTTCTGAACATAAAATCAAGAAGACCTAGGCTCAAATCCTAAATCAAACCTCCTTTGTGACACTGAGGCAAATCACTGTCCTCTCTGAGCCTCTTTCCTCATTGCTAAAAGGAGAATAATAATATCTGCAACACCTCCCTTACACGGTTTCCATAATGATCAAATGAGATAACAAAGTACTTCCCCCCCTCCCTTTTTAGGCAATTGGGGTTAAGTGACTTGCCCAGGGTCACACAGACAGTAAGTGTCAAGTGTCTGGTCTGAGGCCAGATTTGACCTCAGGTCCTCCTGACTTCAGGGCCGGTGCTCTATCCACTGTGCCACCTAGCTGCTCCAACATAAAGTACTTTAAAACTTTAAAGGACTATCTAGGTGTCCCAAAAGTTTTAGAGCAGTTTTTTTTGCTATTAAAGTTTAAGACTTTAGAGATTCCCAGTATGAGTATCCATTATTATATTAGAAAAAAATGCTGCATTCTTTTTTCGAACCTATTGCAGCAAGTCCCATAATCTTTGTCAGCCTCAGTTTCCTCAGTTTCAAAACGGAAATAAATCTAAAAGCCCTATTTCACAAGGGTGTTTTAAGGAATGTACAAAAAGTCCTACTCTCATACATCATCAATCATGAGCATGGAGGGGACTCTGGGTTCCTAGTGCTATTCCAGTGGAAAAAATGAGTACTTGCTGAGGAACACCCTACCTAATTACAAAAAGGTTCATCACAAACAGGGAGGCAAACTGATGGTGAATTCATTGGTTATGACAACCTAGCCTAAAAAGAAAAATACAAAATGCTCTCAGTCCTGGGCAGCCATGCTAATTCTGCAGTAACAATACTCAAGCGATTAAAAAGGGGACAGAGGGTACTGAGAGTCACATGGCTTTTGTTTGTTTGTTTGTTTTTTGGGTTTTTTTGGCTAGGCAATGGGGTTAAGTGACTTGCCCAGGGTCACACAGCTAATGCATGTTATGTATCCGAGCCCTGATTTGAACTCAGGTCCTCCGAATCCAGGGCCAGTGCTCTATCCACATGCCTTTTTGACAATCAAATAAATATTAACTTAGCTGCTAGAACTCTAAATGTAAGATCTTGTCCAGTGACCAAATACATATACTATGTGAACTGAATCATAGCAGTCTTGATATTCTTGCTCTGAATGAACCTAGAAAACAAAGGAAACTATAGACACATGGCAAGAAGGCTCACACATTCTCTTAGGAAAGGCACGTAAAGAAAGGAATGAGCAGATTTCATTTTATTCTGCACATAAAGGCAACAAGAAATATCATTCCATGGATTGTGTGGTCGCCTTGTGTTACAGTGTTCATTACAACCCTTTGGAAAAGAAAACTAACTTCAAAGTAAGCGCAGGGAACACACAAATACCTGTTAGAAAGCGGCAAAGCAGGGCAGCTAGGTGGCACAGTAGATAGAGCTACAGCCTTGGAGTCAGTAGGATCTGAGTTCAAATCCAATCCCAGACACTTGGCACTTATAGCTGTGTGACCCCGGGCAAGTCACTTAACCCCAACTGTCTCACCAAAAAGCAAAAACAAAACAGAAAGAGGCACAGAACTTCTACAAAGCACTCAAAAACACTGTTTAAATTAAATTAATAACCTTGTTATTCAGTGACTTAAACGCAAAGGGAGGAAAAAGTGAAAACAGCAAAAAATGTCTTGGCAAAATTTGTTCAAGAGTAAGGAATAAGAAAAGCCAAAGACATGTAAAAGCGCATACAAGATTTGTGACTATCCAACATGGATACCTTCTTAAAGAAAAGAATCAGAAGACACTAGGCCTTGGCAAGCACTAAATATCATAATAAGTAAAACTCACTAAAGTTTAAGAGACAAGAAAAGACCTATTACTAATGTGGAATTAATTCCAGATTGAGTTGTGCCCAGTGAGTTCACTGAGCAAAGATCAAAATCAATATACAAAGCTAAAAGTATAAAAATGAATATGATATGGCATGACATTAAAACAACTCTAACCCAATCTATTTAAGCAAAATATTAATGATGAAATACCAGAAACAGGCAGAAGAAAGGACATTAACACAGAACATGACTAATTTTATGGAGGGTTAACAGATATAAATCAATTCACATAAAAGTCCAAAAAAAGACTAAACAACTACCTGACTTGGCAAACACTTGACCTACTTGCCAAGAATGGCAGGTTCAAGGCAACATTTGCTTAGAAATATAAACTCATTTGTAAAACTTTACAAAGAGAATGCAACAAAATGCACAGGCACTGCCTCATAAAATAGCTTAACATAGTTAAGGGGAAAAGCAGTTTAAAAAACTAAGCCTTCTCTCAAATGCTTGGTGAAATCTCATCAATTTGGATGTTGCTTCCCACGCAGTAACCCATCCCAGCCTAACAACACTACATGATTCTGGGCCAGAGCCTTCCATAAGTGCTAGATGCCCTTCTAGTTGTCTTCCAACATAGTAAGGATATCCATGAGCACTCAGGCTGTCCACCTTTCATACCTTCCTCTCAACACATGACCAGCCCCTCTTTTTCTACCATACATTTCATGATGAAACCTTTTATTTCTTGTCTTCTTCAAAGTTCCCCATTTGCTATATGTTGCAGCCTGTTCACACCCACCATGCACCTCTCCATTGCCCTTTGTGTGATATTCACTTCCAGTTCTTCGGAGACTGTTGTGTTCCATGTCTTGAAGCCATACAACACCACCGGTAGAATATAAAAGTATATAACGATGAAACTAAAAGGAAGACAACAAAGAGACAAAAGATGGTAAAGATCTACAAAGATTTTCACAACAAACACTTTTCACCATCAAGAACAGTAAAAGTATCACATATTGACTCTTAACAATACAGTCCTAAATGTGCTTTTGGAGAAAGTGGAAATGACACTGAAGAAAGCAAAGATGAGAAAATGAGCACAAAAGAGGACCATTCTGTAAGAAATACCACTTGGAGGGTATTGAGGTATCAATAAGCAAACGTCTAAAAAGGGGAAAAGTTTAAGTTATTGGGGAAAAAACAGTTATGATTACCAAGAAAAGGACAATGAAGACTTTATCAATAACTAACAAGCTCATATATACCTAACTTTTCATATACATAAAAATTTTACAAGAAAAAGTTACAAATGTTATCAAGGACATTTTCCATATACACAAATTTTTTGCAAGAAGAGGCCTATATACATGCATCAAGGGCATTATTAGTGAAGGTTTGAGAAGCAATCTGGCAGGCTTTCTCAAGTGATATTTCATAGAGGCCACATCTTTACCACCACCCAAGTGACTGAAAGATATGAAGAAACAAGATTCCATTGTACTTAGGGCAAAGATTTTAACTTGGTACAGCAAAGCACTGCCTTTTGAGGCTCTGCTACAATAAGGTGTCCCCCATGCATGTGTCAAAATCATACAAGAATCAGAAAAAATATAACAAAGAAAACTTTGGCTAACAACTCTCTGGTCAGTATAAAAAAAAAAGACAGAAAATAGGGAGATATATGCTTTCCAAAGGCGGTCATCACTATCATTGAAGAGATACAGCACTAAGTCCAAGACAAAAAATAATTCCCTCCAGGTGATAAAGCCTTCAAGAGGCTCTTATTTGCACATCAGTATTGTGCCAACTATAACAGGCCTGCTAACAAGTAGGAATCTGTAACTGAGAAGTATAATTCCTCAAATCACAAGGAAAAATTAAGTAGATACTAAGATTGTCTACTGTCTAAACTATGATACACAGTACGTTATATGACCTATGAAGTGTACACTAGTGTCTCAGGCTTTGTGAAGACAGATAAGACAAGACAATGCAGCAGACAATGACTTGGGCCCAGAAGACCTCAAGCTTCCTCCTGAAACAAGGGTTCCTCTTTTTTAATACCAATATTCTTCTAGTAATATAATATGATATGCTGAAGTCTTGGAACGCTATAGTCTACAAAGAACTGAAGTTAAGGATCAACCAAAATGCAACACTGAGATACATAGTGGGTGTGAGAAGGCGGGAAAACATTACAAATAAGTAATTACAAAAAGAGGAGTAGGATATCAAAAAAAGATAATGTTGAAAAAGTGAGCTGAGTATGTGGCAAAGCACAGACTGGGTTATCTTTTGATATCCTGGTTATGTCAAGAGAAAGGGAGGAAGTCCCTATGCCAATTTAGGTAGACAACTGTGGGAGACTTCGACAAGAGTTACATTAGATGGGCAGCCATAACAATTTGCCAACTGCATCACTGGAAAGAATACCTGCATTGAAGAAATCACAAATCTCTGAAGTATTGTCATTATAAAGAATCAACTGGACTATAACCACAATGGAGCATTTTGGAATATCTGATATCCAGTGGTAAGCTGTTATTCTATTCTACTACTCTAATTCAAATTTCACCAATCCTTTCAAAATAAAGAAAAGGTAAACCCATGACCCTTTTATCTCATCTAACTTCTGTACCATCTCTCTCCCTTTTTAATATCTATTGTCGTGGTTTGAAAAGTCATCTAGACCGAATATTTCACACCATGCAACTCACTCCCAATGCCTGGCAATTTGGCTTCTACCTCTACCAATCTACTAAATTTGATCTCAGAAGTTACCAAATGACATCTCAGTTGCTAAGCCCAATGTCTTTCTTCAGTCCCCATCTTTCTTGATCTTACTTGCAACATTTAGAACTGACAATATTCGCTTAGTTTTGCTCCAGTCTCCTTGAAAACTTATACTCCCAGTAGCCTACGTTAGCTGCTCTTCCTCTTTCATGCTTTTTAAATGAATCTTCCCACAGGTTTGGTTTTTGGCTCTCTCTACCATTCTAGTGTCACTATACCTTACTTCCTACCATACATGCTGGTGCTCCAGTCAAATTGGTGTCTTCTTTATTTCCCACAAACAACACTTCATCTCTCTTCTTGCCTATGCACATTCCTTCTGTCAGGAATGCATTCTCTCCCAACCTCTTGTTTTG
Source organism: Phascolarctos cinereus (assembly GCF_003287225.1). Classification (NCBI taxonomy): domain Eukaryota; kingdom Metazoa; phylum Chordata; class Mammalia; order Diprotodontia; family Phascolarctidae; genus Phascolarctos; species Phascolarctos cinereus. The sequence goes on from NW_027555847.1 coordinate 118,332,596, forward strand.
AGATTCCTAGTTTTCTTTGAGGCTCAGCTTAAGTAGTGTCTACATGAAACCTTTCCTGATTCCCTTCCCTTCTAGGGTCTTTTCCTTCAAAAAATGCCTTCTGTTTTATATATGCTTACGTATGTTCACGTTGTCTCCTCTAATAGAATAAGGTCATTTAGGGAAAAGATGATCATCTCTGGCTTTGTATCCTTAGTGTCTTAGCATGGTACCTAGTCCAGAGAAGGTATTTAATCAATGCTTATTGGTGGAATAATTTCCATTTCTGTCCTTGTCAACTTCCATTATGCTGACAGCTTCAATTATTACTTCAATATAGCTAGCTCCTATATAGTACTACTGGCACTAATCTCTCATCTGAACAGTCCTATAGGGGAGTTTCCCAGGTAATGGTCCATTTTACATCAGCAGCTCTGCCTGGTTGCCAGGGAATGTCATACCTCCTCCAAGATAAATTGATTACCTGAAATATCATCACCATGCAGACTGACTCAGTTTTGATACTCAATACATTCTCAAAACCTGTCAACTCCTTTAGTTACCTCTCCCCTCTGATTGGAGGGCTGGAGGGTAAAGGACAAACTCATTCCAAACCCTTCCCTCACAAAGGGCTTTGAACTCAGAACTTCCCAGGTTAACCCCATTTTCTAGCAACAGCTCTGCTTAGTTTTAACTCCACAGAACATCATAACCCTGTAACCTCTGGCTTTTCCCCAACTTCTCCCTCTCCCAACTACACCTAATACTTTTCAGCTTCCTTTTGTGTGCCATCTTCCCCCATTTAAGTTCCTACCTCTTTTTCTTATTTATATACCAGGGCTTAACAAAGTGTGCCTGGCAAACAGTAGGTGTTTAATAAATATTTACTGTATTGAATTGAAGCGTATAGAATTACACCTATTTCCACTTATTACACATCTCTAGTTCCATTTCCCAATAAACATCTCAAATTCAGTATTGGCTAAAACAGAGATTATCATCTTTCCCATAATACCTACTGCTTACGATTTCATTAGTTCTTTCAGTGGCAATACCAACATTTATTCACCCAGTGTCCAAGTATTCAATGTTCAAAATTTAGGTGTTAATTTTGACTCTTCCTTCTCTCTAATATGTAGTCAATTACCATGTCCTCTTGATTCACCTTCTGCAAAATTTCTTACATGTATCTCTACTCTTTTCTCAATGTCACCACTCTAATATAGAATATAGGTCCTTATTACCACCTGATAGGTCTAAACCAGGGGGGAGGAATGTGCAGCCTGGCTGTACAAGAACAAACCAAGTTGTACAGAACAAATCCTTTTATTAAAGGATAATTGTACAATTGTGTTCCTAAGCAGAAGTTGTCTATGATACGACTTACAGAGAAAATATGTGAGTTAGAGAAGCTTTACTCAGGCAGGAGTTACAGTATTGTTGGCTGTGAGTTCAATGTTAATGAATCAACAATATAGTACAGCCAGAAAAAGGAAAAAGAAATTCAACAACGTGTACATGAGAATGCTCTGGAAAGTGTTCAAGTAAATGTTATGACCAGAAACTTGCATGAACCTAACCCTGTATTTCCCTTTGGAGCAAAAGTTTTGCTCATTCAATGTTCATGGCAACTATAGAACATAAACCATGAAGAAGAAGACTGCATAATATTTCCTGTTTATTCTGTATGTAGCCAATTTGTACATATTTATTTCCTTGCTGCCTCACCCATTACATGGTGAGTTGACAGCAGGGCCTCTTACCTTTTCTCATATCCCAGCATCTGGCATATAGTAAGTACTTCATAAATGCTTACTGACTAACTAATCTACACATTAACTCTACCACCACACCAAAGATGGTCACACTCTTGATATGATCAACACACAAATATTACACTTCCACAATTCATAACTGAAATTCCTCTGACCATTAAACTTCCTGTCCTTCCATCTCCCTGAGTACTTTACCCATTCTAAACCTATTATCTATCTGTCCTCACTACAAACTCTAGTCTATCTACTTTCTCTTTGATTTTCTAAGTATTCACTCCAGCTCTAGACTCACTTTCCTGCCTTTAAAACCTTCCCCATGAAGTAACCAAGTCAACTTTGCATTGTCATGGTCCCTGAAATTCCTTGGCCCATTAGCAGCCCTAGTACTACTCATCAATTTCCAAACCCCACCATGGGATTATTCCCACAATCTACCTACATCTCTCCTGCCAATGTGCTATAGAGAAAGCTCTAGAGGAAATCTGCGATGACTGGGCAAGATACTCCATTTCAACCGGGCCCTCACTATTGCACTCTAATCCCCCCGAATTCTGAATAACTGTCAATTATACTCCTCTCCACAACTGTTTGAAACCTTCTCTTTCCCTTATCCTTATCATTCCCCTTATTCTTCCCTTCAGCCAAAAATGTTATATATTACAGATCACAAGCAAGAAACAACTTAAAAGGTACCCTTATCCAACCCCCTGTGACTTGCTCATGCCAAAAATGAGGCCATTCTCCATAAATTCTCTCTCCTACCCCATTCCATATTTCAAAACATTTCAACTTCATCTCCTAATTCTCTCCTCCTTGGCTCTAGTACTGAAGAGGTGGTCCTCTTAGCCAAGTTCAAATCTACCAATAGGTATCTTTCATCCCATTTATTCCATCTCTTCAAAGAGTTTGCCCATGTAAGCCCCCGTTCTTTCTAATCTTATTTTAATTAAATGATTTGTTGGAATCTTAATACTGAATATCAGTATTACCACTTAAACTTGCTTAATAACTATTCAAAGTTAAATTTCAATGAATAAAATCCTAACTTTTTTTTTCCATTTTTCCCCACCGCTCTCAGTCACCAACTCACCTTGCCCCCATACCTACCTAAACTGAAGGAAATATTATAGCAAATATTCAGGTAAAACAAATCAACACATTGGCCATGACTGAGAATGAATAGCTGGGTAGGTACTCCTAGTACACCACCTCTTTGAGAAAAGGTTGGAAGATATGTTTCATCAAAGGTAACTGGCAGTCAAAATTAGTTGCTGCTTTAGACAAAGCTCAAAGGTCTTTCAGAATATTTTCCTTCACACTATTGTTGTGGTTATCCATAAACTGTTCTCCTGATCTTGCTTATTTCACTCTGCATTGTCATTTTCTAGTCTTTAATCTCTTTGTTTATTGATTCATTCTCTTCTACCTACATATTGAGACTTCTCTCAATCTTAAAAATAAAAATCACATAATCTCTACCATCCCCTCTAACTAATATACTTCTAGATCTCTCCTTTCACAGACAAACTGGTGGGGGGGGGAGTCAAAAAGTATTTGTCCACTCAATTAAAAAAAAAACAGTCCCTGCTCTCAAGGAGCTTACAATCTACAGGACTATTTACACTTGTTACACCTCTACTTTCTTACCACTCACTTTTTTCAACCCTTTGCAATCTTGCTTTAACTTACCACTTACCTAAAACTATTCTCTCAGGACACCACTGATTTTTTTTTTCTTAATACTAAATCCAAAGAATTTTTGTCAATCTCATCCTTCCTCTCTGTAGCATTTGACACTTTGCCTCAACTCTCTCCCCATCTCCAATTATCCAAAGTGAATGAAATTCCTAAAGCAGAAAGTCTGACAATGTCATTCCTCTAATCAAAAAGCTTCAGGAGATGACTATTACTGTTAGGATAAAACACAACTACTCTTATTTTCATTTAAAGCTCTTTACAGTTGACACTACCTTTCTATGTTCTTTACCTCTTACTCCCCTCTATATTCTACACTCTATATTCCAAGCTAAATTAGCCTATTTACTGTTCGTCACACACAATAGCCCATTTCCTATTTCTGTGCCTTTGTGTAGGCTTTTCTCAATGCCTGGAATGCTCTCCTTCCCCTCACTTCCAGCTCTTAGCTCCTTCAAGGGTATAAAGCTCAAGCACCAGCCCAAGGCCTCTTTCAAGACACCCCTCCTTTCTCCCTCCCCCCCTCCGAAGTTATTAGGGCCTCCTCTCCCCCACTCCAAAATCTGGCTTTTTTTTTTAAATATATATCCACTTTACTTGTGAACAGGCACACACATAAGAAAATGTACACACGTACATATTTATTTTGTATATATCTTATATTTAGACATAACATGTGTCCCCACAGTACAATACTAGTTCCTTGCAGGCAGCATCCATTCACACTTGTATTTGCTGACAAAACCCATGACTTGACAAAAGTGGCTGGGGCATAGTGAGTTCTTAATACATTCTTCAGGATTTACTAATTGAACGAAACTGGGCAAAGAACAAGGCAGGCTACTGAGAATCTTACAATGACTCTTTACATCTGCAAACTGCTCTACTATAATCATATATTAGTTTATGAGATAATCCTTGTAGTCTGACATTCTAATAATATCATTTTGAAATTTTTACAAGGCAATTAGAAGCTCAGGTCCTCCAGCAATTAAAATGAAAATGGATAACTACAGTCTTTAGCATTTGTCTGTTACACACAGATGTCAAAGCAACATCAAAACATGGGCAGCATCTGGCCACAGGTTACTTTCTTAAGAAAGCAGAATCTCTACATGTGGTTTGAAGAGAAATCAATCTCCTTGGGGCAGCTAGGTGGCGTAGTGGATAGAGCACCAGCCCTGAAGTCAGGAGGACCTGAGTTCAAATGTGACCTCAGACCAAACACTTAACACATACTAGCTGTGTGATCCTGGGCAAGTCACTTAACCCCAATTGCCTTTAAAAAAAAAAAAAGAGAGAGAGAGAACTCAATCTCCTTGAAAATGCATTCTGGTAAACTGTTGTCAATTATTTTATACAAGGCAAAAGTGTGAACAGTGTGTCCTCTCCCAATACTATAATATGGCAAGAGAGAATAAAAAACTTGAGGATGGAACAACTCCAATCTAAAAGTAAAAGTGAAATATGATGTAATTTTCCACTTTGGTAACTACTCAATATCATATATGCTATGTCAACTATATTTAGGATCTTTCAGTTAATGTTTCCTTCTTTTCCATTGCAGAATATAAAATTCCTAAAATGTCTGAATTGATTCAACTTTAGTAATGTCACATTCCTTTAGACCCAAATCAAATAAAGGTGCTTCAGATGAAATATGCAAATATATTTAAGAGTTCTATCCCTGGTATAAAGAGAGGCAGGCAGCATGGTACAGTCGAAAGAGTTTATCCTAGAGTCAGAAAAACCCAGGCTGAAGGCCCCACCTCTGACAGATACTGGTTTCCTAATGGTGCCACTTTACCCCTTAACCAGCAGCCCCAAACAATTCTCAAAACAACTAAAAATTACAGAGAAGTTATGATTTACATTGGTACATGGGATTCCCACCAAGACATCCTTACATTAATAAAATTACAGGTCCAGTAAAAAAAAAAATTAAAAGCAAAAACACTGCTGATAAAACCTTATGCAATAATCACTTTCTTAGGTACAGCACCCTTAAAAAAGACTGGCAATACCTCCTACTACAAATGGTGACATCCTCTCCAAAACTTCCTTGCCCCTGAATAGGTACCTTCTCAACTCCCTCACATCCCTCCCCTCTTTGTTGTCTTCCCTCATTAGAGTATAATCTCTTTGAGGGAAGGAATTGCCATTCTTTTGCTTGTATTTGGGTGCTCAGCACAGCGGTGGTACACAGTAAGAGCTCACTAAATGACTTATCTCTAACCTAAACTAAAAAACATACAATTTGAAGTCAGATTTTTAACAGAATACAGGTGGTAGGCATAGAATTTTCTTTCCTTTTGATAATTTTATAATTTGAGCTATATCACACATTATCCTTTGAAATGTATATAGTTTATGTAATGTATACATTCATGTATAGAACATCTTTATATTTATAATATAAATGTAAATTTACAGGTAAATGGATATAAATGTAAATGTCTGCATCATGTGATAGAAAGACTTCACTTTGCTTTTAGGAAAATTTGAAGTATATAGTACTTTGAAATGAAATTGGAATCAGGAGGCTACTGGTTCTAATGTCATCTCAGATACTTCCTGCTATGTGGAGATGGGCAAGTAGCTTAACTGCTATGAGCTTCAGCTTCCTTAATTATAAAATAGGAACCACACCTATGTGTCCATTTTATACGACTGTTGAAGTTCAAAAAAAACTAATGTATATGTATAAGGGTTCCCCATCACCCTAAAGGATCTCCAAGTTACAACTGGATTCAAGGTGTGGAAAAAATGCACTTAGCCCCTATCCACAGCAAACTATTCATGAAATAAAGTCAGTCCTCAACAAAGGAAATTTTGCACTTAAGTTAAATTGTCATTTATACTAAGTGATGCAAGTGTCCTTCCTTTTCTAGTGAAGTTTCATACTTGTTCTTACTCTGGAGAATGTTCCTAACAATTCAAATGATTAGAAAAACCTTCTTAGAAATCAGATAGAAACCAAATATTTAGAGAGAGAAAAGAACAGTTTCCATCTACAGCCAAATTTTTCCTTGCCATGCTGCAGAACTCAATCCTACTGAAAAGGCTGTTTAGTGGGTATCTAATACTACTAAAATACTACTATTCCAGGCCTAGATTCTGTCTTTCTGTACACAGGTTTTCTACATCTTTTTTTTGGTCTAGAAAGCATTTTAATGTTTTAGTTCATTTACATCTGGACATGACATTTTTTTCCATTTCTTTTCTTGAACTGGAAATTTACACAGAAAAAAACTTACTCTCTTAAAACTCTCATGTATACAAATTAAAGTGACAAAGAATGATTATTGTTTAAAACAAACAAAAAAAACTTCCCCTGACTCAAGTACAAGAAACCCTCAATATTTTGGAATATTTGTGATTTCATAAGTGTAAATGCAAAGGATAGAGGGCTAGGTTTGGAAAAATGAGGATCTGGGTTCAGAGCCCCTTCAAATATGTACTAGCTACACATCCACCAACAAATCACTTGAGCTCTCTGAACATCAGTTATTACAACAGTAAAATGTGAAGAACAATAATGCCTGTATCACCCCACTAGAATGTAAACTTCTTGAGGGCAGTTCATGTCCTTAATTTTTTATATGTATCCTTAGCATTTAGTACAGTGCTGGACACAGAGTAAATGCTTAATAACTCTCATTCATTCATTCAGGTACACATATACAGAATAAATATAAAGAGAATACAAACAAATACAAGAACATCAATACCAGACAGCAGGAGAGGGAGGACACCAACAGTCCAGGGAACCAGAAAGCCTCCACAGAGAAGACAGAACTTGAGTTGTATCTTAAAGAGGGGAATTCTATGAGGCTGAGGTAAGTATGTGGTGCATTTCAAAAGGTGGTGTAGTGGATGCGTGCTGGCTCTGGGGTCAGAAGGACCTGAGTTCAAATCTGACCTCACATACATAACACTCACTAGCTGTGTAAGTCTGGGCTAGTCACCTAAACCCCAACTGCCTCACTCCCTCCCCCCAAAAAAAGGTCAGCTAAAAACACAGAGAGGGGAAATCAAGCGCAGTGTGTGAGAAACAAAAGATAAGAAAATGTGGCTAAACTGTACCATCACGTGTGGTAAAGCCACACAATTGTACCCTTAACATCACAGTTCAGGATGAATCTCTAGATCACAGGTTCTATATATGGGATCCATCCACAACTTTTTTTTCTAAAATAATAACTATATTTCAATACAATTGGTTTCCTTCCAGGTCCTATATGTTTTACCTTATGTGTTTAAAAACATTATTCTGAGAATGGGTCTACAAGCTTCTCCAGACTGCCAAAGGGCTTTATCAAACAAAAAAAGTTAAGAATCCCTGTTCTAGGCAGTTTTCAGAGGAAGAAATCAAAGTGATAAATAATTACACGAAAAAAGTTCTAAATCACTAATAATTAGAGTAATGTAAATTAAAACAACTTCAAGGTGCCACCACCTCACACTCATCCAACTGGCTAACATGACAGAAAAGGAAAATGACAAATGTCGGAGATGTGTGAAAATAAGTGCACTAATACACTGTTGGGAGAACTCTGACAAAACCAACCAGTCTAAAGGACAATTTGGAACAATGCCTAAAACAAAACCTAAAGGGCTATAAAACTGTGGACACCCTTTGATCCAGCAATACCACCACTAGGTCTATATCTCAAAGGGATGTTTTTTAAAAAAGGAAAAGGAAAAGGACACACGTACAAAAAATTAATAGCAGCTCTCTTTGTAGTGGCAAAGAACTGGAAACTGAGAGAATGCCCAAAAATTGGGGAATGGCTCAAAAGGTTATGGTGGTGGAATACTATTGTACTATAAGAAATGATGAAGGGGAAAGTTTTAGAAAAACATGAGAACACATAAGAACTGATGCAAAGTTAAGTGAGCAAAATGAGAACAATCTACATAGTAACAGTAATACTGTAGTCATAATCAATTGTGAATACAATTGTCAATTGTAGTGATAAACAATTGTCAATACAATGATCTACCACAACTCCAAAGGACTCATGAGATAAAATGCTATCCACCTCCAGAAGGAGAAGGGATGGACCCAGAGCGCAGATTAATGCATTCTTTTTTCCAGAATATGGCTAAAGGGGAAAGATCTTTTGCAAGACTTCTTAGGTATAATGGGTTTTCTTTATTTCTTGCCTTCTTAATGGGTAGGGAGGGGATAAAGGGAAGGAAAGAATTTGGAACTGAAAATAAAAATTAAATTTAAAAAATTTAAAAAGAATCTCTGTTCTAGAGTAAAGAGAAATAAAATAACACTGAAGAAAACAAAGAAGGGGGGAAAGCAGCTTGTACTAGATGAAGTATCCACAGGACATGTGTACTGAAAGCAAAACTTTGAGGGTGTATAGCAGTCAATTCTCAAAGTATAAAGAAATGTCCAGAGGTGTAGAAAAGAATCTCAGATCTTATAACTACTGACTCCATACTAAATAACATTTATATAAGATTAATACCCATACATATAAAGAGAATTTTTATGAGATATTATAAGGGATCATGCAGATTTTCGAAAGCGATATTCCACACTAGACCCCCTATTTACCATTACACAATTATCTGAAAAATATAGATAATATGAGATCCTACTGTAGTTAAATAGTGACTTTATTGACTACGGGAAAAAATAAAGCATTTGATTTGGTAGGGCAAAACATAACAAAGGCTTTCCACCAACAAGGTGTCTTCCATGCATATCGAAAAATTATACATTTATGTTCTTAAACATATAACATTACTCTCAAATGAGACATAATAATACACTGCTCATAACATCAACATCACCACCATCACCATCATCACCATTATCATATCATCTACACAGCACTATGTGCCAGGCACTGCGTTGAGTACTGCACTACATAAACATGAAAACAGTTCAACACTGTCATAGGAGACTTCTAGATCACATACCCAACAAGGTGGAAGACTAGTTGTTTTCTGATGCTTACAACTTATCACACCTCTCCAAAACAGAAATTATGCACCATAGATAAAGCAATTTCAGCTGTCTCCATGGGCCACCAAGACGAAAAAAGGTAAAAATTCTTAAGAACAAAGCCTAACTTCTGCTCAGTCAACACCTCTGCCCCATCCAGGTTACTCCCTGCACAAGCTGACCTGACCACCCACCCATGGGCTACAACAGAAAGCAACTCCCTGATGGGGCTGGGATCTGGACCCCAGAAAGGAAAAACCCTAGACTTTCCCACTTGGCCATATCTCTGACATTCGCCTTAGGGCTATAAACCCATCAACTGGCCTTTCAATGTGGCTACACCCAATCCCCAATTCTGTTACCCTAAATCTAGCCTAGCTCTCCATTGTCTTACCTCCCTATGGCCCCAGGCCATTTCCCACCCTACATCCTAACAGGGCTCCACTTTCCCTTGGCCACATGGTCCAGGTCCCAGGAGTTCTGCTCACTCTAACTTACTAGCCTCTCCCATCCAGATCCTCCTTTGACTCCTCCTCCAGTCACCCCAAACTATTTGGCCAGTCCTATATCCCTCCCACAGTCTTTCTGTATATAAGGTCCACCTTGTCTCCAGTAAGGTGATCAGATTCTTAAAATCTAGCCAATATCTCACAAACTCAAGAGTCTGGCTTATATGGCAGATCTTAAAAAACTTTGTCTTTGTCTGAAACCAGGCTTGGGTCAAATTCCTTCAGGCAGGACACCCGTGTTGTGGTTTTGGGGTTCCAGCATCCCTGAACCCCTAAATCTCATCAGCCCCACCCCTTGACCTCTACTCCTTTCTAGTAGCTAGAGATACAGACTCCAAAATGTGGAAATTTTCCAAAGTCATGTACCCCACAGCATTCTGTGCTGCAACAGATCTCTGCAGAACAGCAAAACAAAGGTACCCATGTAGGACACTTGTCTGAACTTAATAATAACCTAGCTCAACTCAACACTCTGACTTCCCAGCGCAGCAGAGATTTGCTGAGGCTGCAACAGCAGCACTATGGCAGGCTCTCTGTACACAATGCCCCAGAGAACTGAGGAACAGAGGGAATAGGGTAGAAATACACCTTGCATACAGAGCTATATGGCCTTCCACTAAGCCTGAGGGAAAGAGCCCAGTAACCAACTGGGGCCATTCCTCCATCTTCCCTAATTAAGTCACTTTGGAGCAAACACTTAAAGCTAGTGAAGTGTGAATTGCTCAGCCAGAGAAACAGATAACTTGAGATCCAGCCTCTTGGGGAACCACCATCAGAGGGGAAGGGGTGAGGGGAAAGAGACCGAAATTATGAGGGAACTGAAGAGGAAGGAAGACTCTAGACTTTAAAATATAAGTGGATAAACCAACAAAAGACATAAGAGCAACAGGAAATAGAAGTTGTCTAAGAATAAACACTGCAAAACAAAGCAAAAGGATTCAACACCTGATGAGACAAAGGACCCACAGATTTTGAGAGCGTAGAACCACAACATGCTGTACCTTAATGTTTTAAAAGAGAAATGAAAATTGTAAAAGCAGAACTGACAGCCTATACAGCACAAATAATTGGCAAAATAGAAAAAAAAAGTAATCCTTAGTGGTAAATGATGGCATATGGGCCCAAGCCGGGGCCTTTGCCCCTTGCCCCAAAAAGAATTTGGCTCCCATTTGTCTTCCAGACTCAGGAAACCCTTAAACTTTTTTTTACCTCCCTCTGGTCTCAAAAGGGCTACCTGAGGGTATATTTCACTCAATGGCTTTTCCTTTTGGACTCTCCTTCTCTCCCTTAGAAAGACTTAGTCCCACCTTGGATCACCCTCCTTCCAGAACCCTTCATTATCTATTCAATCCACCAATCCCCATTGTCTATTCAATCTCTCAGACATTCCAATCAGAATACTCCCTAAATCACCCAGACCCTGCTCACAGACCCTCCGGTCACCCAAAATTACTAGAATGTATGTAAGATCCACCCTGGCCCCCATCTAAACTCTGAGACTTTTATCATGCCCCCTAGTCCTTATGGGTGTCACTAATGTTCAGCTTCCTTAAACTAGGCAGCTAGGTGGTGCAATGGATAGAGTACTGGCCCTGGAGTCAGGAGGACCTGATTTCAAATTCAGTCTCAGATCAGATACTTGACATTTACTAGCTGTGCGACCCTGGGCAAGTCACTTCCTTAAGATCATGGCCTGCATGATCTATCTCTAATAAACTTTCTCTCTGGCTAAAAGAAGCTTTGGGTTGAATTATTTCAGACAAGGCCCACATGTTGTGATTTTGGGGTTCCAGCACCCCTAAACCTCTAGACCTCATCAGTACATCTCACCAAAAGAAGTAAAAGAGAGGTAACTGACTAGGAATGCAAATACACCAAAGTGAAGGAAAATGTGGAAAAGCAAAAAGCAATAACATTAAAAGAAAGCATGCTCTCCATGCAAGCAAAAAACAATCAATTCAAATACAAGGTACATGTTCTCAATTTAAAGACTATAAATCTCCCAGAAAAAAAGGGAAGTCTAGGAACTTAAATACCACAATGCAAGAAATAATACGAGAAAATTTTCCCAAACTTCAAAATATAGAAAGCAAGATACCATTTGATAGAGCCATAGATTATCTCCCAAAAAGGAATCCAAAATCCAAGACACATAGTTGTTAAAATTTGACAATTCCTTTGAGAAACAACAAATTCGGCCAGTATCAAAGAAAAAGACTTTCAAAAACAAAGGAAAGGAAAACTATTCTGTATCCACCAAAAAACAAACAGAATGTTCAAAAGAGTAATGGAGCTCAAGGTGCAGTCCAAAATGCCCTACTAGGCAAATCCGAATCTGACCAGGAATGAAAAAAGTTACTCAATAACAAAGAAGCATTCAAAATCTTCTTAGAAAACCAGACCTAAAGAGATTATGCATTTGAACTATAAGAAAGGTAAGCAAATGAAAGCAACAAAAGACAACTGCTAAATAACAATGGAGAAACCGTTAAGAGACTTTTTACTAGGAGACAAAAGTGAAAGCACAAGGCAAATAGAAATGATGGTAGAGAAACCAGACCTGAAAGATCCAGACTAACCTCAGAATACCCTGATTACAGGTAAATCAAAGATTTCTCCAAGACTCAATTATAGAATAAGACAGCCTATAAAAAGTAGAAGAGGAGGGAAAAAAAAAAGAGGGAAATAGGCGGATGTATCCAAATCAAATCAAAGGCAAAGGAGGAAGGGAAAATAACTCCTATGGTCTCTTGAAAGCCAACAGCAAAAGAAGGTCTGCATGACTATTCCTATGTGTAACAGGTTGTGTTTCTCTTGCTTTTTCAATGGGTTGGGAGAGTATGGAGAGAGGGAGAGAATTTGGAAATAAAAATAAAATGAAATTGAATTGAATTTTTTAAAAAAGAATACAGAGCTGGACAACAGTTACACAATATTTCAAAGTCTGTCTCTTACACTACCAGATTTTTTATAAAGGAAATTATAGAACTGAAGAAATTACTGGAGAAACTACAGCCAAAAGATTTTGTAGCATCATCTAAAAAGGACTGCAAATGAATAAACATATTTCTCAGAATCACATAGATCTTGGGGGCAGCTAGGTGGCACAATGGATAGAGTACTGGCCCTGGAGTCAGGAGGACCTGAGTTCAAATTCGGTCTCAGATCAGATACTTGACATTTCATTTACTAGCTGTGTGACCCTGGCAAGTCACTTAACCCAACTGCCTTGCTTCCCCACCCCAAAAAAAAAAAAAGAATCACATAGATCTTCAACAAAAAATAACCATTATAGCAAAGAAATATTGCAAACAAACATTAAAAGGTAGAAATTATAAATGCATCTCTTACAGATCATAAATCAATAAAATAGTCATTGGTTCAGGAATCACAAACAAAAGACACAAACCCAAATGAGGTACCATGAAATCTCAAATAACGGAGTTAAAGAACAAGTCACAGAAATAACAACAATGTAAAAGAAGTTGGTAATGATGTAACAATAAAACAAAATTTCTGGGACACAACTAAATCACTTCTCAGGTGAAAATCATGTCCCTAAAATATATTAACAAAATAGAGGGAAAGAGTAATAATTAACTAAATATTCATTTTAAAAACTAGAAAGCCAACAAACCTGAAATGGGCACTGAAGAGATTAAAGATTAGAAAAGAAATAAACTAGAAACCAAAATTAAAACCACAGAAAATTATAAGTAACATTAAAAGCTGGCTCTTCAAAGAGACTAATAAAATTGGAAAAATTTTAGCCTCTTTGGTTTTAAAAGAAACCAAATTAATAAAGAGAAAAATAAGAAAAATGAAATCTTGACAAACCTAGAAACAAAAAAGAATAAGTACATGCAAACAAGACTGAGGAAAAAAGAGGAAATGGAGAAAGAACTAGATGTAAAGAAACTACAAAGCTCTAGTTTTGACAGATTCACAGGCAAATTACATCAACCCATATTACATAATTATTCTAAAAACAGAGAAAGCACTCTACTATTAAAAAAAACACTTTTATAAAACAATCATAATTTTAATACCCAAATCAGGGAAGGAAAAAACAGAGAAGGAAGACCACAGGCCAATATAATTAATGAATATCAATTCAAAAATTTTAAAGAAAATACTGTCAAATAGACAAGAGTGATTTATCTAAGAAGTCATCTACTATAACCAAGTTGGATTTACACTAGGGAAGCAAGGGTAATTCAACATAAGGAAAACAATCAACATAATTAATTCATTAAAAATCAAAGCATAAAAAATCAGGATTATCTCAATAGATGCAGAAAAGGCCTTTAACAAAGTACAATATTAATTTATGCTTGAAACCTTACAGGCAAAGTACAGGCATACATGAACTTTTTTTTAATTCCATAAAAAGTATCTATCTAAAACCAAAAGCAAGCATCATAAGCAATGGAGATACATTAAAACTTTTTTGAATAAATACCTGAGGAAAACAAGGCTACCAACTCTCTCCACTATTATTTGATAATATTCTGGAAATATAAGCAATGTTTAGACAATAAGACAAGAGAAAGGAATTAAAGGCATTAAGAGGACATGAAACTATCCTTGTTTGTTGATATTAGAACAGGTTATTTTCTCTGTTATATTAATAATCAGTTATTGCATTAGGAATAAGGTCTTCTCTCCTATTTCCTCATTCCCTGTAGGCTATTCAGTCATTCTCAGAAGGTCAGGGCTTAAAAGAGATTAAATCCAGCAGCCCATCCCACCAGGAAAATTTAGATCTGATCAAAAGGAAAAGGGTCCCATAAAATCTGGCCAATGTCGCTGTCTCTGTCAGTCAAGTCTTAGTAGAGGTGGATCCCTTTTGTCTAGACTGCCCTAGGCCCAGGTAGTCTGGATGAGACATAAACAAGCAATCAGGATGTCCCCAGCCCCTCATTACAATAAGGGCATCTCATAATATTTATTCTCTCATTAATTGTTAACCAGAGTCAGTTTCCACCCTCAGGAACACCCATTCTTCCACAAGGATATAACTGTTAAGTGGGTTCCATGAGGTGTCTTTGGCATTCCAGAATGACACTGACCCCTTTTATTATCTGCAATTATAATTTTCTTTAGCAAATAGTATTTTATCTTTTTCAGTTACATGTAAACATGGTTCTCAACATTCATTTTTATAAGATTTTGAGTTCCAAATTTTCTCCCTCTCTCTCATCGCCCCTCCCCAACACAGCAATCTGATATAGGTTATATGTGTACAATCATGTTAAACTTATTTCCACAGTCATGTTGTGAAAGAAACAAAACACAAAAGCCACAAAAAAAGAAAACAATATGCTTCAATCTGCATTCAGGCTCCAAAGTTCTTTCTTTGGATTTCAATCAGCTATTATAATTAACATTAATCACCCAGAAACTATGTATGTCTTTCAAACTTTTTATGTGTCACACTATATAACAATAATAATAACAGAATCCAAGAGACAATAACAGAAAAGAAAATCCCATTCCAAGTTAACTACAAAATGCATAAGGTATCTGGAAATCATTTGTCATATATACATTAAGATTTAAATAGATTCAATTACAAAATGTTCCTTCAAGAAATAAAGAATAATTTGAATAGCAGGAAGAATGTTCAGTGTTCATTTACATTTTTAATGCTATGCCAATCAGATTTACCAAGGAGATATTTTATGGAACTTGGTAAAACAAAAACAAAATTTACTTGGAAAAACAAAAGATTGAGAATATCAAGGGAAATGATGGAAAGAGGTAGGTACAAAAGGAGAACAGCATTTCTGAGTATCAAACTACATTAATAAAGCAGCAGTCATTGAAACCATCTGGTATTGGCTAAAAAAAAAAAGTAGATCAATGGAACAGATTAGATGGGGGGAAGTCAGAAATAATGGATCTCAATATTCCAGTAACAAAGTAGAAAACAAAAATAAGTTAAGAAAAAATTTCCCTATTTGATTAAAAAAAAAAAACTCCTGAGAAAACTGGTAAGGTATCCAGCAAAAATTAGTCTTAGACAAATAATTGACACTATATTCCATAACACATTATTGACAGGTGACCTTAATAAATACTAACCATCAAATTATAAAAAAAATTAAAAGAGCGTATCATACATTTCTCACAGCTATTTGTAAAAGATGTGGGGTTTTTTTCTGGGTTTTTTTTTTAAATGCAATTGGGGTTAAGTGACTTGCCCAGGTTCACACAGCTAGTAAGTGTCAAGAGTTTGGTCTGTGGCCGAATTAGAACTCAGGTCCTCCTGACTTCAGGGCCAGTGCTCTACCCACTGCCCCACCTAGCTGCCCCTAAAAGATGTGTTCTTAACTAAACAAAACATACAATCACAAAAGATAAAACAGATAATTCGGTTACATGGAACTGAAAATCCTCTGCAGAGACAAAATTAATGCAGCTAGGATAAGAAGGGAAGTAATCTAAGAGGAAAAAAAATCTTTGTATCAAATTTGTCTGAGTTTGGTATTCAAGACATATAAATTGATCAAATCACCCCAATAGATAAAGTGATCACAGGTTATAAACAAACAGTTCTCAAAGAGAACTGCAGAGTACTGTCAATCACAAGAAAGAATATTCTAAATCACAATAACAAGAGAAATGCAAATTAAAAAACCCTGAGGTTTCATCTCACATTCTGCAAACTGGCAAAGAGGGCAAAAACTGCCAAGTCAATATAGGAGGAGTTGTATATAGATACATTTGTGAATTGTTACTGGTGCTGTGAATCAGTACAAACATTCTGGAAAACAATCTGAAATTACACAAATAAAGTGACTAAAATGTTCATATCTTTGACCCAAAGATTCCATTACTGGACTTATAGCCCAAGGAAGCCACTGCTAAGAAGAAAGTCTCCATATACACCAAAATATTTATAGTGGCACTTTTTTTGATAGCAAATAACTGGAAACCAAGTAGATGCCCATCAATTGGGGAAAGGCTAAACAAATTGTAATACATGAAACAAATTGTGGTAAGTGAATATATTGGAATTAAATAACTTGCCCAGGGTCACAAAGCTAGTGTCTGAGATCAGATTTGAATTCAGGAAGATGAGTATTCCTGACTCTAGACCCAGAGCACTCTATCCACTTTGCCACAATGGCATCACCTTCTCTCCTGACCCTACCCTTTCTAATTAACTGAGAGCAAAAGGAAAAAAGACCTCATGACAAATAAGCATAATCCAACAAAATTAATCCACATAATAACCATGTCCATTTTGTTTGTCTCTGCACTTTGGGTCTACCACTTCTCTAAATGTCCTTTGCTAATATAATATGCATTTATAGCTAGAAACTTGGAGGGTCTTCCCCTCCTCCTAAGATCGATAATTTTGTGATGCTAAACTAGGCCATCTTTTGTCTCAATTCTTTTTTCTTTTCTTTTTTTTTCTTTTGGCTAGGCAATGGGATTAAGTGACTTGCCCAGGGTCACACAGCTAGTAAGTATTATGTGTCTGAAGCGGCATTTGAACTCAGGTCCTCCTGAATCCAGGGCCAGTGCTCTATCCACTAGACCACCTAGCTGCCCTCAATTCTTTTGATGTTGAGGTTTTTTTCAGTCCTGTCTGACTCTTGGTAACCCCACTTGTCGTTTTCTTGGCAAGGATAGTAGAATGGTTTGTGATTTCCTTCTCCAGTTCATTTTACAGATGAGGAAACTGAGGTAAACAAGGTTAAGTGATGTGCCCATGGTCACACAGTAAGTTTCTCAGGTCAGATTTAAATTCAGATGTCCTGACTCCAGGCCCAGTGCTCTATCCACTATACAACAAAGCTGCCCTAAGTGTCTCAATTCTTACCTAGTCTTTAATCATTGCCTCAGACAAACTGAGGCCTGGGAAAGACCTTAATTTAGAAAGGCCAAGGTCTTCCACTACATCCGGGGCCATCGCCAGCGGTCTTGACTTAAGTCTTGCCACTAGACTTAGCTGACTCCGGACGAAAGAATGAGGCTGATGACTTTGCACATAGCTCTGCCTCGCGCTTAAATCCAATTCATACACTCACACGTCAGTCAAGACATCACCCTCATGGCATTATTTGTCCTCTTCAGGGAGGATGGAACAAAATCTACTCCAATGGATTTAATTACCTATCCTGACAATTCTCAAATCTATTCTCCCCCTATACCCTAACTGCTGACCTCCAACAAGCTTTCAGACATCTTGAACGGGAAGTCCAGTAGACATCTTAAAAAACATGTCCAAAAACCGAATTCATTTTCCCCCTAAACTATCCCCTCCCCCCACCTCACCTTCTTTATTACTGGAGAAGGCAACACCATCCTCTTAGTCCCTCAGGCTCACAACCTATGCTCAACTCATTATCTCACCCTTCCTTATCCAATCTGTGGCCAAGTCCTGTCAATATGACCTAGGCAATCTCTCTCACTTAAGTCCCCTTATACACTGCTACCACTCTAGCACAAGCCCTCATCACTTCACATAACCAACTGCAATAGCCTGCTGTTGGATCTGCCTGCTTTGGTCTTTTCCCCCCTCTAATCCATCCTCTGTTAAACCACCAAAGTAATTTCCTAAAGTACAGGCACCAGCATATCACTCATTTTACTCAATAACTTCCAGTAGCTCCCTATTGCCTCCACAATCAAATACAAAATTCTCTGTTTGGCATTCAAAGCCCTTCATACTCTCGTCTCCTCCTATCTTTCAAATCTTCTTACACCCTACTACCTGCCCCTTACTCTTCAATTCAGTCACAATGGTCTCCTGGCTTTTCCACAAAGACCCTTCATCCATCTCTCAACTCCCCGAATTTTCTCTGGCTGTTCCCCACCCCCACCATGCCCAAAATGCTCTCCTTTCTCAATTCTACCCATTGACTTCCCTGGCTGCCTTTAAGTCCCAACTAAAATCCCATTTTTTACAGGAAGCCTTTCCCAAATCCCTTTGCCTCCTCTGTGTTCATTATTTCCTATTTATCCTATATATAGCTTCGTTCCATAGTATTTGTTTGTATGTTTTTTCTCCCATTAGATTGTGAGCTCTTTGAGAACAGAGACTATCTACTGTTTCATTTTGTATCCCTAGTACTGTGGTAGGCATATAGTAGGAACTCAATAAATGTTGACTGATTGAAAGATCAATGTGAACTGCCACAGAATGAAGCAGAACCACAAAAGCAATATACACCATGACTAAAACAAAGCAAATAGAAAAGCACAAAAAAATCAAAAATCAATGCTACAAAATTATAAACAAGCATTGATTAAAACTAAAAGATATGGGGGTGGCTACATGACACAGTAGATAGCTCCAGCCCTGGAGTCAGAAAGACCTGAGTGCAAATCTGGTCTCAGATGCTTGATACTTCCTAGATATGTGATGCTGGGCAAGTCACTTAACTCTAATTACCTCACCAAAAAGCTAAGAAAAATAAAAAATAAAAAAAGTAAAAGATATGATAAGATACTCTCAACTTGCTCCTTGGAAAAGGTGGGAGCTACACAGGTATTACACATGCTTTGGGGGTTTTTTTCAATGTATTCATTAGTTTTGCAGTTTTCCTTTTTTAATTAAAAAAAATTATTTCTTACATGGGACGGCTCTCTGTGAGAGGAAAGAATACTGGGGAAAACTATGATGATGTAAAAGACAAAAGCCATCAGTTATTTAAATTTTTAAAAGCAAATTTTAATTTAAAAAAAAATCCAATAAGAAAACTACAGTGAGAAAGCTTCCATCCCATAATTTCACAAAAAGTCAGACAGCAACCAAAAGGCAAGAGGAAAGAGTTTGTCTCCCCTGCCCCGAACAAGTTGAGTGCCAGCATGAAAGAGGACAGAACACCAGTAGCCAACAAGGCTCTATGCCAGGGGGCAACAAGAAAAGAGGACTGCCCAGAAAAGGCCCCAGGGTGCCCAGGGAATGACAGCAAGGCAGCAAACAACAACAAACACAATATTGCCCAGTGAAGTGCCAAAGCACCAATGATGAGAATGGAATCTGAACTCCTAAAAGGAAAAGACTATGTCTTTGGGATCTAGAACTGGAAAAGGAAAAAGCCCCTGAACTTTCCCACAAATTTCAGCAGCCTAGATCCCAGACATTTGCCTGAGGCATCTGGCCCTCCCCAACCCACCTTACTTACTTGATACTCCTTAATCCCATCCAGTCCCCATTCTAGGTTACCTCCAGACCACACCTGGTTATTTGCTACTCCTTGATTCCATCCAGATTTTCTCAGTTTTTTTTTCTGTATAAAGGCAACAATTTTATCCTCATCAAATTCCCTAAGAATCTGGCTTGCTTGTATGGGTGTCATAAATATTGCAGACTCACTAGGAATCTCACCCACCCAACTGGTGTCTTAATAACTAAAAAGGCTTGAGTGGTCAAATCCCTTCAAGGCAGACTCCTGCCCTGTATCCTTGCATTTCGGGGTTCCTAGTACTCCTAGACTGCATCATTCAAAACAATAGCCAGGGCCAGAGGCTCTTAAGTTTTTAACACTGTTAAATGCAGCACTCCAAATCTCAAAGATCCAAGGGGGCTAAACAACAAAAGGTATAGATAGGTCAATGCTAGAACCCAGGCTAGATCAAGTAGGGCAGACTATCCCACCCAACAGAAGAGAGCGAAGTCTGGCCTTGGCACAAAGCCCCAACTCAGGAACTTAAAGTTGGAAAGATGAGCAAATTAAAAAAAAAAATCCAACTAGTACCAAAAATTATTGCCAATTTAAAGCCATTAAAAACTACAAACAGAAACTTAAAAGAGAAATTTTTTTAAATGAATTTTGCACAAGGACTGCAGATATGCCTAGAAAAATGAAATAAGTGATTAAAAATTAAATAAAAGCTCCGGAAGAAAGAACTAGAAGTAGAATAAGTACTTTAGGAGAAAAAGTGTTATATTTTACCCAAGAAATAAAATCCTTGAAGACAAAAATAGATAAAATGGAAATAACTCCATGAACAATAAGAATAAAATCAAATCAAAAGGTTGAAAAAATACATCTAAAATTAATTTAGCTGATATTAAAAAAATGACTTGGAAAAGAGATAAAAGGAGAGATAACTTAAGAATCACTAGACTTCATAAAAGTTATGATTTCTTAAAAGTCTGGACACTTTCAAGTCACCACAAATTGAAACTGCACAGATTATTAAAATCAGAGAGCAAAGTAAAGATAAAAAGATTCCACCAATCACTTCCTGAAAGGAACCGGAAAAAGGAAAAGTCTTAGGATCAAAGAGAAAAAAATACTGCAAGCATCCAGAAAACAGTTCAAGGACCAAGAAACTAAAGTCAGGATCACACAAAACTTGGCATCTTCTAATAAAAACCAGAGAAGAATTGAGTAAATTTCAAAAGAGATAATAAGGTTTACAACCAAAATTAACTTACCTCGAAAAGCTAAGTATAATCCCATGGAGGAAAAAAAAAAGGATCTTCAATGGAACAAAGGACTTTCAAGCATTTATATCAAAAGACCATAGCTGAGTAGGAATTTAGAAATACAAATAAGAGAGTACAAAGAAAACTTGAAAGGTAAATTTATTTGAGCAAATGGAATGATGCAGTAGAATGATGACTTAGTGCTAACATTCTAATAGAAAGAGAAGGGAAAAAACTGTCCCTTCAGAAGCTTAATGGCTTCAAAGGATAAAGAAAATAAAATAAGAAAAAGAGAGATCCTGGAGAGGACCTGATCTGTTCTAAGGTTTCAGAGAAGAAAAAAGGATAAAAGAAGGAATGTACAAGAAAGGAAGGAGGAAGAAGGGAATGAAATTTGCTGTTTTTCATAATTGAGATATTGAGAAGAATATAAATATGGAAGAAAACATGAGTGGGGAAAGTGAGCATCAGATTAGCCTTAACCTTACTCTTATCTGAAAGAAACAAAGAGTTGAACACTGGAACATACGCACAGTTTGGTGTAGAAGTACATCAAACTCAATCTGGGAAACAAACCTGGATGGGGGAAGGGGTGGTTCCTGGGAGGAAACAGTCAGAAGCAAATGACATACCATAATCCTAAAGGAGGGGTAAGAGTGTCAGGATAAAGGAAAAACTAGAAGAGGGTGTGCCCTTAGTTTATCTCTTAGACAATTATCAATATAATGGGATACTACTGTGCTGCAAGAAATTATGAAAGAGAATTTCACTAGCAGCTAGGGTTACAGTAGATAAAGTTCTGGTCTGAAGCCACTAGAATCCGAGTTCCAATTCAATCTCTGATACTTACTGGTTGTGTGACTTTGAGCAAGTCTCTTAAATTTCTATCTTCCTCAGTTTCTGCAACTGCAAAATGGGAATCATAATAGGAGCTACCTTGCAAGGTTGTTGTGAGGATGAAATGAGATAATATTTGTAAAGTGCTTAGCACAGTTCCTAGTACACAGTAGGCACTGAATGAATGTTTCCTCTCTTCCCCCTTTCAGAGAAACCTAGGAAGACTTTTATGGACTGATGCTAAGTGAAGTAAACAGACCAAAAAACAATTTATACAACAATAACAATACTGTAAATACAAACAACTTTGAAAGACTCTGATCAATGCAAAGATCAATCATGATTCTAGATGACCACTGATGAAGAGCTCCACACCTGCTGACATAGTCATTACTGGGCTTGACTCAGGCCAGTATCTTGAGAGGTCAGGTTCAATGCTAGAACAAAATAAAGCACTTATAAGACAGTTAACAGTCAATAAAACAAGGTTTACTTAGTTACATCATGGAAAAGAGATTCAACAAGGATATTCCAGCATTTAGCCAGGACAGAAATTAGGTCCCCTCATCTCCATGTAAAAATGCATCTGGTCATGGGGCAAGGTGAGATAATTTATGCAGGCTTGGGACATCAGCCAAACCTCAAGGATGGGTGTTTTTATAGCCTTAGGTGACAGGAAGCCATGTCAACATGGCCAGAGACCACCAGGAAGCTGAGTCAAAAGAGGTGTAGTGTAGCTCCAACCTTAGCCTTCTAGGTCTATCAAGTCCTTTTTTCAGAAAAAAACTAGCCTAACTCGTGAAGAAGGGAGTTAGGGTAAGAACCCTAGGAAATAGTGTTCCTATCACAAATAGTGGTAATATCACATGGACTAAATGTGCAAAATGAGAGAGTTTGGGAAAGAGCCAATAGGGAATCTCTTTTGCTTGGCAATGCATATGCCTTAGAAAGTTGTTGATGAGGAACTGGGGGGGGGGGGCTTGGCAGAAGAGTGGAGCAGGTATATGTAAGACAAAAAAAATGCTTGATTTTTTTAAATAAAATTTAATTTTAAAAAGACTGTACAAATATGAATATGTGGATGGAGTGCGATCAGAAGAACCTTATTTGTTTTTATCTGAAAGGGACAAAAAGGTTGGACACATACAATTCAATGTAGAATGAGGTCTATTTCCAAAGATGATTAGGGAAAAAGGAAAAAAACCTATATGTTCTAAAATGTTTATAGCAGCTCTCTTTGTGGTGGCAAATTGCAGTAATACCCATCAACTGCGAATGGCTGAACAAGTTGTCGTATATGATTGTGACGGAATTACATATTATATATCATATGTGTATATAGGTATGTGTATATCTATGAATGTACATGTGCACGTACACACACCTATACACATGTGTATGTATATTTGGTGCTATAAGAAATGATGAGCTCAATGATCTTACAAAAATATGGACTTGCACCAAATAAGAGCAAAATGAACAGAACAAAGAGAACATTGTACAGTAACAGCAATATTGTTTTAAGAAGGACTTTGAGCAAATAAGTTATTGGGTATTATAAACTGGATATTTTAAACACCCAAATTAACTATAAAGGACATATGAAGAAAGATGCTATCTGCATCCAGAGAAAGAACTGATAAACAGAATATGTATAGAATAATTTTGCATATATATACCTATTGCTGTCTAATGCCAACCATCTGAGGGGAGGAGAAAGAAAACAAGGGGAAAAAAAAGAAACTTACATTATAACTTTGTTGTATATTTAAAAGGAATAGCAAGCAGCACACAGTAGATTTCCAGTTTCATGTGCAATCATTTTTTTTAATCATACTATGTTATGGAAATGCTTGTTCCATAAATTCAAAAGAAAAGAAAAAGAAAAAGTTTAATGTAGAAATACATCAAATGATTAACATTCAGAGATGGAGGAGGGAGGGTGCTAAGAGGTCTAGGAGGAAGGTAGTTACAAGCAAAACAAAATTCCAGATCCTGAAAGGGGGAAGAGGAAGGAATTAAAAGTAGACTGCCTCTTTAAAAAAAAAATACTGGTAAATGGGTGAATAAGCTGATATGTGAATATAATGGATTATTCTATCTTAATAAATAACAAGATGATTTCAGAACATAAAAGCTATATAAGGACAAGAAATTTAAATAAGGACAATATAAAGAGAAACAACTTTGAAAGATTTAACTCTGATCAAGAGCAGTGACCAACTTGCTTTCCACAGGACCTGTGAGTAAGCATGTTACCTATCTCCTGTTGGTTCTTCTTTCTCAAAAAGGATCTATGACATCACAACAGTGATGTCTTGATTAAGCGTGTGAATTGGATTTAAGTGAAGCAGATCTATGCAAAGTCATCACTTTCATTCTCTCCTCCAGAGTCACATATGCTCAGGAGCAAAAACATAAGTCAAAACCACTGGGATGCAGTGGGTGACCTCGTTCTTTCTAAATAAAGATCTTTCCTAAACCTCAGTTAATCAAGTAAAGCCTTTTAATGACTAAGAGCTAGGCAAGAATTAAGACAAAAGATGGTCTAATTTAGCATCACAAAAATATCAGTCTGGGAGGGGAAAACTCTCAAAGCTTCTGCCCCCAACAGAAAACAAGTGCTATTTACACTCATTCTAAACCTTCAAAACCTAAACAATGAGCCATATGAGATTGAGGGCTAGTTTTCTTTCTAAAAGCTGAGACAATTTTTTTTTGCACATGCTTATCAAAGAACATTCAGAAGTGGTAGACCCAAAGTGCAAAGCCAAACATTTTTTGGATATAGCTATTGTGTAGATTAATTTTGCTAGATTATTCTAATTTGTTACAAGTGGTTTCTTGGGTTTTTTCCCCCCCTTTTTCCTCTCAAGTAGAAAGTGTATATCAGGAGAGAGAGTAGGCCATAGTAATGTATTTTAAAATTCACAGGAAAGAATATGAGGAAGTTTAGAAGGAAGTACAAATAAGCAAGCAGGAAAGTTTCGAAAGCAACCTGTTGTATATAAATTGGGGGGGGGGGGATTTTGTTTTGAACAGTATGAAATGGAAAGAACAGCTCATGGCATGGTGAACAGAGCAGCAGGCCTGAAGTCAGGAAGACCTCAGGAGTTCAAAGTCAGGAGATCAAATATGACCTCAGACACTAGCTGTGGGACCCTAGGCAAGTCACTGAACACTCTTGGCCTCAGTTTCCCCATCTGTAAAATGAGCTGAAGAAGAAAATGACAAACTACTCAGGTATCTTTGCCAAGAAAACTTCAGCAGTCACAAGGAGTTGGATACAATAAAAAACAACAATGAAATGGAGATTTCATGATTTCACATAGAATGTACCTTGTGTTCTGCTACGTGTATGAAAGTGCTATTTGTTTTTGTGTCTTAGTTCAGAATAAAATTAAATTTTAAAAATTCTAAAATGAAAAAATATGAAAAAATATAAAATTAACAGTCATAGTAAATCTGAATTTGATATATTCACTCAGAAATCAGCAGAGTGGCAGAATGGATTAGAAAGAAAAATCTAACAATATACTGTTTATAAGAAACACAACTGGGACAAAAGGATTCAAAATGTTAAAATGAGGAGTTGCAGTACAATTTATTATGCTTTGAAATAAATTCATTCAAAAGAAAAGCAAGGGCAGCAAATAAGCTCAGACAACAAAAACACATGTAATTAAAAGAAATAAGCAAGGTAACTACCCTATGCTTGAAGGGACCATATATAATGCAATAATTATCTATACTTAATTTATATCCACCACATGGCAGAGCATCTTAAGTACTTCAAGGAAAAAGTTAATTATAAGGTGAAACTGAACTCAACATGCCCCTTTCAAGACTAGACAAATTTAACAAAAAGGTCAGCAAGCATTAAAAAAATCTTCAATTTTATAAAAGTTAAAATGATCTAGCAATAAAAGAATGAGAAGAGAAAGAAAAACGCCTATTTTTCAGCTGTGCATGACATCTTTACAAAAATGGATTATGTATTTGGGCATAAAAACCTCAAACAAATGCAGAAATATCAACTATATTCCTTAATGATCACAATGGAATAAAAATTATAATCAAAGAATGGCATCTGAAAACTGAATAATTCAATCCTAAAGAACTGTTAGGTCAAAGAACAAATTATAGGGGGGAAAACGATAAATTTCATAAAAGAAAATGTCAATAAGATATCAAAACTTTTGTACTGCTGTTAAGGTAGTAGTCCTTAGAGAAAAGACCACTGAATGTGCACTCATCTGCAGAGTAAAAAGCAAGGAAAAAAAATACTTAAATTCTGAAAATCAGAAACTAACAAAATTTTTTTAATTGGACTGAAAAATAAAAATATAACTTGGTTTTTAAAACTATTAAAATATATAATCCAGTAGCAAACCTGTCAAAAAAGAATAAAGCAAACTACCAAGAGAATTCAAAGAGAAAAGGTCCAAGTACATTTCAAAACATGTTATCAAAAAATATAAAGTATCTAGATTAATGGAACAAGAAATAGAGAATTTCAGTAACAATCTCAGAAAAAAAAATGTTCAAGTATATAGATACTCCCAGAAAGGAACAGAAAACAGGATCTGATGGCTTTACAAGGGAACTTCATCAAATATTCAAAAAAGAATACCTCCCAATACTATATAAATTGCTTACAAAAACAGGGAAAGAAATGATCTTACCAAAATACCTTCTGAGACAAATAATAGTCCTTAAATCCCTAACCAGAGAGAATCAAAGGAAAGAAAAACAAAAACTATATATAGACCTGTCTCGAATGAATATTGGAGGTAAAATTTTAGCAAAAGGCCCATAACAATATATTAAAAAGATTATATTGTTGAGGTTTTAGAGGTTTAGGGGTGCTGGGACCCCAAAATAGGGACATGCAGGTCCTGCCCAAATAAATTCAACCCAAGCCTTCTTTCAGCCAAAGATAAGGTTTATTAAAAATCCACCATATTAGCCAGACTCTCAAGGAATCTGAAATTTTCCATCACTCATTTTGACAAGAGGGCTACAGTGAATCTCATACCCTTAAAGATGGCCAAGATCTTATATAAAGAAAGACTGTGGGAGGGATCTAGGAGTGGCCAAATAGTTTAGTGGTCTGGAGGGGAGGTCTAGGGAGGAACTTGATGAGATTGGCCAGCAGGCTGGGGTGACTAGAGATAGCAAGATAGGATCTAGGCTGGGAAGTAGCTGGGGGCCATCTGGAGGTAACGGACAACAGACAAAGGGGACCCAAATTCTTTTTGGGTGAGGTACAAAAGTACTAGTTTTTGCCCATACCCCGTCAATACATTATAACCAAGTTGAATTTATTCTAGGAATGAAGTGTTGTTCGGTATTAGAAAAACAATAAGCAGAACAGACCATAATAATAACAAAATAACAAAAATCACAGGAATCAATAGATGAATAAAAAGCTTATAACAAAATACAACACTTCTGATTTTTAAAATAACATTTTAAAAGATAATATTAAAAGGGCTATTATTTAATGTGATAAGTCACATTTAAAATTAAGAGTTAGCATTATCTTTAATGGAGAAACAATAGAGGCTTTCCATTAAAATCTGGATAAAGGAAGGATATCTAATTACCAACTATTATTTGATATAGTTCTACAAATGTTAGCTAAAGCAAGCAAAAGGCATTGGAGTAGGGACTTTATGATTTCATTCAGACAGAGGGCTTTCAAATGAAGATCAGCAATTTCTTCGCAATTTATGAGGTTAACTGGCCTGCCCATGGTGATAAAACCATTACGTGTAAGAGGTTGGGCCTGAAACCAGGTCTCACTATAGCCATAAAACAATAAACTGAGGGAATAAGCACACACAAACAAAGAAACAAAACTACCACTTCTTAGAGGAACCAAGATGATTTACTTGGAGAGGCATAAAGATTTAAACAACAAATTCAACTTAAGCAAAGTAGCAAGATATAAAATAAACTCATTAAATAACAAGCCTTTCTGCATATAGCCAATAACAACAAATACACATAGGAAGAGAAATTCCTTTAAAAATATCTACAGACAAGGGCAGCTAGGTGGCACAGTGGATAGAGCACTGGCCCTGAAGTCAGGAGGACCTGAATTCAAATCCAGCCTCAGACCAAACACTTGACACTAGCTGTGTGACCCTGGGCCAGTCAGTTAACCCCAACTGCCTAAAAAGAAAAAATCTACAGACTATATAAAATATTTGAAAGTCTACCTACCAAGAGACACATAAGAACTACATGAATTCAACTACAAACCCTTTTTACAGAAACAGTTTTGAAAATAATTGGGAATGATATTAACTGCTTATGCTTAGGCCATGCCAATATAACATAATACTACTACCTAAATTAACTTATTTGATGCCATACCAATCACACCAAAGTATTATTTTACATAACTAGAAAAACAAATAACAATTCACTTGGAGGAACAAAAGGTCAAGAATCTCAAGAGGAATTTTTTTTTTAGTGAGGCAATTAGGGTTAAGTGACTTGCCCAGAGTCATACAGCTAGGAAGTATTATGTGTCTGAGGCAGAATTTGAACTCAGGCCCTCCTGACTCCAGTGTCGGTGCTCTATCTACTGCGTCACCTAGCTGCCCCAGGAATAATTTTTTAAAGTGGGAAAGGAAGGTGGCCAAGCAGTATCAGATCTCAAACTATACTACAAAGTAATAATGATCAAAAATATTTGATATTGGAAAAAAAAGTTGGTATGAGACAGATTAGATACACGAAATCCAGAATCAAAGAGTAATTTGTAGGACAATCCTAAAGGATCACAACTACAAGATCAGGACAACAAATATAGCTGGGAAAAGTGAAAAGCAGTCTGAGAGAAATTAGGTTTAGACCATAACCTCACACAATATACCACAATATGAATACAGAGCCTAGACATAAAATATCACATTGTAAACAAACAAGAGAACTAGAGAAGATATCTTTCTTTCACAACTACGGACAGGGGAATACTTCTTGACCAAACAAGGAACAAAGAGGATCACAGGAAATAAAATGTGTAATTTTACATAAATAAAATTGAAATGCTTTTGCACAAACAAAATCAATGCAGTTTAAATTATAAAGGAACAGTTAAAGTGAGAAAAAAAATACCTTTATAGCAAACTCCTCTGATTTGGGTCTACTATCCAAGATACAGGGCATTGATTTTAAGCTTTAATAACCTAAAACTGCACAAACACTTTTGAGACCTTTATATAAGAAGAAGTACCACTGTCAAAAATATGAACAAATAGCTGTCAACAACTATATGGAAAAATGCTCAAGATCACTAATAAATGTAAATTTAAACAATTCTAAGGTTGTATCACACTCGTTAGACTATCAAGGATTACAAAAAAGGAAAATTGTTACAGGGGATTCAGGAAAGCAAATGGATTCATGCACTATTAGTGGAGCTATGAATTAGTCAATTATTTTGGAAGGCAATTTGAAACTATACCCAAAAGTCACTAAACTGTTTAATACCCCTACTAGGCTTATATACAGAGATCAAGGGTCTATATGGGGTTTTTTTTATGTATATAGAATAGTTTATATAGAATGTAAATAGAATAATGCATATAGAATGTTTTGTTTTAGCAAAAACCTGCATAGTGAGTACCGATCAATTATAAAATGGCTAAGCATACTATGATATATGAATGTAATAGAATAGAAATTACCATTTATATAGCACCTACTGTGTACCAGGCATTGTGCTAATCACTTTACAATATTATCTCATTTGATCCTCACAACTCTGCGAGGTAGATGCTATTATTATTCCCATTTTACAGCTGGGGAAACTGAGGCAGACTTACTCAAGGTCATACAGCTAGCAAATGTTTGAGGCAGGATTTGAACTTACCTCTTCCTTTCTGCAGACATATTGTACCATCTAATTGTTTCTATTATTGTGCTATTTTTAAAAAAATTCTAATGTCACAGAACCCTAGCGATGACTTCAGAAGACTGATGAATTATTTCCCACCTCTTGACAGAGATATAACAGTCTAGAGAAACAGAAGGAGAAAAATATTTTCTGACAGGGCCAATGTCAATTTGTTTTGTTTGACTATATTCATTACAGAGGCAGTTAATTTTTTGAGGGAAAAAATGTATCACAGAAAGGATTAATAATAGCAATGCCCCCCCAAAAAAAAGGAAGCAACGATTTGACAATTATAAAACAGAAGAGTAGAAAGAAATTCAGAAAAACACAATGATAAGCAGAACAGCACTGGAATTATTGTATTGAATTACTATATGCTTAAAAACTATAAAACTTTCTTTTTCTGTTCTTTGCATATGGAAATGATCACGTTTCTTGCTGTCTTTCAGGTTTACAAAAAATCATAATAGCATCTACCTCACAAAGTAGATGGGAGATTCAAATAAGACAATGTATATAAAATCCTGTGTAAGCCAGCAGTATTATTAAGTAGCTACTAAAAAAAGATCCTATGACAAATAAATCTATATTTATGTGCTATTATAAGCATTTTACCTCCTTTAATTTTATGAATAAATTTTATGAGACAGATTCCATTTATATTTTCAATGTTTATTAAAAAAAGGATAAAATTAAATTCAGAAATGTAAATAAATGAGAATTTTCAGTTTATATAATACTCCAAACAAAAAACACAGAACACTAGTTAACTAGTTTTAATCTACTTTATACAAATATATCAACAACAGACATTAATGTTTATTATTTAATATCCAAAGAAATTTAGTGTTTAAGTTCTAAATGTATTCATTTAATGAATATTACTGCTTTGAAAATGGGGGGAAAAAAACCCTATCACTAAGTAGTGTCAGCAAGTTACTTTAGCAAAATTTACATTATAGGATAGAGGCAGATGGTGGGGCTTTCCCATTTGGTCTGGCAGACTTACTCTGAGACCTGGGAAAGACCTTAGCTTAAAAAGGCCAAGGTCTCCCATTGCATCTGGGGCCATCTCCAATCATCCTGGTCTATATCTTGCCACAGCACCCAGATGGCTCCAGAGAGAGTGAGGCTGGTGACTGCACAGCCTTCCCTCACTTAAATCCAATTCATTTGCAAAGTCATAACATCTCCTTCCTGGTGTATGGTCATCTTCAAGAATGAAAGGAGTTGAGTACCCTGCTTTTTAATCAAATTTGCAGAATTTAGTTAACAAATATGATGCACAATTACCAGATGTCATCTATTGGTGACAAAAAATGGACAATGCAATGACGAAAAATGCTATACATCTAACAACAGAGATAAGGGACTAAAGATGCAGAGTGAGACATATTTTTAGACATGGCTAAGTCAGGAATTTTATTTTCTTGCCTATGTATGTTTGTTACAGGGGTTTTGTTTCTCTTTTTTCTGAGTTAGGGGGAAAAGAGGTAGGAAGGTGAAAAATAACTGTTAATTTAAAAATAAAGGTTTTTTAACAGTTAAACACATCGTGTTTTCCTTTCCTTTTCTTTGTAGTCAGGTCAGTCTTCTTGGTATATTACCAGTATTTAATATCATCTCAGAGAGTTGGAGGGTTGGGCTGACCATGCTAAATTTCAAATCTGTCAGAATGCTGATACCAAAACAAATATTCTATATGTGTTTATTACTATATAATATTTATAATATCCAACATGCCTGGACATTTTTCAAATGTTTAATATCAATTAAATATGGCCTATAAACTCTTACATCTCAGCTTGTGTTCATGTCCTACCTCTTACCAGATGGCAGATTACCACAGGGGTCTTTAGCCGTTTTTGAAATACAAGACTAGACAAAACCATAATTAGATATTATCAGCCTGCCAAAAAAAGGGACAGAGGTACAGTACGTAATCCTTACTACCAGTGATGCAGATAAGATTTAGTGTTGGAAAGGACCTTAATGATAATCTGCTCTAACACCCTTATTTTATAGAAAAAGGAACTGAAGCTCAGACCAGTGACTAGTGCTTCACGTAATTTAACAAATATTGACCGAAAAAGTGAGCAGTCAGTGAGCTCAAATATGAACTAAGGTCCTTAACCAAAAGCTCTGTTCTTTTTACTACACCAGGTAAAAGGATGAGCAATATAGTGCTTTAAATTAGCCAAACTAAAAGTCACAGAAATAAAAATTGTAGTCTCGAAACTGAAACCTGAGGTACAGTGAATAATTAGAAGCACTGTAAGTGAGCGAGAAATTAAAATTCTTGTGGTAGAGCTTTTGGAACACGTAAGGGACATGATCTCCTACAAAACAAACTCTGTGTGCGTGTCTGCCTATGAGAAGTGGTATTTTTTTACCCCTTCCCTAGTAGTTAAGTCCTGAAGGGAGTAGGAAGGATAGGTATAGGAAGAAAACAAACCCTGCATTTGTGTGGAGAACTCCCAGTTTGGAAACTCCCTCCAAAGATGAAATCACAGATCAATGAGAGGTTAAAGTGACTTCCACTGTAACAGAACCAGTAGAAACT
Organism: Phascolarctos cinereus; assembly: GCF_003287225.1. NCBI lineage: Eukaryota > Metazoa > Chordata > Mammalia > Diprotodontia > Phascolarctidae > Phascolarctos > Phascolarctos cinereus. The sequence goes on from NW_027555847.1 coordinate 118,365,229, forward strand.
AGAAGCAAGACAATCCCAGGTCTTCCTCACTCCAAGGCCAATCTCTCACTATTTACAAATAAAAAGGTGCACGTGCGCGCACATACATATACATACACACACACACACACAAATACACACACTCTGAGGTTGCCCATGATCTTCTTGGTCCTGGAGAAATGAAGAATAGGGAAAATGTCTCACAAACTCTAGAGCTAAAGACCTGTCTGGGTACAGTATTTTAGGCCCGATCTTCACTTCCATTTATTCTTTTAATTCATTCTACTAATATTTATCAAGTGCAGATTATATGCAGGGCCCTACCCTGGGAAGAACACAAAGTTCAGATAAGACAAGGTCACTACACCCTTCTGGTACTACTGTACAGTGAGTAAAAGGATAAGATACATATACAACATTATGTGATGGTCCCCAGATAATAAATTCAGCCCATGCTGGGCAGAAGATTCTCTGCTGTCAAGAAATGGTGAGTGTCTGAGGAAACTTACAGATAAGGGAAAGAAGAGTTTAGAGAATAGTACAGTACTGTGTTTATTTACTGCCTTTCTCTACCACATTTTTAAATAGCTCACATTTACATAATATTTCTTACATTTTACAAAACATTTCCCTCCTACCCCATCTAATAGCCTTGAGAGGTGGTTAGTACAAGTACTGTTGGGACATTCTGGTAACTTATTATTTTCAATCTAGCACTTATTACATTCTTATAATATCGTATAACTGTTCCCCTTCTAATTCAAGGTTTTCCAACAAGATTACAAATGCCTTGAGGGCCTGATCCTGTCATATTTTGTGACACTACTATGAGTCACTCAAGTGTTGAATGAATTTTGAAATCATTTTTTGAGTGAATGAACTGTCAGTTTCATTTTAAGTACATATGGTTCAAAGTTTGGTATTCTAAGGTTCTGAAAATCATGTTTCTTTACTGATTTAATTTAATAATTGATTATATATTGACATCTAACCGAATGTCACATAAAAATTGCCATCTTACTTGATGTTACCAGTCAGATACATGATTAATCTTTCTAATGTATATTTAACACTTCCTTCCACTGCTCAGAAACATTGAACATGTCCTGCCTACTGAATAAAATATAAAATCCTGAGCCCACAACAAGGTTCCAATCTACCTTGTCAGTACAATTTAGAGCTATCCTTCTTTCTGGATTGCATAAAGCTTACCACATGATTCATTTCTCAACATAACATATTCGGTAAGTCTAGATATCATCAGGTACCTTAAATACTAGCAAATACATAATAAACATAAATCTAATATTCAACTACTGTGAACTATAAACAGTATGATATGCTGCAATAGTATAGAAAGGCTCAGTGGCAATTTATACCATATATGATTATATTTATATTTATGTTTATAATCATAAAATCCTATATATCTGCAGGCATGTTTCCAAATTTTAATAAGGAAATAGTTAACATAAAGGCCTGGTGTCTCACTGCTTCAATATTCCAGATTACTTTTTCGATGTACTCTTCTGTTAATTCTATTTTTCAAACCTTCAACCCCTCCATCAAAGATTAGAATTTAAGCTCTTTGGTCAGTCAAAAAGCATTTATTAAGCTCTAACTGTGTGCCAGACACAGAACTGGGGACACAAAGAAAGGCAAAAAACCATCCCCGATCTCAAGGAGCTCACAGTCTAATGGAGACAACGCTCAAACAACTATGTACAAACAAAATATACAGAGGACAATTTTTCAAGTCCCTCCAGCGTCTGGCCCCATATTTCCATTCCAACCTGTACATAACTCTAAATGAGCATTTTTAATCATCTAAACAGCACTATGATAGTCAAAATAGGCAGTTATATCCTAGTAACCAAACAAAAAGAATAGTAATTGACAATATATTATTTGTACCTTATTTTAACCAAAAAAAGAACAAATGACCTAATTTATTTGATGTTAACTGTCAGATAAATGATAACAAAAAGCCACACCAGTAGGAAACAATTTATGGAAACATAGTCTATTCCGCAACTAATCCAAACTCTGATCAATGAGCATTCACTCCATGCCTACTTTGTGCTAGACTGTTTGTTGTACCAGCATGTAGGAGGAGGCACAGCGGATAGAGGGTGGGCTTGACATCAAGAAGACTCATTTTCCTGAGTTCAAATGTGACCTAGGACACTTACTAGCTGTATGACCCTGGATAAGTCATTCGTTCTGCAGCTAACCCAGAGTACAATCAATAAGTGCCTATGTTGTGCTAGATACTGTGTTAAATGCTAAAGATACAAAGACAAAAGTGAGATAGTACCTGTCCTCAAGGAACAATGAATACTGACGAGAGGGAGACAAGTACATATAGAAGTATACACAAGATACTTGGTAATTTAGAAGACAGGACACTAGTAGCTGGCTAGATGGTGGGAGGATGGGGGTGGGGGGAGAGATCAGGAAAGATAGTACTTCCAGCTGAGCTCAGAAGAAAACTAGGGATTCTAAAAACTAGGGTAGAGTATATATTACAAGCATGGGAGACTGTTCATCCTGTATCCCCTGGTGGGGACACTGTATCACACACTCTACAGAGACGAAGTGTATATAATAATCCTGAAAAGGAAGTCTGATGACCAGGTGAGAAGGGCTTTTACATGTCAAAGAGAAATTTATATGTGACCTTCGACTCAAGAGGGAGACACTGGAGCTTTCTGAGCAGGAAAACGACAAGGTCAGACCTGTGTTCTAGAACATCACTTGAGCAGCTGCGTGGAAGATGGCTTCTAAAGAAAGAGGAATGACTTAAGGAGTAATACTTGAGGAGGCTACTGAAATAGCTCAGGTGAGAGGTGATTAGGGACTAAACAAGCCTGGCAGTCTTTAGTGGAAAGGAGACCAATCAATACAAGAAATGTCATAGAAGCAGAACTGACAGGATGGGACAATTCACCAGATATAAAAAATAAGAATGAAATTTCTCCCCAGGGGCTAACCAGGTTGCAGAGAATACATGGAGAGAAGAATAGGGGGCTTAAGATATACCTGCACTTAAGGGGCCTATTTAGACCATTCACCAAGCAAGTTAAAAGAACTAGGAGAGAATAAGAAAACCCTAAGAGAAGAGAGTTTACAGAAGTAATAACAGTGTCAAATCAACAAAGAAGATGAGAATAAGGACCAAGCAGGAAAAAAATCAGATTTAACAATTAACATAATGTTGGTAACTTTAGAGAAAAGAGTTTCAGTTGAATGTGAGGTCAGAAAGTCAGATTTGCAAAAGGCTGAAGGGGAGACAATTTGGATACAAGGAATGTAAACAACTTTTTCTAGGTTGAGAAAGAAAAGTCAAGAGCAATACAGGACGATGGTTTCCCCAGATGGTAAGAAGGACTTTTTAAAGGAAAGAGGAGGAACCTGGATGTGTTTGAAGACAGAAACTCAATATCTGTGAATTAAATTTATGGTAGCAAATCACACTTTTAGAGCACTATATATTAAACCAGTAGCAATTTAGCTGCCATATAGTCAAGTTTTATACCGAAAATTTGGCATGCTGCTGCTACACATACACAAATCACTGTTTCTCCTAGCAGGAAAAAAAAAAGACCAGAAAAAAGGTATGGTTTTGTTGTACAAGGATTTAATTCATACAATGGAACATTCTCAGGTACTAGATCCTCTGCTCTGAAAACCAGTTTGACACCAATATCAAACCCCTTCTAAGCAACAAGATCTATGTTATAACCACATTCTCATACGTATATTTGTGGCTATTGGAACCTACCATGTCCCAAGAACATTAGCTAAACAAAATTTTTTAATCTAATCTAATAATAGGAAATAAAAGGAAATAAGCTAAAGGACGGTGAACTTCTCATAGGTTTCAGATAGCTTAGCTTAAAATCAGTTACATTAAAAGAACCATTGTAACTGGAAAGTATGTATCTAAATGAATGTTACCCTTGTTCTAAGAGTAACCTTTGCTGGATGAATTTCTGAATTCTTTTGGAATTGTCTTAGAAGTTTACGGTATGGTATTTTAAATATCCTCAATGGTAAGAAATCTTTTAAGTTAGTTTAACCTGTATCTTCTTAGGCTTGTCACTATTTCTATGGGTCTCAATTTCCTGATCTGTAAAAAGAAGGGGTGAGTATAAATGACCTCTAAGGTCTTTCAATGCTATGATCCAGACAAAATTTGGCTCTAAGCAAAGTAATAAAATTTCTAATTAACAAGAATATTATTTTGAGTGATGAGTCTGATTTTTCTTCGTTAAAAGGAAAATGATAATTTTAAGTACTAAATATATTTATAACCAATATGCACATACCAACAAGATGGCATTTTCTCTGACCTCACCTTTGCAATTTCTAATACCACCACCACCGACCCATTTCCTCAATATTGTCTCCTCCCCAGCACTGCTTTCTCAGGAGTTCTCTGGATAATCATCTACCACTTTTCCACAAACTATGCATGTTACCCTAAGGCTCTGTCCTAGGCCTTTCTCTACATTTCTATAGATTTATCTCCACAAACTCCTCAGGTCCTTAGAGTTCAATTATCTTTATGCAGATGCACCCCAAATCTAAATCACCCCTAGTACTGCACCTGAATGCTAGGTCCACAGAACCAAATGCCTGCTAGCTTTCTCCACTTAAAAGTCTCATAGACCTCTCAAATTCAACATATCCAAAACAGAACTCATTATCTTCTAAAACCTCCACTTCAGGGGCAGCTAGCCATGCAGTTGATAGAGCACTGGCCCTGGACGCAGCAGGACCCGAGTTCAAATGTGGACTTTGGCACTTGACACTTACTAGCTGTGTGACCCTGGGCAACCCCAACTTGAATCCCCCCCAAAAAAATCTAAAACCACCATTTTTGGAAAAGTCCCCTATTTCAGTTGACAAGTACCAGTATGTTTTTAGTTACCCAACTTTAAGACCTCAGAATCATACTAGAGTTTTCCCTCCCCGACCATTCTTTATGCAAACAACTCCCAAGTATTACTAATCCTATCTCCAGGCACAACTCGAAAAGATTCCCTTCTTTTCACTCAGGTGAGCATTGCCCTAGCTGGGGCATTAATCTCATCTTCTGTCTCAAAGTCATCAAGGACTTTTTTTTCTTTTTCTTTTTCTTTTTCCAGTTTTTCTGCCTTTTTGTATCCCCAATATTTACTTAGCACAGTGCCTGGCACATGGTAGGCAAATAATAAATGCTTCTTGACTGGTCTTCTTTCCAGCTTCTCCCCTCTCCAACTTATCTACTCTACACTTCCGCCAAAATAAAAGCAGAGGTATGACTTTGTCACTGTTCTACTCAAAAATCTTCAGTGTCTTCCCTACTGTGTCTAAGGTAAAACACAAACTTCTTGAATTTAAGACCCTTCATCATTTAATCTGGTCCCACACCATTTTTCCATTACTCTGCCTTCAGGAACTCAATTAGAGTCAAACTGGCCTACTTACCCTTTTCTGCCTCTAAGCCCCGAACATCTAGAATATAACATACCCTTAGAATTCTTAGCTTCTCTACTGAAGTACTACTTCCCGTAAGGAGCTAATAATCCTGATCCTCCCACACACCCTTCCCTCAAGTTGTGTTCTCTCCCTCCACAAATTCCTAATATTTAATTATCTATTTTCATTTTGCATTCCCCTAGTAGAATGTAAGTTTCTTGAGGTCAAGATTTTTTTTTTAATATTTGGATCTGCAATCATAACTCAGTGCCTTCATATAGGTTCTTTAAAAAGGTCCTGCTGAATTAAGCTGAGAAACTCAACAGCTGAAAAATATTTGCTGCTAAAGACTATAGATTAATTTTTAAAAACCATCACAAAATCAGTTTTTTGAACTGAGATCTATAATAACCTAATGGAAAAGTAAATCTTTTGATTTTAAGCCAAACTTGCTTAATAACATTTATTTTTATTTATTTTAATCACCTGCCTCATTAGAATGCTGTAAAGACTATACAAAAAGTACTTTTAAGAAGCCAGTATGATAAAATATTCTAGAACAAACCTAGCTGGGGGAACTGGAACTTTTTAAATAGCTAGTGTAATACATTCAATAAACCAACCTTATTTGGGTTTTTGGTGGGGGTTTTGCTTTTGCCTTTTGTTTAAAAAGAAAAAAGTATACAGTCTTCTAACAACTACCAATCAACCACTGTGAATCACATCCTTAGTAGTTCCTAATACTAAGATCATTGATTGAGAACTGGAAGGAATCTTAAAAGTCCTGTAATCCAACTCCCCCATTTTACAGATAATGTAACTGAGGACCAGAGAGGTTAATCCACTTTTTCAAGGCTGCACAAATAGCCAGTACCAAAGCTGGGATTTGGACTCAGATCTCATGACTCCAAATTAAGCAGTCCTTCAGTGATCTTTTCACTGCTTCACTATGGTTTCAACATTAAAATAGTTATAACTGATTTCATACAGAGCAGAAAATTTAGTCATGGTTTAAAAAAAAAAGCCAAATTACAGCAGGTGCAACGAAGAAAACTTTCAAATGAAATGCATCTAAGCAACCTCAAAAAGAAATTGAATCCGAGACACCCGACACAAGTTCATAGGCAACCCTTCTGGGGCAGAGTTTTATAAATGAACAGAGTATTATGAGTAACAAGATAGGAGGGGTCGGGGGAGTTCATCAAACATCGAAGTTTGCCGTGCCTATTCGGGGAGGAGCCTAATCACTTGAATGATCCCCAAGTTCAACAAAAACCAACTCCACGAAAAACCCGGGGGGGGGGGACGGGGACAACTCCACTTTTGCCAAAGATATTGCTAGGGCTGGTTGCGTTGGCTGAAGCATAAATAATCGAGAATCAGCCAAAAGTACCAGAGTGCCAGTTTCCCACCTCCATCTCCCCATTTTTTACATGCTCTCAGGTGTAAGTGGGCTAGTGAAGGAGGGGGAAAAGATAAAATAGGACATCCCAGAAAGGAGGCTGGAAGGGTTAAAAAACTAAACAGGGTAGGTCAGAATAGCACTCTGCAGGGTCATATGCAAGTTTAGTTTGTCGAACGAGGGCATTCCCCCATCATGGTTCTAGTGGGGTACAGGAAGACAGAACTCTTTCTAAAAGCCTAAGCTCCCAGATTCAGAGTTGGAAAAGCCCTCAGCGAGCATCTAGCCCAACCGTCACCAGCACAAGGTAGCATCGTCTATACCATTCCTGACATGTGCTCATTCCATCCAATGGGATCTCTACAGAGATGGAGAACCTACCTCCACACATTCTACTATTGCCCACCTCCTCCCTCATTTTAGAGACTGAGGAAACTGAGGCCCAGAAATAAGCGAGAAACCTGGGTCCGCCTGGGGCCTGAGGAGGCCGAACCTCCAGCCTCCTCCGGCCAAAAGGAGGACGACACCGGGGGCCGACCTCGCACCACCATCTCCTCCCAGTTCACGGCAGCAACCCACGCCCCCTTGGGGCGATCCGGGCCAGGGGCTGGAAGACAAGCGCGGAGAGGGAGAGGGAGCCCGGACTGTCAACTCCTTCCCCAGTTTCTCTCGCTCTCGCCATCCCGACTGTCGCGATAGCAGTCATCGATGCTCACCTGGATCCACCATCCCTCCACACCCCACTCCACTCCATCCTCTGCCCACCCGCCACCATTTCCCCTTGGCCGACAGGTCCCCGCAGCCGCCACCCCCAGCATCCCCGGGGAGCAGCGGAGCAGTTGTGGGAAGCGAGACGTCCGGCCGCGGGGGGCCTCCTCCACCGCCGCGGCGCCATCCCCTCCCTGACCCCACCACCTCCCCGCCCCGGCCAGAGCGGTTACCTGGGCGCGCGGGCACGGCCGGAGAGGTGGGGGAGGGGCTGGGACCCCCAAGGAGGAGAAGGAAGAGGAGTGAGGAAGGTCGCCTACCGGCTCAGGGGGGAGGGGGGAGGTTTGTATGACTTGTTGTTCCGCACAGGGTGACAGCTGTTTCCTGCGCAGGCGCGCTGGGCCCCCACCACCACCACCACCACCGCAAGTCAAATCTTGCTCACTAGTTCTTACACACCGATGGGCGGGAGGAGGGGAGGGGAAAGAGATAGAGTGGGAGGAGGAAGGAGCGCACCCCTTGCCACCCACACACACAACACACATACGCATACACAAATACACAGGCTTGTCTTCTTGGGGCCACGCGCGCGCGCACACGAATGGTGCGGGGTCACGTGACCGGCCCTGTCTAGGCAGCTAGGTGGAGAGGTCACGTGGCCCGCCCACCCGCACAGGGCCCAGGGCTAAGGGCGGCGCTAGTGAGCCGGTGGTTCACAGGGCCCTGGCTGATCCGTAGTTTTCTTGCACTTTCCCTCCCTCCCCCGCAAACTTCTTTCACTCCTACCCAGAAGTTTCGCCAGTCCCAATCCCGGCCCCTTTGGGGCTAGACGGGGCAAAAAGAGGTGGGCAGTGAGAGGGCCCTGGGGTGCTGCACGTCAGCAATGGTGGAGCCCCCTCCAGAACAGACAGAACTAACAGTCTTCAGACCACGCGTCACAATAATAGCCTCCAGCACGAGCCTATTGGCTGCGGATTTGTGACGTCTGAGCGGGTGCAACTTCAGCTAGGCTTCTGAAAGACCCTTCTGAGTGACCCCTCACGTGGGGCCGGAGTTACCTCAATAATTGCTATTGCTGCTATTTCTCCTAATCATCCAACCTGAGAGACTTGAAAGAGAATTAGACCTGTTTGGCTTGGCCCCTCTTGGCCGACCTCAGGTCCTCAAGGGCAAAGGGCTTAGGTTTAATGTTTAAGTCCCAAGTCACTTTTAGTGTGGTCAGATCCTATAATGGGCTGCCTCAGGAAATCGGCATTCAGCAAGCACTTATTAAGCCCCTGCTTAATGTGTCGGACGCTATGCTAAACTCTGGAAGGACAAAAAAAAAAGATGTGATAGGTTCCGGCTGAGGTGGTATGATCTGTTGTCAAGGGATATTATAATACAAGGAAATTTTTTTTTTCATTTCAGATAAGGTTTGGACTACGTAACCTTAGAGTTCCATCTCTGGGATTTGGGAATGCATTGCAATTTATGATATAAATGATCTAAAAAGGAGGCCAATTGACCTCAAAAAGAACCTTCATGGACCCTGCATTGGCAAAGGGAGAAGTACAAAGTCATGGTTTCCCTGTGCAAGAATTCCTGTATGCAACAATCATTCTGTGAACTTTGGGGGCAAGACCAATGCCACCTTTTTATTTAAATGACTTTAAAATGTAGCTTGCTGTAGGGAAATGGGCTGGCACTCTAGTTACATTGTTGATAATAACTAATAACTAGTGCAAAGATTTTGAGGACCATCTGGAAATAAACATGAAGTCATAAAATTGTTCTTACCCTTTGAACCAGTGATCCCATGAGTGCAACTATGTATAAAGAAATTGCTAAAAGAAAAAAAAAAATTTGTACAAATGTTTATTTGTACAGAGAAATGTACCAAGTGTTTGGAAACAGTTCAGTAAATTATATTAATTTTGTAAAATATGGCAAATTAAACAATTGTGAATACAGAGAAACATGGGAAAACCTATATGCAGCTATATTAAAAACAAAGGAAACACTAAATACAGATTCAGTAGTGTTATTGTTTTGCTAGAATTTCCAATGGTGTTTTTCCTTACATTGAAGATTTTTTACATGGAAAATTTATTCCACACATGACTCTGTTGATATTTGTTAAAATTTTTGTAATGATTTAATTTTTTTTAATTTAAAAGATTATATATTGTTAGAAGCAGAGTTACAAATGATTCTTGAGTGTGAGTATGCCCCCGTTCTATCATGTTGTAAACTCTAGGATTTTCTCTGGGGTTGGGTTGCCGCTGCCCTCTAAAATGAAGAAAACCTAGAAGTAACCTGTGTGGGAACCTCGATCAGAAAAATTCTCATAAACTTTGGTATTGAAGAAAACTCCTGGACCTAAAAGCCACAAACGAAAGTAAAGTACAGATACTAAAGCTATTGTTTTTTACTATATTGAGCCCATCCTTTTCGTTGTGTCAGTAAGAATTGGGCATAGGAACCAGGGAACTAATGGATCTAAGCAAACAATAAATAAAAGTTGTTAGAAGTGTTACTAGCAATTTTTAACCTTAAGGTTTTATGGTAGGGCTTCCTCACTGAGGCAAAACTGCACTGAGAAGGGAAGCAGCAGTGAAAAGAGCATTGTGTTCTGCACCAAAATACCTGGGTTTATAATACCAGCCGCACCATACTAGCTGGATGATCTCCAACAAATTTCTTAATTTCTTTGTACCTGTTTCCTGCAGATATAATAATGCCTCCATGGACTATCTCACACTCTGGTTTTGATGATGAAAGGAAATTCGGGTCTCATTTTTCTGATGGTTTTTCAGTTCTTAAGGTTGATGATACTTGCCATGTTTTCCATCTTTAATTAATGTATGCCCTAATAAAAGTGTTTAAAGTTTGGTGTGATGGAAAGAGCATTAGCCTTCCAAAAGACCTTAGTTCAAGTACTGGATCAGACTTTTTACTAGCTATGTGATCCTGGGCAAATGCATCACTTAACCTATCTACGTGATGCAAAATATTTGCAAATAACTGAAGCTAGCACTTCCAAATAATTTTTTAATTAGTTCCCTTTTTAAAAAAAGTATCTGAATTTTCCAGTAAAGGTGAGGGTTGAGAAAAAGAAATTAAATTAAATTACCCAACCCCATTTAAAGTAAGTGATAAAATGCTATACCATTATACCCTAACCAATGAAGAACACACGTTAATCAGTCAATCATAGGCTTTAAACTCAGTACAGAAAAAAAGTATTTGATCAAACAGAATGATGAAGACCAGGGAGAATGATCAGATTGCCTGAGAAAATTTGGTAATGGCCCCCTGGGGCCTATATAAAATAAGAAAACTAGTTCAGAAACCAAGAGTTTCACATAAGTAAAGAGGTAGAAAGCCTTTAGCTAAACCTCCAAGAAGGTAGCGATGGGAATTTTTCAGAGAAGGAACAAAGCCATGGTTCTTGGCTCAGCTAGGTGTTGGTATCTACCCCCTGAGCCCTCTAGACAGACTTGGTGGGAGGGGAGGGAGTTTTGAATCAACTATTCTTACTAAATCACTTTAGTAAAATACCCCCACTAAAAGCTAATTAAATGTGATTGATTAATTAGTCATCATAATGGGAAGACCATTGGTGAGAGCAGGTGAGCTATAGAACTAAAAATGCAAATCTCACTTCTTTCTTCCCCTTAGGACTGCCCATAGAACCTTGAGAGTATATAGCTAGCCTTGATATGCTGACCAGACTTGTCAGAAAGTGGAAGTTAGTAAAGTTACTTCAAAATAAGAGCTTAGCCCAGTAAGAGGCATTGTGATCCTATCGGATAGAGATTTGCCGGTAAATAGTCAGACCTTCTAGGACTTAAGACTGATCTAACAGTCATCTTTTACACTGTTGGCATTGTCTTCATGAATCCAGAGGCACTTCCATTCCACGATGGGGCATCAGCAAGAGGACTTTAAGAGAGAAACAATCAAGACTATTACCGGAAAAAAAAGATGACCTAACTTTTGGCCTAATCTTCTTCAAGAATAAACAAATGTGTCACCTTCCTGAAGAAATGGGAAAGTTTAAAACTGTATATGTCATTTTCATTTTCACTGTTGTGTTTTTATAGGATGAGAATCTATTCATGGCATGTAGGCACAAATGTGAAGTGGAAGGTGGCTTTTATCTATTTCCATTTTTTTACATTTCTAATTTTAATTTAAGGTAATGACACATGCAAAGATCAATACTTTAATTGCCTCGAGGTAGGCAGATGATTAAGAAACAGAATAACTGTCCATATCCTCAATTCTGTTTTTGTTTTACTTTTAGTGGTACAGATATGTCTGTAAAGGAATTCCACATTGTTTTGTCCCTATTGTCTTCTGGCTGTCCAGTATATGAATGTTTTGAAAATGTCTGAAAAATTGAATTGATTTCTCTTCAATAAACCCAAAAGGAAGAATGAACACATTTTTACTCATGGAGAAAGGCAATGGAAACAGCATGGCCAGACTCTCTGTATTTAATAGAATGCCTGTCGAATTTACAGGACTTTCTCCTACCATTAAGGCCTATTTCTACTTAACAGCAAGAGTGATCTTCTTAAGGGCAGCTATGTGGCACAGTGGATAGCGCACCAGCCCTGAAGTCAGGCTGAGTTCAAATCCGGCTCAGACAATACTTGACATGTGCTAGCTCTGTGACCTTGGGCAAGTCACTTAACCCTGATTGCCTCATTAAAAAAAAAAGTGTTCTTTTTGTTCTAGCGTATGTAATGTGCTACACCAGAATTTCTACAACTGGAAATTAAGGCAGTTCAGTTATTGAATTCATCTTTTATAGAACTGGAAGAGCCCTTGAAAGGTAATCTCTAGTTCATCCCCTAGGCCAGCTGTGGGGAACCTTCAGCCCTGAGGTCATATGTGGCCTTCTAGGTCTTTAAGTGCAGCCCTTTGACTGAATCCAAACTTTCCAGAACAAATCCCCTTAATAAAAGGATTTGTTCTGTAAAACGTGCACTCAAACAAAAGGCTACACCTGAAGACCTAGAAGGCCACATGAGGCTGCAGGCTGGGAGATGGAGATGGAGATCTAGGGCCTAGGATTTTTGCCATTCCACACTTAAAGTAACATTTATTCATTTTACTCATTCAACAAATATTTATTGAGCACGTATTACATATACAAGGCACTGAGCTTGGTGATAAAGAAGATATAAAGATGAATAAGACAATGTTTGCCCATAAAGAAGTATCAAGATATTAGGAGACACCCTGTTTTCCAGAGCCAAGGCCCAGCAAGCAAGCTGTGCTCTGAGCTTGGCACAACAACAATCCTTTGTGCTCATCCTCTAGCAAAACCACGTAATTATTGTATAGCTTTGACCAGCTCCAGGCTCACTACATAGCCATTGATATAAGTATTGAGATCTCCACACACAGCCTCGGATTCTCCTGACACTATTTCCTTTCTGAAAAGAAAATTTCCCTGCCAGGTTAATCCTGAGCCTCGCTTTTAACATCCTGTGACTACATGATTGGCTGTCAGATATAACACATGCCCGTAATCAAAATTATGTCCCTCTTTTTCCTTTTATAGTAAATTTCTATAATCAAGAAGTTTTGTAAGTACAATGCTAGATCTGTTAAAGAATAGATTGATACTGGAACATCTCTGAGTTACTATATAAGATGCAAGTATGAAAATCTGACAATTTTAACCTGTATTTGTGGTCAAATTATAATATGGGGATGATATCCTCTTAAGAGGGAAATGATTAGACAAAGTAATAAGACAAACATATAATGTAATATGTTTTCTACATAAATGGAATAGTAAATTTTGAGAAAAGCAATAGGATTAGACTGTTTTCTCTAAGAATTATATACAGATTTATGTGATTTGCTCCCAAAATTTATCTGTCATGTACATTCAGGCTTTGAATATGTTTTAGTAATAAGTTCTCAAAATTAGATTAAGATTTTACACATAAATTCTATGGATGATGGTAAAGAAAGTGAAATTATTTTCCTGTTATTAAAGTATCTGTTTGATAACCTTAAAAGGCAGAAGAGTTAATTTTGCAGTTGGACCCTCATAAATTTTTAGAAGATTCTTGTATCAGGTACAGGATTTAATTAAGGATAGAAATAGCAAATGGTATACAAACTGAAATTCTCTGAAGTTTTAAGATAGGAGAAGCAAATGTACTAAACTGTATTAAGTCTTGTTACCAGCAGAATTATCTAGAAACCTCTAGATTTGGAACCAGAGAAGCAGAGACCTTCTCAGAGCTGTCCTGAGAATAAAGTCTATTGTCCAAGAAAAGATATCTGGGGACCAGATAACTACATGAAACATCTGGTACTCAGAATGTACTGATCAGATGTACATTGAAAATGGATTACTAGGGTACAAAGAGACTTGATTTTAGTTAATATTGGTGATAATCAATGTATTGCTTTGGTCTTTTCTTTCAAGATGTTTGTTTTCTTGATTACCTTGGTGACATGTAAATCTGCCTCCTCAAAATTAGACCATTGTGAGGTCTCTAAGTAGTTTGATCTGTAAGGTGACATTAATGTGACCTGACTTAATGTAGTTATGACAATGGATTTATGAAAAACTTTATTGTATTGTTTGAACCTAGCCCTGTGTGGCTGGGAAACTGGACCATCTCTATGTGCTGTTTAGAGATCCTTAACCAAGGACCTCTGTTATGTTGACCAGAAACTCAGATCCAAAGACTGATGCAAGGAGTTTTCTCACAATTGTTAATCCATCATTTTTTCGAAGGGCCCTGTAACACAGGAGGTTTTGGGCTCTGGCCTCTAAAGGTTCACTCTTAATCTAGGCAGCCAGAAGGGCGGCAGTGGAGACATGATAGGGGGTCCTGATAATGGGAGCACCAACTCCTACAGGATCCCCTAATAACTCTTCTTGAAGGGGCTGGAAAGAATATACAGAGCAGGAGCTCCAGCTCCTGCAATATTCCCCTAAATCTCAATGGGGGCCAGTGGAGACAAGCACAACATTCACATTCCCCAAATCCCCCCAAGCCTTGACGGCAACAGGTCAAGGCATGCACAGCATTCTAGCTTATGCATCCCACAAATCCACACTTACTGACCAGTGCTCACTTGATTTATAGAGGAGTATACAAAGAAGGCAATTTGCCAGCAATAGCCTCACAAGTTTATGTTAACTTTAGCAATAGCATGATGACTTAGCATAGAGCACTCAAAGTGGGCTATTTACAACTTAAGCACAAATGTTTACATTATCTTAAGGTTATATAATGAGGTACAAGTGCAGTGAGATTGTTTACAAGCCATGATCCTAGAAGGTCTAGACTAGGAGATCTTTATGGCCACTGATCCTAGAACTAGCATTCCTAAAAGAAAACAAATCCACCTTACATACAGGCCCCTACTAGATTCTGACTACCCTCACAGCTGTCAAACTTGTGAGTATAGACTCCTGGATCATCTGAAGAAAGCCCCTGCTCCTGAGCCAATGGCAAAACCCCTCCAGGGACCTCAAGGTTCATCTAGCATGGACCCAGAAGCAGCAGACACACAGATGACACAGCTGTCCCAAGATTCTGGACTAGGGCTGAATATACTGCCCTGTTTTTTTTTTCCCCTCTTTTGTTATGTGCCCAACCATCAAGGCCCTGATTTAAATTTAGGCTGGCATTTTCTCCCTTTACATTCTTGCCCATCCCCTTTTCTGCTAGAAAGTAAGCAGCGACTAACAATGATACCTGGGACACACTTCCCCAGTAGGTCCCCTTAAGGAACTAACCACCTGGGCAATATCTTTACCTGGCCCAACTGGCCTTACCAGGCATCTTGGCTTGTACCTGCCTCTCCTTTATTGGCCAGGAGGGTAGGGGTTCTTTCAGACCTCCTCCCTTTGGCCAAAAGGGGGAAATATATTAGGAGACACTCTATTTTCCAGAGCCAGGTCATCATAATATTTTTTAACGAAACAAGTTTACAGATCTCAGGTTAACCCTGGATTATAGAGAGACAGAATAGAAGTAACTCCCCAAAGGTTTACTTCTAGAACCCAAAAAAGCAGTCATCCCTTCTGGGGACCCAATCTGAGAGTGCCAAATGTGAATTTGAGGGAATAGCCCAGGGGGAGTATTACATACATACAAGGTAGTGGTTTGGAGTTATGGGAGCACTAAGAACTGGAAAACTAAGAAAAACCTGGGAAAGACCTTAATTTAGAAAACTAAGGAGACTTGGGAAAGGCTTTAATTTACAAAAACCAAGGTCATCCTCTGCATCCTGGGCCATCACCAGTCATCTTAACTCTTTTCTTGCCCCTGGACTCTGATGACTCCAAAAACATCCCCCTCATGATGTTGAAGGGCTATGGGCCCAAGCCAAGACATTTGCCCCTTGTTCCAAAAAGAATTTGGCTCCCATTTGTCTATGGACCCCAGAAAACTCACTCTGGTCTCAAATGGTTACCTCAGGCTATATTCCACTCAATGGCTTTTCCTTATCACCTCTCCCTATCTCCCTTTGAAAATCTAATGAAGCCCTAGTATATTTCCCACCTTTGATCTTATCCAGGCCCCATTCAAACTTCTTCCTTCCTGTTCCCTTCATTAATCTATTCCCATTGTCTATTCAACCACACAGACATTCCAATGGGAATTCTCCCTAAACTCATCCAAGCTTCTGGATCTTTCTCCCAGCCCCTTCTCAGAACACCCTGAAGTATTTGAGTATATGTAAGATCCACCCTGGCCCCCATTTAAACCCTGAGACTTCCTCATGGCTGCTTGTTCTTATGGGCATCACTAAGGTTCAGATTCCTTAAGAGTCTGGATTGTAAGATTTGTCCCTAATAAAACACTGTCTCTGGCTGAAAGAAGATTTGGGTCGAATTCTTTCAAAAAGGAACCACATGTCATGATTTTGGGGCTCCAGCACCCCTAACCCTGTAGACCTCATCAGTGTCATTGGTCTTCTTTGAGAATGAAGGAAGAACAACAACAGCTTCCAATCTCTTCCCTTTACTATGTAGCCTCTATGCAACTTCCAAAGTGATCTTCCTAAAATACAGATCTTAGCACATGTTGCCTCTGATCAAAAATCTTCAGGAACTCCTATTGACTCTGGAATTAAATGCAGACAACTTGACCTGACATTTAAAGGCTTCCACAGTCTGGATTCAGCCTATCTTTCCAAATTTATTTTACATTACCCCATTCTTAAACTCCTAGCTAATCTGGGCTACTCACTGTTTGCTAAGGTCCATCTCCTCTTTCCATGCCTTCACATAGGCTACTCCCCATACCTGGGATGGAAGAAAGCATATGTTGGAGCCAGCTCATACTAGCTTGAGAACGATAGTTAAATTTTAAAAATGAGTAGTTAACACCTCAGAAATCATCAAAGTACAAATCAGGGCTTAATTTATTTTGTTAATTGTCTAGACTTAAGAAAGTGATAGAGAAATATGTTAATATGAGGATAAAACTAAATTATCCCAAGTATATTTTTTTATCCAGTTGCTAACCATTTACCAGCATACCCAAGATATCTTTTCCTTTTCTCATCCTTTAGAAGCTAAGCTTCTTTCAAGGCAGTTTCAGTACCATCTTCTTTCTACTTAGGGTCTTTCTTGATTTCCATTCCCACAAATGTTCTTTTCATTCTCAAATACCTTGTATTTCTTTCTTTTATATTTATATTTTTCCCCTTTTGAATGTAAATTTCTCCTGCTCGAGGCCTGTTTTGTTGTTTTTCTTTTTATATCCTCTATACCTCCACAATGCCTTTTAACATAGCTGGTACTTGATAAATGTTTGTTTAATTGAATTGAATCCCAGTACTTGAGGGTTTCTTAAAATAAGAAATAAAAACTAAAAAGATGATTCCAAAGGTATCTTGTGTTTTGAAACAAAAAGAAACAGACTCTTTGCATTGGGAGTTTGCTCAGGGAAATCAAAAAGCCATTCTATGCTACAGGTGGAAAATCTCTGCTGGATTTGAACCCAGGTCTTCCTGACTCCAAGCCCAGCACCATCTAGCTGCTCCAGTACTATTCTAAAATTATTTTGTACTATATAATCTAAATGGAGGGAGTGGGAGGAGCAGCTCAGTGGCATAGTGGTTACAAAACTAGGCCTGGAGTCAGAAAGACTCATCTTCCTGAGTTGAAATCTGGCCTCAAACACTTACTGTCTGTGTGACCCTGGGCAAGTCACTTAACCCTGTTTGCCTCAATTTCCTCATCTGCAAAATGAGGTGGAGAAGGAAATCTCAAACCACTCCGGTATCTTTACCAAGACAACCCCAAATGGGGTCACAGAGAGCCAGATAGGACTGAAAAAAGAATAACCACAAAAAACCTAGATGAGAGGTGGGGGTAGGGGTGGTACTCAGTATGCTTTCACCGAATAAAGGTGGTGCCTGCCAATAAAAATTTTGCTTAACAACAATAGATGACTAAAATTACAGATTAACTAAGGGGTAGAATCCACTTTAAAAGCCGTCTGCTTAATACAGTTAGGGTAAACTAGACTTGTCAGAAAGAAATGGGTCAAGGGTGAGAATAGGACTTTGAGAAGTCTGCTATAGAGATCTTAGGGAGGAGGGAAGAAAACAACAGTAGTTAGAAGTGCAGGACTGCCTAAATTCCAAAAGAAAAATCTTTCTGAGGTAGCTCCAGAGATCAGAGAAGACAAACAGGAAACAAGAATGGCTTTACAGTAGAAAGGGGATAAAACCTAAGGCCTAAGAAGACGACCTGAAAGCCCCATACTTGGAGAGAAAACATGACAGTAGGTTCCAGGAAAGTTTAAGGATACCACCTGACCTGGAAGCAAACTATACCAAAGCAAAATTACACCTCAAGCTAGAAGTTTGAGTATTTTCAACTTCTTGGCCAAACAAAATTGTGGTGAGGGAAAGCAATCAAGGGTTGGATGGCTCACTCTGTGGCAGCCAAGTCAACTTCAGATAAACATATAACTTAGGATCAGAGGCCTGTGTGCTATAAACTGATTTGTTTCTATGCTTTTGCATTTTGGTTTGTTTTTCATTAAGTCACTACTAAAAGTTTCTATTGAAAAATGCCAGTTTTACCTTGGCTAAACTCAAAAGAAAAGAGGTTATCCAATAAGTTAGTCAGGATGGATGCTGTGAAGGCAAATTTACTGAGCTTAGAGGACAGGTATGGTGGTGGCAAAAGATTCAATTACTCTGGAATCTGAAGAAAATCGAAAAAGGCAAGCTGCTCAGTGAAGAGGTCTAGGACTTTGGGGTCCTCTTGGGGGAATCCCCGAGATCTTGACAGCCAGGCCCTGCCTGAATGAATTCAACTTAAATCTTCTGGCCAGAGGAAAAGCTTATTAGTGATAAAACACTTAGGCCAGGTGACACCCATAAGGATGAGTGGGCATGAGAAAGTCTCAGCCTTTTGGGACTGAGATTCTCAGCGTCTGAATGGGGGCCAGGGTAGATCATATATACTAAGGTGACTTTGGGTGACCAGGGAAGGGTCTGGGGGAAAGGGTCTGGGAAAAGGGTCTGGGTGAGAATTCCAATTGGAATGTCTAAGCTATTGAATAGACAATGGGAATAGATAATAAAGGAACTGAAAGACATCTGAATGAGATCAAAAAGGTGGAGCTAGGGCTTTCAAAGGGAGATGAGGGGCTGGGGCCTGTAGACAAATGGGAGCCAGAGGAGTAAAAAACCTAATGGTCTTTTCTCAGTCCTTAAAATTCTTGACTTCTTGGTAGATTTTGACACTGGCAACCCTCTTTTCTCCTGATTACTCCCAAGGGTTTGCCCTACACTCTATTCTTTCTTCATAAGTATTTAGTAAATACTTTCAATGTATAATGCATTGTGATAGGCCCTATAATTAGAGACAAAAAAGGGAACAACTTCCTTCTCTCAAGTAGCTTACATTCTATTGGAGGATGTAACATGGATAAAAAAAAAATCTATTGTGGGTGAACTGGACAATAGGGGAGATTCCGTGGAACATGTGTAAGATATTTTTTGTCAACCGTGTAGTACTTTGGAGGTGTGAGAAGTAAGAAACAATTATGTTTTCATATAAGGAAATTGTGAGAAAGATTTAGAAGTTAGGCTTCCACAGCAGAACACAGAAATTCTGAGGGGGACTTCCAAGATCTCACAGACAGTCCCTCAACCAATCAGAAAGTGCCCCAAACACTCTGAAAAACTACTACTTCCTTAAGATAGAACCCTAGAGGCTAAACCAGTTGCAACCCATCAGGGTCAAAGACATGGCAAAGGCTGTTTTCTCCACTGTGCTTGCTTCATAAGCTTATTGAATATTAACTGACACACCCTGAAAGTAGAGATAGCCGCCATTTTTGAACATGGGACCCATGACTGGGAGGGATG
This sequence comes from Phascolarctos cinereus, assembly GCF_003287225.1. NCBI lineage: Eukaryota > Metazoa > Chordata > Mammalia > Diprotodontia > Phascolarctidae > Phascolarctos > Phascolarctos cinereus. Next base: position 118,385,156 of record NW_027555847.1, read on the forward strand.
AACATGACAAAGAGTAACATGGGATGGGTGGTTCAGGAAGAGTGTAACCCAAATGAGCTGTTCCAATTCCAGCTCAAAAGGGAGGAGTATAGATTTTACTAAACATTTAAAAATGAGCTCTGCTTCTGTATCTGTGCACACGTGCCTGTACTAGGGTACAGTGTACTAGCTTTGATGTGGTGCTTGGGTGCTTATGTTTGGGTGCTTGTACTTGGACCCCAATTTCTCTCTAGCCTCAGAAACACTGTCCCTGACAGTTTCTCCCCAGCCCAAGGACCCTGTGCCTAGCAATTACTCATGAGTGGGCCCCCAGCAAGACCCTTACCTCTCTCCCTGGTGCACCTGAAGGATTTATTAGTTTAAACTGGCTTTTCATTGAGTCATAAAGATATTCTTATCCACTACTATACTATCCTACCACCCTACCTCATTATCTACATCCTGGGCTCCTCATTAACTGTATTCTAGACTTAAGACATATGTATACTCCCTACATCTATATTGTCAAACAAGACATTGATTGGTGGCAGACTGGACAACTCTCAGTTACCCTGAACTCTGGTTGACTTAATGATGTAGCAGGACTAAAACCACACCTCCATGTGGCCCCCCTTGTGGGCTTTTCCTAATGAACTCTGGGTGAAACGCCTTCGCAGTAGGTACAAGAAGTGCATGTTCTTTTAAGGACTGACCACTCCTTAACCACTCCCTAATCCCACCCTGAATCCCCTAGTTAGCATATTTGGCACATGTTTTATTGTATTTTATCCTATATAAATTTTAACTGTACCTCTCTAAGGTTGCAGGATCCTTTAAGAATCCTTGCCTGCTGAAAAGCTTAACAATAAACTTTGCCACCTTGACTTAAAGAATGCCTGAGTCAGAGAATTCATTCCAGATGACCCATCCTGTAATTCAGTCTTTGAGGTGTCACAACCTCTCAACCTCTCAGCCCACAACAGCTTCTCTTGAGAAGTATAATAAAGGCTTTCCTTCACACGCTCCTCTAGATTTTTTTTTGTTTAAGATTCACTAACAGAAGCCTGCTTCTGCTCATGTGTAACTGGGGGCAGGGGAGGGGGGTCTTGGCTATGTGATGATGAAGATTCCTTTACATGTCTGCTGATTTGGAAGAGCTGAAGACTTGGTGGATGGATGAGTCCTTCCTCTTTGCTTGCCTTTTTGCTATAAATTTAAAACTTGTCCCAAACAAGTTACGTTGGAGAGGGAATGGCTGCCCTGGCTCCCATCAGGCCTCCATATGATGTGAACCATGGTCATCCCTGCCTAGTTTGTGTTTATTTTTCTCCTTGTTTTAGGTGACCAAATACCCCAGTATGGAAATGTCCAAGCATATACCTGGAGTGGCTTAAAAATTTCTCAGGTGGCGAGTGGGAAAAGTTTAAGAAGCACTGGATTAGAGCAAGGGTTAACCTTTTTTGTGTCATAAACCCTGTTTTGAAAATCTAGTGAAACCCTTGCACCCCTTTTCACAATGATGTTTTTACATGCATAAAATACATACAATTCAAAAGGAAACCAATTATACTGAAGTACAGTCATCATAATTTTTTTTAATAAAACAAGTTTACACATCCCAGATTACCCTTGGATTAGAGCTAATTAAGTCTACTGTTAATCATTAATGGGAAACAGGTGGCAGGGTTAATGAGAGAGATGGCATAGAAGTAACTCCCTGCAGGATTACCCCTAGAACCCAAAGTAGCAGTCATCCCCTCTGGGGACCAACCTGAGAGTGCCAAATGTGAATTTGAAGGAATAGCCCAGAGGGAATATTACATACATATAAAGTAAAAACAGTAATTTGGAGGTATGAGAGCACCAACAACTGCAAGAGTAAGAATGCAAGGAAAAAACCAATGTAGGCATTGTTTTGCCATGTTCTAAATATGGAGATATACCCTGGAAGAGACTAAATGAACTAAGACATATTTACTGATAATCTCTATTCCTAAAAAAAATGGCAAAATAACATGAACAGGTAGTTTTTAAAGGAAACTGCAAGCTTTCAACAACCATGTGAAAAAAAATGCTCCAAATCACTACTAAATGAAACAAAAATTAAAACAACACAGAAATTCCACCCCATGCCCAGCACACTGACAAAGATAACAATAAAGAAAGGTGGTAGCTGTTGGAAGGGTTGTAGGAGAAACCATTATGTAATGTACTGCTACTGTGAGGCATGTATTCCCAAAGAAGTCAAAGACAGAAAGAATCCATGTGTGCAATAATATTTATAGCAGCATTTTTTGTTGTAGCAAAAAAACTGGAAATAAAGTAGATGCCCATAAACTGGGGAATGGAGCAACAAATTATGATGTATAAAGGTGATGGAATTTTATTGTGCCATCAGAAATGACAAAAAGGACAGATTCAGAGAAGCCTGAGACAACATGCTTAAACTGATACACAGTGAAAAGAGCAGAATAAGGAAAACAATTTATGTTGTGACAAAATAATTTAAGAGACAACAATTTTGGAAGACTTTAGAACTTTGATCAATAGAATAACCAATCATGACTCTAGAAGAATAATTATGAAGCAGGCTATCCATCTCTTGGCAGAGAACGGATGATTTGAAGGTGCAGAATAGGACCTACATTTTCAGACAGGACCTAAACTATGTGAACTTGATTTGTGTGACAGTACTTATTTTTTACAAAGAGGGCTTTTATTAGGTGGGGAGGGACAGAGTTGTGGGGGAAAATGAGTACTAATAGTGATGCAGAAAAAAGAAAAGAGTATCAATGAAGCATTTTTCAAAATACACAAAGAGGGGAAGGAAATTAAAGAGACACACAAAAAGAAGGTGTTAGTATTACTGTGATAAATTACGTATCGATATATGCACATAAATGCATATATGTATGTATTTTTTAAAACTATGTGCCTAATAGAGATTCAGCATATTATATATAATCCTCTTATCTGTTCTTTGTATATGGAAATATTCATGTGTGTTGAAGTTTATTAAGTTCATAACATAAAAAGAAAGAAAAACAAAATGTCCCCAAAATAACTTTTGCACTAGAAATGGGAAAAACATGGATAGAACGATCTCAGTCAAACCAAAAATAACCAAATGATTCTCTGAAAACTCAAATTTGACTAGATAATGTATAATTACTTATATATCTCTGTTTAAGCTGAGGGCATCATCTGGTATATCTGGGAAGGTTCTTAGGAAGCACATGCTACTAAATCAGCTTTTATTACTGACCCAAGCCCTAAATAAACAGGTGCAGTTGATAAGGGAGAATGTTATGTCTCATTAGGGAGCTGACCAGATAATTATCTAAAAAAGGTGGTGAAGGCAATGGAAAAAAAAATGATCGATGGCTCTTTCTCAGTTTATTGAAAAAAAGAAGTCTCCACTAGTTTTGGCACAGTACAAGAAATGTTAGCTATAGCAATAAAAACAAATGAACAACAAGAGAAATTAAGAAAAGAAACATAAGTGAAGAAGAGACAAAACTATCTTTATCTGTGGACAATAACAATGGTTTTCTTAGAAAATCCTGGAGAATCCACAAAAAGACAAGAAATAACTTCTGCAAAGTAGTAGGATAACAAAAAATGACAAAAATAACAAATATTTTTGGTATATTACTAACAAAAATTAGGAAGAGATGGAAAGATTAGTTCTTTTTATAATAAAAAATACATTATATATCCATAAGATGACCTACCAAAACACACAGAAGGCTTAAAACTTATAACTACTTTTTCCTTGGCTAGGCGATGGGGTTAAGTGACTTGCTCAGGGTGACACAGCTAGTAAGTCTCAAGTGTCTAAGGCTGGATTTGAACCTACATCCTCTTGAATTCAGGGCAGGTGCTCTATCCACTGCACCACCTAGCTGTCCTTATGGTATAATTTTTGCAGAAATAAAGGAAAGCCAAAATTCTGGAGAGATTTTTAATGTTGATGGTTGGGCTATGCCAGAACATTTTAAAATGGCATTACTCACAGATTTAATACAATACTAATCAATTTACCAAGGGTATATTTTACATATTTGGAGGAATAAAACTTTAAGAATATCAGGGGAGAAAATAACACACAAAAAACCCCCCCTAGAAGTGAAGAAACCTTGGTATCACAAAATATCAAATTTTATTACAAAAGAGTAATCATCAAAATTTTCTTGTGTTAGGTAAAAAAAAAAGAAAATCAACAGAACATATAAAATAAGGAAGACTTAAAAGCAAATATGTACTGTAATCTAGTATACAATAGATCCAATAACTCAACTGCTGAGGAAAAGATTCTTTATTGAACAAAAATTACTGAGGGAAAACAGAAAGCAGTTTGATTGAAAAATAGCTATAACAAAGTGTCTTACATGATCTACAACAATAAATTTCAAATGAACAAATAATACTAAAGGTTTTGAAAAAGTCAAGACAAAAAATAGAGAAGAAAGGAAGTTTATGTTTTTCTTAGATGTGGATTAGAAAGTAATCATCACACATAGAATAAAGGAGATCATAAAAGACAAAACAGACATTTCCAATTTTATCATTATTGAAAGAATAGAAGAAAACAAAAATTAGAAGAAAATACATATCTTGGAGGGAAAATCTTTACCTTAAACATCTCTGAATAAGAAAGTCTAACATTAAAAATCTATAGGAAATTGACACAATTTATAAGATTAAGAGTCATTCCCCAATTCACAAGAGGTTAAGAGATGTGATTAGTTTTTCCAAAGAAATACAAAACTATCAATAGACATCTGAAAAGCTCTTCAAATTCACTAATGATCAAAGTAAATTAAAATTAAGCAATTCTGAGGTATCATCACCTTACATCCATCGGATTTATAAAAAATAGTAATAGATGAAACTCCAACAGGGTCTGTGGGAAGACAGGCATGCTAATTCAGTGCAGTGGAATTGAGCCAATCATTTTCTTTCTTTTTCAAATTAATTAATTTATTTTTAGTTTTCAACATCCATTTCCACAAGATCTTGAGTTCCAAATTTTCTCCCCATCTCTCCTCCCCCCACCCCAAGATGGCATGCATTCTGAATACCCCTTCCCCTGATCTGTCCTTCCTTCTATCACCCTCCCCCCTTCTCTTATCCACTCCCCCTTCTATTTTCCTGTAGTGCAGGATAGATTTCTATACCCCATTGCCTGTATATCTTATTTCCCAGTTGCATGTAAAAACAATTTTTAACATTTGTTTTTAAAACTTCGGGTTCCAAATTCTCTCCCTTCCTCCCTGCTCACCTGCCCTCATTGAGCAGCAAGCAACTCAATATAGGTTATATATGTATAGCCATGCAAAACACTTCCATAATAGTCATGTTGTGAAAAACTAACTATATTTTCTTCATCCTATACCACCCCCCATTTATTCTATTCTCTCCTTTGATCCTGTCCCTCCTCAAAAGTGTTTGCTTCTGATTACCACTTCCCCTAGTCTGCCCTTCCTTCTACCATCCTCCCCCTCTCTTATCTCCTTTCCCCCTATTTTCCTGTAGGGTAATACAGATTTCCATACTCAATTGAGTGTGTATGTTATTCTCTCCTTAAGCCAAATCTAATAAAGTAAGTATTCATTCTTAAAGTAAGATTAATTCATTCCCTTTCACCTCCCCCATCTTCCCCTCCACAGTAAAAGCTTTTTCTTCCCCCTTTTATGTGAGATAATTTACCCCATTTTACTTTTCCCTTTCTCCTTCTCCCAGTACAATCCTCTTTCTCACCTCTTAATTTTATTTTTTAGATACCATCCCTTCATATTCAACTCCCTCTGTGCTCCCTCTGTATGTGTGTGTGTGTGTGTGTGTATATATGTATATATATATGTATACATATATATATGCATATATATATATATTCCCATATTCCCGCCTACTACCCTAATACTGAGAAAGGGCTTATGAGTTACAAATATCATCTTTTCACATAGGAATGTAAACAGTTGAACTTTAATAAGTCTCTTATGATTTCTCTTTCCTATTTACCTTTTCAGGCTTCTCTTGAGTCTTGTATTTGAAAGTCAAATTCTATTCAGTTCTGGTCTTTTTATCAAGAATGCTTGAGGAACAGCTAGGTGGTACAGTGGATAGAGCACCAGCCCTGAAGTCAGGAGGACCTGAATTCAAATCTGGCCTCAGACCAAACACTTGGCACGTGCTAGCTGTGTGACCTTGGGCAAGTCACTTAACACCAATTGCCTCACTAAAAAAAAAATGCTTGAAAGTCCTCTATTTCATTGAATTTCCAGTTTTTCCCCTGAAGGATTATACTTGGTTTTGCTGGGTAGGTGATTCTTGGTTGTAATCCTAGTTCCTTTGACCTCTGGAATATATATTCCAAGCCCTCCAATCCCTTAATGTAGAAGCTGCTAAATCTTGTGTTATCCTGATTGTGTTTCCATGATACTTGAATTGTTTCTTTTTTTTCTTTTTTTTTTTTTTTTTGAATTGTTTCTTTCTGGCTGTTGCAATATTTTCTCTTTGCCCTGGGAAAACTCTGGAAGTTGGCTATAATATTCCTAGGAGTTTTCCTTTGGGGATCTCTTTCAGGAGGTGATTGGTAGATTTTTTCAATTTGTATTTTACCCTCTGGTTCTAGAATATCAGAGCAGTTTTCCTTGATAATTTCTTTTTTTCAATTTTTGGTTAGGCAATGGGGTTAAGTGACTTGCCCAGGGTCACACAGATAGTAAATGTTATGTGTCTGAGCCTGGATTTGAACTCATGTCCTCCTGAATCCAGGGCCTGTGCTCTATCCACTGCACCACCTAGCTGCCCCTCCTTGAAAATTTCTTGAAAAATGATGACTAGGTTCTTTTTTTTTAATCAATTAATTTATCTTTAGTTTTCAACATTCACTTCCATAAGCTTTTGAGTTTCAAATTTTCTCCCCCTTCTTCCCTACCTCCCTCCCCAACAAAGCATGCAATCTGATGTAGGCTATACATATACATTCCTATTATACATATTTTCACATTAGTGATGTTGTAAGGAAGAATTAGAACCAATAGGAGGAAACATAAGAAAGAGAAAAAACAAAACAGAAGAAAAAAAATAGCAAATAACATGCTTCAATCTGCATTCAAACTCCGTAGTTCTTTCTTTGGATGTGGATAGCATTTTCCATCCGGAGAACTTTGGAGATGTCTTAGATTTAGCCTTCTTTTTTTTTTTTGTCATGGCTTTCAGGTAGTACAATAATTTTTAAGTTATCTCTCCTGGATCTATTTTCCAGGTCAGTTGTTTTTCCAATGAGATATTTCACACTGTCTTCTATTTTTTCATTCTCTTAGTTTTGTTTTATGATGTCTTGATTTCTCATAAAGTCATTAGCTTCCATTTGCTCCATTCTAATTTTTAAGGATTTATTTTCTTCAGGAAGCTTTTGGACTTCCTTTTCCATTTGGCCAATTCTGCTTCTTAAGGCATTCTTCTCCTCATTGGCTTTTTAGACCTCTTTTGCCATTTGGGTTAGGCTATTTTTAAGATGTTATTTTCTTCAGTATTTTTTTGGTTCTCCTTTAGCAAGCTGTTGACTTGTTTTTCATGATTTTCTTGCATCACTCTCATTTCTCTTCCCAGTTTTTCTTCTACTTCTCTTACTTGCTTCTCAAAATCTTTTTTGAGCTCTTCCATGGCCTGGGACCGATTCATATTTTTCTTGGAGGCTTTGGATGTAGGAGCTTTGACTTTGTTGTCTTCTGGTTGTATGGTTTGATCTTCTTTTTCACTGAAGGAAGATTCTATAGTCTGAGGGGTTTTTTGGGGTTTTTTGTTTTTGTTTTGTTTTTGCACTGTTTGCTTATGTTCTCAGTCAATTGCTTGCCTATTAAATTCTTTGTTAAGGTAGGGGTCTGCTTCCAGTGTGGAGAACATGCTGTCCCAAGCTTCAGGGGTTTTGTGTAGCTGTTTTCAGAGATACTTCTCGGGACCTGTTAATTTTCAGTTCTTCCAAAGTGGTATGATCAAGGGCAAGGTGTTTAGTCCTTTCCTGGCCTGTGCTCTGGTCTATGCATGACCACAAGCACTCTTTTCTGCCTTAGAACTGTGAGGAGAATTCCCTCTGGACCACCACCACAAGTCCCACCGTGCCAGCACTCCCCCTTGCCCCAGGACCACCACACATGGCTACAAGTTCAGGCAAAGCAAGAGAGTCCTGCCTTAGCACCAGCAAAGAGATCCCTGCAATCCTCTTCTGATCAGCCACTGGATCCCCTCTTTGTCTGTGGGCAGAGAGCTCTGGAAGCAGCCGCCAGCCATTCTGGGAGCTGGAACTGGGGCTGGACCAAGCTCCTCTCTCACCGAGATCCAACAGGCCTTTCCTACAGACCTTCTAAGTTGTCTTTGGTGTTTGTAGGTTGAGAAGTCTGGAAATTGACACAGCTCACCTTGATTCAGTCCCCTGAGGCCTGCTCCAGGTTGGCTGAGGTCCTATCTTTGTTCATGTGGCCCATGCTGAACTGAGCTCCTCTCCCAGCCCACCACAATAGACCTTTCCAGTCAACCACCCAGGTTGTCTTGGGCTGGAAATTTGTCTTTTTGTGAGTTCTGCTGCTCTAGAATTTATTTAGAGCCATTTTTTTACAGGTATTTGGAGGAGTTTGGGTGAGAGCTCAAGCAAGTCACTGCTTTTACTCCACCATCTTGGCTCCTCCCCCCAATCCAATCACTTTCAAAAACAATTTGAAATTGTCCGAAAAAAGTTGCTTAATTGTTTGAACCCTTTGACTCTGAGCTCTCATCATAATATTTGTACCCCAAAGTACTTAATTACAGTTTAAAAAATAATACACACACACATATCTATATATAGGAAGCTTTATCTCTATCTGTCTTCCAAGGTGGTTAATATATCAAAGAACCACAAAATATTCATAGCAGGATTCTTTTTCATAATAAGAATCTGGAAATGAAAAAATGTACTATAATTGGGCTGAATATATCATGGTGTACAAATATAGTAAAAAAACAAAGAAGCATGATTTTGTAAACAAAAACAATTAATATGAAGGTTTCAGAGAAACATGGGAAGACTTTTTGTTTAGTAGTTTTCAGTCATGTTCAACTCTTTGTGACCCCTTTTGTGGTTTTCTTGGCAGAAATACTGGAGTGGTTTGCTATTTCTTTATCCAGTTCACTTAATATATGAGGAAACTGAGGCCAACAGAGTTAAGTGACTTGCCCAGGGTCACACAGCCAGTAAGTAGGCTAGATTTGAACTCAGGAAGTCTTTATGACTTCAGGCCCAGTGCTCTACCCACTGTACCACCTAGCTGCCCTATGGGAAGGTTATGAACTAAAGAATAGTGAAGAAAATAAAACCAAAAGAATAATTAATATAAGGTGATTACCTGAGAATTGCTTAATTTTCATTTCTTTGATTGTTAGTAAATTTGAAAAATGACTACAATGCCAAATAAAAACTATACTAGAAATCAGTAAAAGTCAAGTCAGACAATACACAAGCACCAAATAATGAAAATGAACACATACTGCTTTTCTTTATGTTAAGAATCAAAAGCAATCCTCTGATAGGCAATACTTGGTAATGGGAGTAGGGAATTTAGTTTGTGTAGGATTTGAAGGTTCTGATCTGTTCGATTAGATAAAATTTACAATAAAGAAAAATGTTAAAGATAAGCAGGCTAGGAGAGGATAAAAATGTAGCCAAGTTGTATAAAACAAACCTGGAATCAGGAAGATTCTTCCCGAGTTCAAATGTGTTCTCAGACATTTGCTAGTTGTGTGACCCTGGGCAAGTCACTTAACCCCGTTTGCCTCAGTTTCCTCATCTGTAAAATGAGCAAAAGAAGGAAATGGCAAACTGCTCCAGTATCTCTGCCAAGAAAATCCCAAATGAGATCATGAAGAGTCAGACAAGACTGAAATGAATGGAAGAAAACTTTAATAGGGGAAGTGGAGGCGGGGAAGTGGGGAGAGGAGGCTCAGGGAATACAAAAGCATGGGAGACAGAAGATGGGAGATGGTAGGTAGCAAGGATGGCTAGATTTTAGAATTCATGATTTATTTTGTTTGGTGATAGGGTATAAGAGGACTGGAGAGACAAGAAGAGGTCAAATTGTGTGGACTTTAAATGCCAAGCAATTTATGTTTGACCCTATAAGTAATGCAGACCCAGTGGATTTTGAATAGGTAACAACATGTATAGTGAAAGGACACTAGATTTCAGAGGACCTGGATTCAAGTCCCATCTCTGCCATTTTCTATCTATGTGACCTTGGGCAAATCATTTAATCTGTTGTGCTTCATTTTCCTTATCTGTGAAATGGGATAAATAATGTCTGCTTTACCTATCTCATGAGGCTATTGTGCAGAAAGTGCTTTATTAATTTGTTGTATGGGGTAAATGAGTTATTAATCATGCTATATTCTAAAAAAATTTTTGATAGCCACTGAAACACTGCAGTAAAAGAGAGATTGGAGGACTTATTTATTTGTGTCATGTAAATAAATATTAATGTTCTAGACTTGATGGTGAAACATGTCTCCTGCATCTCATCAAAGAGATAGTGGCATATCCAAATTGAGAGAAAACATTTTTAGACAACGCCATTGTGTTGATTTGTTTTGTTTGACCGTACTTACGTGTTGTAAGGAAGGGTCATATGGGAAGGGTTTCTAAAAAGTGGTGGTGAGGGAGTCACTGGGAAATTATAATAATGTAATAAAAGAAAAAGGCATCCATGAAACATTTAAAAAGAAGAAATATGTTAGAAAAATACCAGCACCAATGATCTGCCACTTACTGCCAACTGGACAAACTCAATGGACCACACATTCAGATATATGTCAGTCTTGGCAACCTGTAATAGTTTAATATTTCACTAGTTAGGGTGAACCATGTTCCATTTATTCTCACTGCTCCCCCAGAAAAAACAAACAAAATAAGAACAAAAACAAAAACAAAAAAAACCACATCCAAAGTATATGCAAGGTAGAGCCACACCATTTATTTGGAGACAGCTCTTTCCAACAGAGTCGTTGTCACCAACTGGAGAATTCTTTCCCAAAGCTATCAGGAAAAAGAAATGGTACTAGGGTATTTTTTCTTTTTGAAGCAATGTGGGTTAAGGGATTTACCTTGGCTCACACAGCTAGTAAGTGTCTGAGGTAGAATTTGAACTCAGGTCCTCCTGCCTCCAGGTCACTCCAGAGCCAGTGCTCTATCCATTGCACCTCCTACCTGCCCCTGAGAACAAAGATCTTGAAGAGAAATTCTTGTTACAATTCTGTATTTCCCATATTGGTTTCATTCATTTTTATTCAACAATTATTTTTTTAAGCCCTTCCTATGGACCAGGCTCACTGCTATGAACTTTGGTGTATGAAGGAAAAAGACAGTTCCTACCTTCGCCCAGAATCTACACCCCGTTGAGGAGGTCTAGAGGAGGAAGATTATATTAAAACCAACCATTTGCAAAGTCTGGGCTTTTAAACATTGTAGAATGATACCAATGATCTGCCACTGGGTAACCTTTGGCAAGTTGCTTGAACTCTTGTGGACTTGGTTTTCTTACGTATAAAATGAGGAACTTTTGATTCCCCTTCAGGGTTAAACATATGATCATCTATGTGTACCAGGGGTTTTATTTTCAACCCCTCCTGGAAGTTTTGTGGTGAGAAGAGTAGGCTGATTGTTTAAAAAAAAAAAGGCACAAAAGTTACCTCTTCACACCCCAACATGGTAAGTTTTTCTGCTCTGCAGGTCCAATAACTAGATTTTTAGCCCAAATTCACTGATTTGCTCCAGAAATGAAATTATATGATGATCAATCTGTTCCACACACCCCCAAATGCCAAGTTTTACTGCTATGCCTTTCTGTGGCTATGCCAGAGAAGCATAAGCTAATTCTTTGGTAGCACCTATCAGGTCCTACTACATTTAAAAGGATGTAGCTAAGTGCCTAAGCCTAAGTAATTAAGAGAAGCTCCTCATCAAAAGGCTGATTACCAGTGCTGAATTTCTTACTTATATCCCTAAAGATCTACCCTGATGAAATTATTATTGTTGACCTTGTTGCAGAAGCTTGTATGTTATCTCAGTAGATCTGGTGAAGTAGGTAGTTTTTGTTGTTACTGTTCAGTCATTTCAGTGGTGTACAACTCTTTGTGACCCCACTTGGGATTTTCTTGGCAGAGGTACTAGAGTGGTTTGTCATTTCTCTAGCTCATTTTACAGATTAGGAAACTGAGGCAAGCAGGGTTAAGTGATTTGCCTGGGATCACACACCTAGTAAGTGTCCAAGGCTACATTTGAACTCAGGTCTTCCTGATTCTAGGCCTGGTGCTCTATTCACTCGGTCATCTAGCTGAAGGATTTTTTTTTTTAGGCAATTGGGGTTAAGTGACTTGCCCAGGGTCACACAGCCAGTGTCAAGTGTTTAGTCTGAGGTCAGATTTGAACTCAGGTACTCCTGGCTTCAGGGCCAGTGCTCTATCCACTGTGCTACCTAGCTGCCCCTTCTTACAAGTCTTTTGAAGTGTTAAGGAATTACAGTGATCTTTCTGGGCTGTGCATTTTCACTGCCTGTCTGTGCCAAGAATTCTCTCCCTCCTCATCTCTATCTCTTGACTTCTCTGGCTTCTTTAAAATCTCACCTAAAATCCTCCCTTTTGCAAGAAGCTTTTCCTAACCTCCTTTAATCCTAATGCCTTTCCTCTATTGATTATATATACTCCCTCACCCCATATATTTTATCATTTGCCAAAATCTTAGTCAGCCTACCTCCATAATCTCTTGTATCTATTTACTTCTCTCCACTCACCTTGAATTACTCTAGTTCAGATCCTTGTCATATCTTGCCTGGAGTATTGTAGTAGCCTTCTTATTGGTTTCCCTGATTCTTACTTCTCCCCTGTCTAGACTATTTTTCACATAGCTATTATGTTCCTATTTTTAATAGTTGAATTTAAAAAATTTTTATTTTCAGTTCCAAATTCTCTCCCTCTCTGTACTCCCTTCCCTGCTCTTTGACAATACAAGAAATACAACATCCATTATACATACGAAGTTATGTAAAACATATTTCTACATTAGTCATGTTGTGGCAGGGGGGAAGCAAGAAAAATAATAAGAGAGAAAAAATACATGTTTCAATCTGCACTCTGAATCCATTAGTTCTCTCTCTAGGGATAGAAAGCATTTTATATCATGAACCCTTTGTAGTTGTGGTAGATCATTGTATGGATTAGAGTCACTAAGTTTTCATAGTTGATAATCATCACAAAATTATTATTACTGTGTAGATTGTTCTTCTCCTTCTGCTCACTTCACTTTGTATCAGTTCATACATATCTTCCCAAGTTTTTCTGAAACCCTCCCCTTCGTCATTTTTTTTTTGCTTTTGTGCAATTGGGATTAAGTGACTTGCCCAGGGTCACACAGCTAGCAAGTCAAGTGTTTGGTCTGAGGGCAGATTTGAACTCAGGTCCTCCTGACTTCAGGGCCTGTGCTCTATCCACTGTGCCACCTAGCTGCCCCCCTTCATCATTTCTTATAGCACAATGGTATTCTATCATAATCAGATACTTTAACTTGTTCAGCCAATCCCCAATGGATGGGCATTCTCTTAGTTTTCAATTCTTTACCATCACAAAAAGAGCTGCTACATATATATACACACACACATATATATATACGTATATATGTGTGTGTATATATATGTATATGTATATGTATATTTAACATATGGGTCCTTTTCTTTTTTCTTTAATCTCCTTGGGGTATAGACTTAGTACCAGTATTGCTGAATCAAAGAGTATGAACACTTTTGTAGTCCTTTAGGACTAATTCCAAATTTTTCTCCAGAGTGGTTGGACTAGTAACAGTTCCACCCACAAAGCATTGGTGCACCTACTTTTCCACATACCCTTCAGCATTTGTCATTTTCCTTTCCTGTCATGTTAGGCAATCTGATAGGTGTGAGGTGGTACCTCAGAGCTGTTTTAATTTTCATTTCTCTAATTATTGATTTAATGCATTTTTTCATATGACTCTTGATAGCTTGGATTTCTTCTGAAAACTGCCTGTTCATATCCTTTGACCATTTATCACTTGGGGAATGGTTCTTATTTTCATAAATTTGCTTCTGTTCTCTACATATTGAGAAATGAGACCTTTATGAGAAATTTGCTGTAAAATTTCCCACCAGCTTCTTACTTTTCTTCTACTTTTGATTGCATTGGTTTTGTTTGTACAAAAAATTTAATTTCACGTAAATCAAAATTAACCATTTTACCTCCCATGAACCTATCTCTAATTTAGTGATGAATTCTTCTCCTATCCATAGATAAGACAGGTAACTTTTTTCCATGTTCCCTTAAGTTACTTATGATATTACTCTTTATGTTTAAACAATATATCAGTTTTATAATGGTTTATTGTGTAAGATGTTGGTCTATGCCTAATTTCTGCCAGACTGCTTTCCAGTTTTCATAGCAGTTTTTATCAAATAGTGAATTCTTGCCCCAATACCTGGTATCTTTGAGTTTATGAAACACTAGGTTTACTGTGCTCATTTGCTTCTATATAATCTGTTCCACTGATCAACCTCTCCATATCTTATCCAATACCAAATTGTTTCCATGATTACTACTTTGTAGTATAGTTTGAGATCTGATACCACTAGACCCCTCTTCCTTCACATTTTTTAAAACTGATTTCCTGGATATTCTTGACCTTTTGTTCTTCCAGATAAATTTTTTTGCTAGCTCTATGAAGTCATTGTTTAGTGGTTTGATTTGTATGACACTGAATAAGCAAATTAATTTAGGTAGCATTGTCATTTTTATCATAATGGCTCAGCCTACCTACAAGCAATGAATTTCTCCAATTATTATTTGTTTTTGTTTAGTTGTTTTCAGCTGTGTCTAACTCTATGATCCCTTTTGGGGTTTTCTTGACAAAGATATTAGAGTGGTTTGCCATTTCCTTCTTTAGCTCATTTTACGGATGGGAAACCAAGGCAAATACGATTGAGTTGCCCAGCTAGTAAGTGTCTGAGGCTGAATTTGAACTCAGGTCCTCCTGACTCCAGGGCCAGTGTTCTATCCACTGCGCCACCTAGCTGCCTCTGCAGTTATT
Source organism: Phascolarctos cinereus (assembly GCF_003287225.1). Classification (NCBI taxonomy): domain Eukaryota; kingdom Metazoa; phylum Chordata; class Mammalia; order Diprotodontia; family Phascolarctidae; genus Phascolarctos; species Phascolarctos cinereus. The sequence goes on from NW_027555847.1 coordinate 118,400,277, forward strand.
TCTAATGGAATTTCCCTTTCTATCTTATGGATTTTGTTGGTACTATCTAAAAATGCTGTTGATTTATGTGGGTTTAATTTATATCCTACAACTTTGCTAAAGTTGTTAATTGATTTGACTCATTTTTTAATTGACTCTCTGGGATTCTCTGAGTTTATTATCATATCATCTGCAAAAAAATGATAGTTTTGTATCCTCATTGCCTATACTTATTCTTTCAATTCCTTTTTTTTCTGTTTTATTGCTATAGCTAGCATTTCTAATACAATATTGATTAATGATAATGATAATGGATATCCTTGCTTCACTCCTGATCTTATTGGAAATCCAGCCTCAGACACTTACTAGCTGGGCAACTCAATCATATTTGCCTTGGTTTCCCATCCGTAAAATGAGCTAAAGAAGGAAATGGCAAACCACTCTAATATCTTTGCCAAGAAAACCCCAAAAGGGATCATAGAGTTAGACACAGCTGAAAACAACTAAACAAAAACAAATAATAATTGGAGAAATATTCATTGCTTGTAGGTAGGCTGAGCCATTATGATAAAAATGACAATACTACCTAAATTAATTTACTTATACCCATTTATACCCATTAATAGATAATACTTGTTCTTGTTTTTAGATAGATACTGCTTATCATTTTAGGAAACGTTCACTTATTCCCATAATTCCTAGCATTTTTAATAAAAATGAGTGTTATATTTTGTCAGGTTTTGTCAAGTTTTTCCCCATTTAGTGGTATCATAATGTGATTTTTATTGCTTCTGTTATTGACATGGTCAATTGTGCTTATAGTTTTCCTAATATTGAACCAGCCCTGCATTCCTGATATACATCTAACCTTATAATAGTATAGGATCCTTGTGATATATTGCTGTAATCTCTTCAAAATAGTATTCCCAAAGCACAGGTCTGACTAAATCATTTCTCTGCTCATTGAGCTTCAGTGGCTTTCTATTGCCTCTAGGATAAAATACAAAGTCCTATTTGTTATTTAAGACCCTTCAAAACCAGCCCTACTTTTCCAGTCAAATTGGTTCTCTTGCTGTTCCTCACACTCCACGTTCCATTTCCAGTCTTTCTGACTTTGTCCAGACTGTCCTTCATGCCTTCATTGCTTTCCTCATCTCCACCTCATAGAATCCCTAGCTTCCTTCAAAGATTAGTTCAAGATCATCTCTTACATGAAGACTTTCTTGATCCCCACAAATTTTAGTGCCTCCTCCTTAAAATTACTTTACATTTAATATGTACATATATTTTATTTATTGTTATATATATAGATGTTATTTCCTCAATAGAATGTAAGCTTCTTGAGGATAGGTACCAACATCTAGGTGGTACAGTACTGGGCCTGGAGTCAGGAAGATCTGACGTCATATCTAGCTTTAGACACTTACTAGCTTGGGCAAATCACTTAATTTCTATTTGTCTCAGTTTCCTCATCTGTAAAATGGGGCTAATGGCACCTACCTCCCAGGATTGTTTTGAGCACCAAATGGGATAATAGTTGTAAGGTGCTTAGCACAATATCTGGCACATGGTAAGTTCTATATAAATGTTAGCTATTATTATTGTTTTTGTATACCAATACCCAGTATAGTACCTTTTACATGGCAAGTGCTTAATTGATGGTTGTTGACTAATTACAGAAACTTAAGCCTGAAAGACTTAAGTGATTTGCCAGAAGAGACAAATAGAAAGGTGAGCCTGGAATTGAAACTATATCTTCCGCATCAGTTTGCGAACTCTTTCCACTACACCACCCGGCATTCATAAATCGTGCACAATTTCAATGATACCAAAGTGCTCTCTGTTGCAAAGCAAAACACAACAACAACAACAAAACTTTAACACAATATTCTTCTTGTGACTCACTTTGGTTGTGACTTATGGAACACCATGGTCTCAGAGGAAGTACAATTCCAAGTAGCCTAAGTAGGAAGACACAGAGTGGGTACAAGCTATGTGGTTGCAGTATATCAGAAACCATGTCCATAAAAGGCAATATGGCAAACAACCTGAATGAGACATTGAAGAAAACAAAGATAGCTTCCAGGAGAGTCAAAAGGGAGCTAGATTCAAATTCCCCTCAGACATTTTAGGTGTGTGACTTTGGAGAAAATCATTTAATCCCTTTGAGTCTTAGTAAAATGGACATAATGATAATCGTAGAGTTACAGGCAGTTTGACATAGTCCATAGTGGATGGAAAGCTGGCCTAGGAGTTAGGATAACCTGCTTTACACTAAGCCTCTGGAACATACTCACTATGTGGCTCGAGGCAGCTCAGTTAACCTTTCAGACATTCAAGCAACTTTTTCTTTTTTTTTGGCTAGTCAACGGGGTTAAGTGACTTGCCCAGGGTCACACAGGTAGTAAGTGTTAAGTGTCTGAGACTGGATTTGAACTAAGGTCCTCCTGACTGCCAGACCAGTGCTCTATCCACTGCGGCACCTAGCTGCCCACCCTCCAAGCAACTTTCTAAAACTATAAATAGCAGAACAGTTGTGGCCAATCCGTAATGTATAAGAAGTTTTCTCATGAGTTCTCCCTTCACTGATGAAACCACAGAGCCAGACAAACAAAAAATACCTGTAGTACATATTTTATAGGGTTATAATGAGAATCAAATGAGATAATGTATGCAGAGCACTTTTAAATCTTAAAGTGCTATGGAAATGGCATCCTTATCTTCCTCTAGCTCCTCTTCCTCCTTCTCTTCTTCCTCTATGTAGGATTTACAGAAAGATGTGGAGAATTTCAGTTAGTAAATATTTATTAAGTGACTCTTATGTACCAGGTACTCTGCTAAGTGCTGGGGATACAAAGAAAGATAAAAGACAGCTTCTGCTCTTAAATTTCACAGAACATTTGCTTAACTCTTTTTCTGTTACAAGGGAAGATTTAATATGGAGGGGAATATTTGGGGAAATGATTGTGATATAAAAACAAAAGACCAAAAATATCTTTGAAAAATTGCACAGGATGAGAAGGTATGGATGAGGGTGAAAAGGTGGAGGAAGTATTCACAGACTAGAAATGAATCTAAAATATCCGATTATTGCTCAGGTTGTAAATCTAAGATAAGATTTTATGTTTCACTTTCTCCCTGGCCACAAATCATCTGATCTTGACCTGCATGAATTGAACATATTCATAATGACAGAGCTCTCCTCTGCCATCCCTGAATAAATCTGGGGAACTATTTCTACTTTTCATGAAATGACACATTCTTTCTGTTGTGAATCTTAGTGTCTATGTTTTCTCTTCCTTCTTTTCTTTTCCTTACTGTATTCTAAGTTTCTTCAAGATAAGGGACCCTGTCTTTATCTTTATATCACTCTTCCCAACTAGAACAGTGACTGGCACAGAAGTGTTCAACGAATGTTTATTGAATTGAATTGAAACAGACCTGTTCCAATTAGGTACCTGCCTGATGCAAAGTTCTGGGCATGATGCAAGATTCTGAGGAAGAGGCTGTGTTCCCTGATGGATGTAATTACTTCATGTTATGAATTACAAAGGAAGTCATTAATGAATTTCTACAATTTATTTAACAGAGCTGTAGTAGGTTCGCTGTGGCACAGTGTGATACTTAATAATATTTTTGAAACCTATTAAATAGTGTAAATTGGCTTTCAGAACACCTAAGATTCAGCAGTTAAGCTAGATTATCTGTTATCAGTAGTAATGAGAACATATTCTAATTTTGTTTTGTATTGAATACCAATGCATACTTACAAGATTAAAGTCCTAAAAAAGACTAATAACTTCATATCCTAGTTGTTATTTCTAATTACCTACGCATATTATTATGAATCAGGTGTAGATTAAATAGATTAACTCTAAAATCTATGAAAGATCAGAATGGTGTTTAAGAAAAATGTTTTGTTTATTGTTATTACTATATGTTTAGTGAACCTTTTTTTCTCAAGCCCCAAATTATGAATATTTTTGTTCAGACAGGGCTTTTTTTTATTATATATAACCTTTTGGGGCAAAACCCAGTAGTGACATTATTAGACCAAAGGACATAAAATATTTTGTAACTTTTCTTGGATAATTCCAAATTGTTACCCAAAAGAGTTGAACCAATTTGCTGTTCCAACAGCCATAAATTAATGTGCCTGTCTTCTGTATTCTTGCCAGAACTGAATTTTTGTCTGTTATTGTTACAGCTCTTTGGACCCAGAAACTCAGCTCTGAGTTTATAAAGACTGGGTTCAGTTTGTAGGGTTTGTGACAAATCCCTCTCTGGCCTGGGCCTCCACTTAGAGATTTCCCTGGGAACCTTAAATTTTGGCACACTTTTCCCCTAGTTAGTGTTGCCTTGTCAACATCAAAATATAGCTCATGGAACATTGTACACAGTAATAGCAACATTGTGCGATGGTTGACTATGAATAACTTAGCTCTTCTCAGCAATATTCCAAAGAACTCATGATGGAAAAATGATATCCACATCCAGACAAAGAACCGATGGAGTCTGAGTGCAGAAAGAGGCATACTATTTTCACTCTGTGTGTGTGTTTGTGTGTTTTTTTCTTTCGCAAGAGGACTAATACGGAAATATGTTTTGATTGTACTTATATAACATCAAATTGCTTACCATCTTGGGGGAGAAGGGAGGGAGAAAATTTGGATCTTAAATTTTTAAAAAATGAATATTAATACACACTCACATGAGTATAGAAATCTAACTGATCTAACTGACCCTACAGGAAAACAGGAGGGAAGGGGATGGGGGGGTGATAGAAGGAAAAGTAGATTGGGGGAGGGGGTAATTAGAACCAAACGCTTTTGAGGAGGGTCAAGGTGAAAGGAGAGAATAGAGTAGATAGAGTAGATGGAAGCGGGGCTGGGATAGGATGGAGGGAAATATAGCTAGTCTTTCACAACGTGACTATCATGGAAGTGTTTTGCATGACTACACATGTATAACCTGAATTGTTTGCCTTCTCAATGGGGGGAGGGGTGGCAGGGAGGGAAGAAGGGAGAGAATTTGGAACTCAAAATTTTAAAAATGAATGTTAAAAATCGTTTTTTACATGTAACTGGGGAAAAATAAAATAAAAAAATGAATGTTAAAAATTGTATTTACATGTAACTGGAAAAATTAAGTAATATTTAAAAAATAATCCAGCTTATTCGTAGTAGCTACAGATGTGGATAAAAAAGAACACTCAAGCTAACAATACATATTAGGTACAGGATAGCTTTTATTTCACAGCGAAGAAAATACAAAATAGACACAGCCCACTAACAGTCAAGACAATAACCCGTCCCTCTGAGAAGTCGTATCTTCCAAGTGAACCTTGGCACCACAGAGCATTTGAAACTCTCCTGAGAAAGAAATGTACTTGTTTTTAGAGACAACCCCCTTGCCATTCAACTAACATGGTATATAATTAATTAATGGCAAGCAAAATCTAGGCTGGCTCTACTTTGTGGAACTCTCCCTTAATTCATCTCTACATCTGGGACCACGTGGTTGCTACTCCTCTTTCCATGAGTTCAAGACCTTGAGTAGCAATGAACTGCTGCCCCCACCACCTCCCAAGAGGTTAAGTTCTGAGGATCTTATCACTCAACCACTGTCTCTTCCTGATGCCATCTCTCCTGCCAAGAAATTCCAGGGGGAATAGGGAGGGAAAGGGAACTGTTTGCATAAACAGACTTCATCTCCCCCTGGACCCCGAGTCTGATTTCTGGTTTCTTGTCTCAGTGTTCAACTCTCCATCTCTTTTTCTCTCTCTTTCCCTCTCTCATTCTTTTTCTCTCTGCCTCTATCTCTTTTTCTATCTGTCTCTCTTTGTCTCCCTGTCTCTGTCTCTGTCTGTCTCTGTCTCTGTCTTTGTCTCTTTCTGATCAAAATTTTACCAGATAAGGCTGTTCACTGTTATAGGCCTGAGTCGAAGGGTACAGTTCATATCTACACTAGTGGAAAGAGAGGCCACAAAGGGGCTTATGACAAAATGGGACTCCAACTGTGATCAATAGCATCTTTAAGTTTGGGTCATCTTGTTAACTTTCATCTTAAGGTTGTTTATTTCATTCACTCAGAGGCTATAGGAAGTTCCACTAAACCAGGAGTTTTTAACCTGGGGTCCCCAGACCCCCAAAGAATCTGTAGATAGATTTCAAGGAGTCCATAAACTTGTCCAGGAAAAAAAAAACTATTTAAATATAATTGGTTTCATTTATAATACAACATATTTATTTTATGCATTTAAAAACATTTGTCTGAACAGTCCATAGGCTTCACCAGAGATAAGAGAGGTTCGTGACTCCACAGAGGTTAAAAATCTCTTCCCCAGGTCTATATAATTATGTTGGATTGAGTTTCCCCAATCCTGTTTTGATCTTGGGTAAAATCTGAGTCCAAAATTGTAATCCATGTAGTATATCCTCATCTACTCCAAGGGATAGAAAAAGTAGGCCTGTATTCTCCTAAGCCCCAACAAAATGGGGGTGGGGAACAAGAGGAATCATCAGGAGAGTGCCTCTGCCATATACCTGTGCATTTACCTCCATTCAATGATTTGAAAAGAATATCCTGGGCCAGCTAGGTGGCTCAGTGGATAGAACATTGGCCCTAGAGTCAGGAAGACTTGAGTTCAAATCCAGCTTCAGACATATAACACTCACTAGCCGTGTGACTCTGGGCAAGTCACTTAACCCCAACTGCTTCACAAAAAAAAAAAGAAAAGAAAAAAAAGTCCACTCCCTAAGATGCCTAGTACATATTTAACTACCACATTCAGTTAGTAACTTAGTTTTTCTTTGATTTCAAGTTTCATATATTTGAGTTATTCTAAAAATCAAGAATGTTTATTTACCTTTTATGATATTTGGCATACCTGCATATAAATAAACCAGCTATTAAAATCAGGATATGTAAGCTTTACCATCAGATTTTCTCTAGTACATTTAAAATAATTTAGTTAATTTAATCAAAATGTTTTAAGAAATATCTGTTGCTCAAAGCAAAGTACATCTATCTATTCTTGGGGTATTTCTATTGTTTGAAACAAAATGCCAATTCATCCTGTGTTGTATTTATCAAGGTCACACAGTGGATAGAGCATTGGGCTTTAAATCAGTAAGACTCATCCTCATGAGTTCAAATTCAGCTTTGTGACCCTGGGCAAGTCATTTAATATTGTTTGCTTCAGTTCTTCATCTGTAAAATGAGCTGGAGAAGGAAATGGAAAACCATTCTAGAATATTTGCCAAGAAACCCCAAATGGGGTCACAAAGAGTTAGACACAACTGAAATGACTAAACAACAACTCACCTACTCCTACTGTTTTCCTGACTCAGTCTCAGTCAAACTGATCATCAACAACAAATCCCTTCAACAAATATCCCTTAAGTATTTTTAAAGTAAAATGCTAGGTATTACCTATTATATGTCATAACCAATTTGGCAGCAAGGTGGTACAGTGGATAGAATGCTAGACTTAGAATCAGCAGGATTTTAATTCCAATCTGACCTCAGTCATTAACTAGCTGTGTGATTCTGGACAAGTCACTAATGCTCTGTTTGTCTCAGTTTCCCCAACTGTAAAATAGGGATGATAATAATACACCTATCTACCAGGGTTGTTATAATAATCAAATGAGATAATACTGGTAAAACACCTTGAAAACCTTAAAGCCCTGTATTTGTGTCCCTAGCTTTTAGTGCAGTGTCTGGCCCATAGTAAGTGCTTAATAAATGCTTGCTGGCTTGAGTGATTCCCTCTCGCTTTTGCACTTAAATGACATGAGGGGAATCATTGATGTCCACTAGAAAGCATGAATGGTTATGGACTACAGATTGGTAGCTAGAGAAAAGAAAAAAGAGCCAGAGAATGGGAAGTAGTGACAGCCATGGAGAGGAAAATGAGTCCTGGGAGTCTTGGACAGGGGAAATGACACAAAATGGGCTACCTTAGAGACTTCTTGTCCTCTCAGAGAAACTATAAAGTTCTGGTGACCCATGCCTTTGTCACCTCATCCTGCCAAAAAAAAAAAAGAAATCCATGCTGGGGACGGAATAAGGTTCTACTGTTCACAAAGGGATTCTTTGGCTTGGCATAATCCACAGAGTGAAGAAGGATTTTGAGCCTTAAAGTGACAGGTGGTTTTCTTCTCATCCAGAAAGGTAGAAAGCATAAGGACTGAGGGCAATGACAACAGAGGTTGAAGACTGAGCTGCTCTGAAGCTTCAAGGAGGGCACCCCAAATTTTATTTTTTTATTTTTTTATACTTATTTGTCTTTATTAAATTTTTATTATTTGGTGTGTTTACAAATTTACAAGTTTATTGTTTGGTGTGTTTATGAGATTACACATCTGGTTTTTTTTTTAATCTTTCTGAATTGCCTCCGATGACTCGCTTTTATTGAACATCCATCTTTTCCATTGATAATTGGGTTCAGGTTTTCTTTTTCTTTTTCTTTTTTTTTAAATATAAATTTATTTATTTTTAGTTTTCAACATTCACTTCCACAAGTTTTTGAGTTCCAAATTTTCACCCCATCTCCCCCCTCCCCCCACCCCAAGATGGCATGCATTCTGAATATCCCTTCCCCTAATCTGTCCTCTCTTCTCTCTCCCCTTCTTCTATCCCCTTCCCCTTCTATTTTCCTGTAGGGCAGGATAGACTTCTGTACCCCATTTCCTATATTTCTTATTTCCCAGTAGCATGTGAAAACATCTTTTTTAAACATATGTTTTTAAAACATTAGGTTTCAAATTTTCTCTCTTCCTCCCTCCCCACCCACCCTCATTGAAAAGGCAAGCAACTCAATATAGGTTATACATGTGCAGTTATGCAAAACACGTCCATAGTAGACATGTTGTGAAAAACTAACTCTATTTCCCTTAATCCTATCCTGCCCTCCCGTTTATTCTATTCTTTCTTTTGACCCTGTCCCTCCTCAGAAGTATTTACTTCTGATTACCCCCTTTCCCAATCTGTTCTCCTCTCTATCATCTCCCTGCTCTCTTGTCCCCTTCTCCCCCTATTTTCCTGTAGAGTAAGACAGATTTCTATAACCAATTGAATGTGTATGTTATTCCCTCCTTAAGCCAAATCCTAGGAGAATAAGATTCATTCATTCCCTCTCACCTTCCCTCATTTCCCCTTCCACTGTAAGAGACTTTTCTTTTCTGTTTTTTTTTGGTGAGATAATTTACCCCATTCTACCTCTCCCTTTCTTCTTCTCTGAGTATAATCCTCTCTCATCCCTTAATTTTATTCTCTAGATATGACCCCTTAATCTTCAACTCACCCTGTGCCCTCTATCTACATATACATACATATAACCAAATTTGATTTTAGTCCAAGATTTGAGGAAAGAGATGGAATGAAAGTTTGCACAAGCAGGATCACAGTACCAGAGAGGTCCAACGGGAAGAACATAGGTATAAGGATTAATAATACTGCCTGACATTTATATAGTGTTTTAAGATTGGCAAAGCAATTGTCATTAAGTATCTCATCTGATCCTCACAACTCTGTGTCAAGCATTTGTTGTTTTTTTTTATTTTTTAGCCAATTGGGGTTAAGTGACTTGCCCAGGGTCACACAGGTAGTAAGTGTCAAGTGTTTGGTCTGAGGTCACATTTGAACTCATGTCCTCCTGACTTCAGGTCCGGTGCTCTCTCCACTGCGCCACCTAGCTGCCCCTCTCACAACAGCTTTGAGAGGTAAGAGCTACAGATGGAGTGAAGTGAGCAGAACCAGGAGAACATTGTACACAGTAACAGCAACATTGTGCGATAATCAACTATAATAGACTTGGCTCTTCTCAGCAATACAATGATCCAAGACAATTCCAAAAGACTCAATAATGGAAAATGCTATCCACATCCAGAGAAAGAACTATGGAGTCTGAATGCAGATTGAAGGATACTGTTTTCTCTCTTTCTTTTTTCATTCTTGTGTTTTTTTCCCTTTTGTTCTGATTCTTCTTTCACAGCATGACTAATGTGGAAATATGTTTAATATGATTATGCATGTGTAGCCTTTATCAGATTGCATTCCAACTTGGGGAAAAGAGGGGGGGAAATTAAGAATTCAAAATCTTATAAAAATGAATGTTGAAAACAAAATAATTAAAAAAAAAAGAGCTACAGATGTTGGAAACCTATGACACTGTAGAGAAAGTTGGGGAGAGTTAGAAGAGCAGCCCAGAGAGGAAGGAAGACAGAGCTGGCCCAGATGTTCTCCTTAAAATGGAGGTACTAGAAAGAGTCGGCCAATAAAAGAGGAACATTGGGAGTACAGCAGTACTTCGCACATGTTTGGCCAGAGTCTGTGCATGGAGCCTAGGGGTGGACTGAACTTCCAGGTCAAGAGGTTTTAAGGACATTGTAGAGAAAAAGTAAAATAGACCCTGACCTTTACGAGCTTGCATTTTATTTAGGCAGTCAACATGTGAGTTTATAGGTATATACAAGCTACCCACAAAATAAGTACCAGGTAATGAGGGGTGGGGGAAGGGAGGGAGGCACTAGCAAAAACTGGGGCAGAGGCTGGGGGTGGGAAGTGAGAAATTATTTCACTTAGAACAGAAGTTCCTGACATGGGGTATGCATGATCCCAGGGGTATATGAAGCTTGTCAGCAGGGATAAGAGGTATTTGGGGAAAATAATTAGATTATCCTATTAAAATATTTCAAAAGTAGTTGTATTAATTAAAAAAAAACATTGTGTATTAGAGAAGGATGGATGAGATGAGGAAAGGGAGTGTCATAGAATGTCTGAAAATTTTGATGAAACTTTTTTTTTTGGTGAGGCAATTGGGGTTAAGTGACTTGCCCAGGGTCACACAGCTAGTAAGTGTCATGTGTCTGAGATTGGATTTTAACACATGTCCTCCTGACTTCAAAGCCAGAGCTCTATCAGCTTCACCATCTAGCTGCCCTCCAACATCTAAAAAATTTGAAAGAGACAGGAATAATTCCTGCTGACAAAAACTAAATGAATGAGGTGTAGGTAGTAAATCTTTTTCATATTGCTCTAGAAAAAAAATCAGCAACAAAAATACAGTGAATATAAGCTAACTGATCTTTACAATAACCAGAGACTTTGGATGGATTTCCTGTCAGTGAAGTTACAAAATGTTTGGTGTGCCTCTGGAGAAGCCTATCTTTACTTAACGTGCTTCCAACACTTTAATTCTGTTTATAACTTTATATATAACCTTAATTCTGTTTATAACATTGATTCTGTGAATCAAGATTCTCAGGCCTGTTCTCAATCAAACCCAAAACAAGAAACAAATACAAAACTGAATGTGATACATGGATATTTCTTTCAATCCCATTTTTTTGTATTAAAGTTTTTTCTTTTTAATTAGCGCAAATCTTCTCACTTTCTCTCCAGCCCATCACCTCATTGAAAAAAAGAAAAATGAATTTCTTGTAACAAATAGTCAAATAAAACAAATTTCCTCACTGGTCATGTTCAAAAAACCTATCTTATTCTTCCCTCTGAATCTATCCCCTCTCTGTCAGGAGGTAGCATGCATTTTTCTTTGTGAGGCCTCTGGCATCTTGCATGGTCATTTCATTGGTTAGAATTCTTAAAGCTTTCACGGTTGTTTGCTTGTTTGTTTTTTGTTGTTACTGTATAAATTATCCTCCTGATTCTGCTCATTTCATTCTTCATCAGTTTATAAAAATCTTCAAAATTATTTTATAATATATTTATAATATATAAATATAGGTAACATTATATAATATAATAAATATAAACATAATTTTATATTTATAAATATTTTGTAAATATATCTTACAATATTAATGTTATAATATAAATTATTCTCCTGCCTCTGCTTACTTCTCTCTATATCAGATCATGTAAGTCTCTTTCAAAAACTCTACTAATAATAAAATTGTTGGTTGACAAAAAACACAATTTTACTAACTTATTTGACTGTGTTCTAGTAAATATTTAACAAATTTATGATCCTTAAAATATTATATATCAAATAAAATTTTCATTACGAAAAATTAATATTGTAAGTCCAGGCTGGAGCAGCCAAAATACTGTCATCCCAATCTATGGATCCAGGGATACTTAGTCTAGGGCAGGGGTGGGGAACCTGTGGCCTTGAGTGACTTGCCCAAGGTCACACACCTAGGAAGTATCATGTGTCTGAGGCTGGATTTGAACTCAGGTCCTCCTGACTTTAGGGCTGGTGTTCTATCTACTCTGCCACCTACCTGTCCTAACTAAACAACTCATTATTGGGGTCATATGTAAAATATAGCATTAGTCCTTTTGCTAAGAGGCAGTGTTGCCTAATGGATAAAGAGCTGGCCCTGGAATCAGAAGACCTGAGTTCAAGTCTCACTGTTAATGCATATTAGCTGTATGGCCCTGGGCAAGTCGCCAAACCCCCAAAGAATTTTCTAGAACTGTAAGTTGCAGAGAAGTTATTGATCTCCATTGGTAGAATGGAGTTCCTTGTGTTGATGAAATCACAGTTCTGGTCAAAACAGTAATTTGTTACCTCTTGTTAATTCATATTTGAGGATGTGGTGAAGCATAAATTAGTATAAAGCAGTGAGCGCAGGCATTGGAGGCAGGTTTTATTTGTGGTTCTGCTGCTAACTTGCTGTGTAACCATGGGCAACTCATTTCAACCCTTTTTGGTCCTTGGTTTCCTCATGCATAAAATGAGGGGCCACACTAGGTGATGCTGATGGTTTTTTCCGGCTCTAACGCCTGTGAGTCTGACATCATGATGCAATTTCTAGTAGAAGCCAATCAAGTCTGTCTTCTAGTTACAATTATTTCTGACACTAGGTATCACCTGAATGAACCTTCAAGGGAATTTTTCTTCATCTGTTCCCAATTATGTTCAGTGAAAATCATTTTATATCCAAAAGCAACAGAACAAATCTATTCTGTCTCTCAACAGAATGCCTTGCGTGATGAAGTAGACCCATATTTTCTTCCTGCCACAATCATAGAATCAAGGAATCTGAGAGTGTTAGGAAGCCTCTCAGTCAGAAAACCCTGGCAAAGAAAGGAGGTCGAGCATATTGAACAACACAAATACATTACTTATCAGCTTTCAAGTGGTCAGCAGCAATGAGAAACTGGACAGTGGGAACAAGGATTATTGGACTTGGATGATCTTCTTTGGGGCAGTCACTTTCCAGGACTCTACTCTTGCTTTGGCACGACAATAATAATTCAAATAGAAATAATAATATTAGCTGGAATTTATATAGTGCCTACTATGTGCCAGGCACTATGCTAAGCACTGGGAATGCAAAGACAAAAACAGAAGACTTCTTACCCTTGAGAAATTTACAATCTAGCCCAGAGAGAAAACATTTACATATTTTATAGAAGAAATATCACATAGATAAATGATAATTTGGATGGAAAACTACTAGCAACTTGGGGGAATCAGGAAAGGTTTCATGTAGAAGCAGAGTGAGAAGGAAGTGAATTCCAGGCATGGGGCAGAGGCTCAGAGATAGGAGATGGCCTACAGTGTATGAGGAATGTGCATTTCAGGGTCCTGCTCTAGGGGGTCAGGGGAAGTGGAGGGAATAAGTGTTTCTATAGCACCTACTTGCCAAGCGCTTTACAAATATCTCAGTTGGTCTTCACAACAACCCTGTGAGGTCGGTGCTGTTATTATTCCCATTTTATATTTGAGGAAACTGAGATAAACAGGTTAAGTGACTTGCCTAGGGTCAGTCACACAACTAATAAGTGTCCTAGGTTGGATTTGAACTTGTGTTTTCCTGACTCTAGGCCCAGGATTAAATCCACTGCACTGTCTAGCTGCCTGATAGCCCTTTCTACTAGAGGACCAATCAGACAATAGGAATCCAGGGATATGAGAGAGAGAGAGAGAGAGAGAGAGAGAGAGAGAGAGAGAGAGAGAGAGAGAGAAAGAGAGACAGAGAGAGACAGACAGACAGAGAGAGACAGAGAGAGACAGTGTAGGGCAGTAAAAAGAATTTTGGCCTTAAAATCATGAGATTAGAGGATAATAGATTTAGAACTGGAAGGGACCTTAGGATCCACTGAATTAAACATCTTCATTTTACAGATGAGGAAACTGAGGCATGTAAGACTAGGTTCAAATCTTGCCTCAGACATTAACTAGCTATGTGAGTCTGGGGCAAGTCACTCTGACTCAGTTTCTTCATCTGTGAAATGAAGGGGCTGGGCTTAATGATTTATGAAGTCCCTTCCAGCTCTAAGTCTCTGACTCTAAAGGATGGGAGAAGTAGCACTTCTAAGGTCTAAAGAGCCCTCTGTCTAATCTGAAGACATTTTCTACTTAAAGCAGCAGAAAATTCTCACGATGAGGAAGCCAAGATACTTTCTAATGGAGCCTAGGCCACAGAAAATGATTTTGCATAACCCTCCCTCCTTAGAGAGCTTCTGACTATTCCCTTTCAATTTTAGGAAGGGATTTAGGGAAGAAAATGGATTTCAAAGATGTCTGGATGCCCATGATCTGTCAGTAAGTCTAGAACAACTTTTTCATACTCCCATTTGATCTGCTTGGCCTCAACACCATTGTGTCTTAAGTGATTGATCTGAAGCAGAGTTACTGGATTAAAGAAGGGTCAGGTAGATGCTTGCGGCTTTGTTTTAGGAAGTTCCTCCCCTCATAGAAATCTAGGCCTCCTCAGTAAAAAATTGCACTGCAGTAAGTAGGAAAGTCTAGAACGCAGAACCATATACAGGTTTCTGGAGATAGTCCAGAGCCTAATCTTTGATGCTTTACCTGGACAATCCTGCATTAGTTAATCGTGAACCTAACTTGCCCACTGTACATCAACAGCATCAGGGATTCAGGGCAATTGAGCCATGAGAAGAAAAAAGTCATCAGCCACTACTGGTGAGGCTGCCTGCAGGAAGCAGATAAAATCAGGGAGATCCCAAGCCACTTGGCTGCTTTTCAGTCTGGCCGGGAGAAGATGGGTCAGTTGTGTCGACAAGAGGGAGAGAGAGAACGAGGTGAAATATCTTCATGGCAAAGCACTGAAGCTCCAGCAAGTCTAGAAATTAGGATGACTTTCTCTTTGTTATTCTTTAACTCCAACATGTACTATATGTCTCCGGGAAAGTCTTGTTCATTGAGTCGTACTACAAACAGTCTTGGGCACAGAAATCACCAGGGTGTGGGAAAGATGACTCTTCACCATGAGGCCAGAAACCACTGTACTTTGATAAGATCTTGTAAGACCTTTCATATCCTTTTGGACAGAGTTCCTGGACCCCAACACTATCTCTCTGTCTCCCTACCACTTGAGACACTCATACCAATAAGGAACTCAGACTGTCTTGGCTTAATTTTGGAACTGCTTGAACTCTCTTGAAGATACCTAATCAAACCTTGCAAACAAGAAACTTCTGGGTATCTATTGTGCCCATCATCCCTTGTTTACAATATTGAATTAAAATGGCTAACACCAGCCAACAGGCCATACTTAATTCACCTCAGAAGAGCAATACCTAGGGATTGCTCCCATTGATCCTGGCCAACTCTTGTTCACTTCAGGCAATGTGCATTGAAAACAGAGGCAATCACTCAACTAACTGAAAGCACAGATAGTCATTTATAGATTTCTCTTCACCCTGAATACTCAATCTTTTCTGACAGAGAACTTTTTCATCGGAGTAAATTGTCCTTTCACTATGTGTATTGACTTGTAATTTATCCATAACTAAGTCCATTTGTATGTCATTGCTGAAGTTATGTCTTCAATTCTTTATGAAGAACTGCTATAGAGCTGGTTCTAAATCATCTGTATACAATAAATGGCCAAAACGATATTCCTGTTATTGAGCATGAAAAAGTGCAAAGTTGAAGTGGGAAGAGAGACCTGAGCATGAATGGGTTAAGGATCGCTAAGCAGAAGAGACCTAGAGGGCTGAAGAATGATGAAGGTCTCTAGGCGGGATCAAAGAAATTCCTAAATAAGCTGTAGTCATTAATGGCCCTTCCTTGCTCACCTCCTCCAACCAATCCCATGATAATAATAATAAAAGTAGCATTTATGTAGAATGAGGTTTGCAAAGTGCTTTACAAATATCATCTCATCTGATCATTACAACCCTGGGAGGAAGGTATTGTTATTCCTATTTTGTTGTTGTTCAGTCATTTCAATCACTCCCAACTCTTAGTGACCCCATTAGAGGTTTTCTCTGCAGAGATACTGGAATGGTTTGCCATTTCCTTGTCCAGATTATTTTACAAATAAGGAAACTAAGGCAAATGGGGTTAAGTGACTTGGCCAGGGTGACACAGCTAGTAGGTGTGAGATTAAATTTGAACTCAGATCTTCCTGATTCCAGGCTCTGCACTTTATCGATTGTACCACCAGCTACTTCTAGAAAAAGCTAAGAGAAAATGCTTACTAATCCAGAATATGAAAGCACACTGAAAATGAATGTACAGATATCAAGAATTAACTAAGCATCAGCATAAAACATACCCACAGAAGGGTACGTTAAAGCAAGAAAACAATAAAAAGATGGATTACTTGGTAATTGAGGAGAGCGTAGCAACTAATCACTGGCACACTTCTGCATATACTAACATTAACTAATTCATTTATTCCTCCAACAACCAAGGACTTATTCATTCATTCATTCCACAACTGAAGGCCTGCTTTTGTCGGAGTCTTGAGATTTCTAATTGCAAAGAGCATGATCTCTGGCACAGGAAAGTCAGAAAGAACAGAGAAAGGTTCAGAGGATATTGTCAAGGATGCAGTCATCCATATGACAAGGTCATCTCTGACCAGGCCCTGAAATACTTACTGTGCTTTAAAACCCACAGCAAAGTGCAGTGCCGCCCACCACAGGACAGTCTCCCCAGGGTCCATGAGGTACATGAACATTTCACTGGGAAACCTCGGCAGGTAACCAGACTACTTGTAGCTGCAATGTTCTGAGACAGAATTTTCATCTGGCTGTCTTGCTCTCCCAACAGTTCTAACAACCTTATCATTTCTGTAATCTGAGAACCAGTTAAGAAACACCAACCCAGAAGCCTGAGCTAGCTCAGCTTTTACAGGATGGCAGTCAAGAGGCAGCTGAGAGCTTAGTACCCTCATCAGTATTATGAATGCAATGTCCTGCATGGGGGGGGGGGGTCCTTATCCTAAATCCCATTCACACTGATGAGGAAAGAATCCCAAGAGAAAGGCTAACTAAATCTCCCCCTGTAGGTTTCAGGAGTATCCCCTGAGGACAGTGGGATTCTTCTCCCAAGCTATCATTTTGAGCCCACATAATGGTCCCCAAAGCACCCCAACATTTGCTTAAGTAATTAATATAATTAACTTTTTAAAAGGGATATTTGCTGAGTAGATGATGAGTTAAGAACAGAAGTACAAAACACCCCACTGAACTGTGAGCACACGCTTTCCTTGAAAGCCCTCATTTCCTGGCGAGAGTGGGTTCAAATATGAAGTGGTTGCTACAAAGTATTTACTCCATCAAGTTCACTTCCAAATGTGGCAAAAATTAGGGCTTGAGTAGCTCCCTCTAGGGCTTAGAGTCTAGACTGTTGCTAATCCAGGCTTGGCTGCAGACAAACTCTGGCATGGAATACTGTTCCTGGACCCCTGGAACTCTCTGGACCTTTTGAAGCTCATAATGTATCGGCCTAATCCATCTCATCTACAGTAGTCTTTTACCAAAGGAAAGAAAGAATATACACTACAGGGGCAAAAGCCACAGTAAGGCATGTGCACAAGTCATCGCGACAATCAGGTTGGAAAGTAGATTGCTGGTACTCTCCCAAGGGCAGCTAGGTCATGTAGTGGCTAGAGCACTGAGCCTGGAGTCAGAAGACCTGAGTTCAAATGTGACCTCAGATACTTACTCACTGTGTGACTCTGAGCAAATCACCTAACCCTGTTTGCCTCAGTTTCCTCATCCGTAAAATAAGCTGGGGAAGGAAATGCAAACTACTTCAGTATCTTTGCCAAGAAAGCTCCAAATGGGGTTACAGAGAGTCAGATGGAAGTGACTGAGCAACCAGAAGCAAACCAGCAGCTTCCATGGCTGTTACTAGGGGCAGCTAGGTGGCACAGTGGGTAGAGCACCAGCCCTGGATTCAGGAGGACCTCAGTTCAAATCTGACCTCAGACACATAACACTTACTAGCTGTGTGACCCTTGGCAAGTCACTTAACCCCATTGCCTAGCCCAAAACAGAGAAAAGCTACTACCTAACCACGTGAGCACCAAATTCCATTCTTGACTTTCCATATTTCTCTACCATACCAGAGAAGCTTCCTCACTCTACTCTTGAACTTCTCACACTCTCCAGCCTTTCCTCTGATTGGCTGGTTCCTTCTTCAACTTTCATTTTAAGGGAAGAACTCAGGCCAGTAACGGTTTAATTTCTCTCCAGGTACCTCTCCTTTCTCTCCAGACTTTCTCCATCATGTCCTGACCCTCTGTGGCCCCTTCTCACTTTTAAACTCATTTTTAATGGGTTACCTTCCTCCATTAAAATGTAAGCTCCTTGAGGACAGGGACTGTCTTTATTTCTGCTTGTGTTTGTATTTCCAGCCCTGTAGCATAGTGCCTGGCATACTGACAGTGCTTATTAAATGCACTGTTAGTTTATTTAACTGAGTGCTCCTCTACCCTTGGAGTCTTTTATATGCACATCTCAGCATCTAGTTAAAAAGGTAATGCAGCAAGCTGACCAGAAACAGTCATAGAATACCTGTGCATGTTCTGAAGTATCCAGCTGGGCTTCTTATTCCATGTCATCACAACTCTCCAGGAGCAAGAGCATCCCCAATCTCCAAAGAGTTCCAGTGCTCAAAGGAAGTTCCTACCGGTTCTGCAAACCCCCAGTTATAACAATAACTCATGCCTTCCTGCTCTGCATCAGTTGCCCAGAGGACACCATCTCCAGTCGGCCTGATCTATATTTACACTTTGCCACTGGACTCGGATGGCTTCAGAGGAGAAAGTGAGGCTGGTGCTTTGCATCACCCTTCCTCCCTCAAATCCAATTCACTTACAAGTCATGGCATTATCTTCCTGATGTCCTGGTCCTCTTTGAAAATGAAAGACAAACAATAACAATTGTTCAGAACTTCTGATCACACATAGATAGTATTGAGATGTATAAACCAACCCCTAGAGCTTATAGTCTAGTAAGAAAGATGAGAAGTACACAAATGACTCTCCTTTATATTTAATCCTACATGGAGTCAGTCGAAAAGGGTTTTCTAAAAAATGAAATTCCAAAGACTTGAAGAGCAACAATTCTAATGAGGAAGAAAAGAGAATTTTGCTTTAGACCAATGTGGATACAGAAAAAGCTAGATCAGCAATTTAATTCAACTTAACAAGCATTTATTAAAGGCCTATCATGTGCAAAGCATGCTAAGATGAAGTATTAAGATAGGACTTTTGCCAATTTTATTAGCTTAATTGTTTTTACAGTTGCAACAGATTTGCTATTAATGCCTCTCCAGGAAGTACCCACAATGGCCCATGACCTTTGCCAAGGTCATTTAGGATACTTCTCTGCTTTTAGACATATTAGCTCTTCCAGTTTAGTATTCTCTGAAAAACTGATAAGCAAGCAATTCATGCCTTCATCCAAGTCATTGATTAAAATATTCAATAGTACAGGGCCAAGGAAAAATCCCTAGGGCCCAATGCTAGAAATCTTTTTCCAGGTTGATAATAATTTAATCTATTAATTTGCTCTTTGGATAATTAAGTTCATGAATGGTATTTATATTTACATTTCTACTGCCAAGGTAAACTGTAATTTTTAAATACTTAACTTTTTTGATGTCTTTTGTTTTCATATTATATTCATTTCTGAATGTATCTACCAATACCTACTTCCAGCAACCCATCCTTTATAACAAAGATTAATTTTTTTCCCTTCCAGTTTTATTTTTTAAAAATTTATTTACTTTTAGTTTTCAACATTCATTTCCATAAGATTTTGAGTTTTAAATTTTCTCCCCCTCCTATTTCAATTCCCCCCCAGATGGCATACAATCTAATAGAGGCTCTATATATACATTAATGTTAAGCATATTTTCCCATTAGTCATGATGTAAAGAACAATTAGAACTAATGGGAGGAACCACGAAAATGAAGCAATAAAACAAAATAACAAAGGAAAAGGAGAGCAAATAATATGCTTCATCTGCATTCAGACTCCATATGTCTTTCTCTGGGTATGGATAGCAATTTCTATCCTGAATCTTTTGGAGTTGTCTTAGATTCTTGCATTGCTGTGAACAGCCATGTGGATCAAAGTCAGCCCATTCCATAGTGTGGCTGTTACTGTGTACAATGTTCTCCTGGTTCTGATTACTTCACTTTGCATTAGAACATGCAAGTCTTTCCAACTTTTTTTTTAAATTCTGCACGCTCATCATTTCTGATACCACAATAATATTCCGTTACGTTCATATGCCACAACTTGTTTAGCCACTCCCCAATTGATGGGCATCCTCTTTATTTCAAATTCTTTGCCACCACAAAAAGAGCTACTATAAATATTTTTGTGCCTGTGGGTCCTTTTCCCATTTTTATGATCTCTTTGGGTTTCTTTATTTTTTTTAATATAAATTTATTTCTTTTTAGTTTTCAATATTCACTCCCACAAGTTTTTGAATTCCAAATTTTCACCCCATCTCCCCCCTCCCCCCACCCCAAGATGGCATGCATTCTGAATATCCCTTCCCCTAGTCTGTCCTCTCTTCTATCTCTCTCCCCTTCTCTTATCCCCTTCCCCTTCTATTTTCCTGTAGGACAGGATAGACTTCTGTAACCCATTTCCTGTATTTCTTATTTCCCAGTAGCATGTGAAAACATTTTTTTTAAACATATATTTTTAAAACTTTAGATTTCAAATTTTCTTTCTTCCTCCCTCCCCACCCACCCTCATTGAAAAGGCAAGCAACTCAATATAGGTTATACATGTGCATTTATGCAAAACACGTCCATAGTAGACATGTTGTGAAAAACTAACTCTATTTCCCTTAATCCTATCCTGCCCTCCCGTTTATTCTATTCTTTCTTTTGACCCTGTCCCTCCTCAGAAGTATTTACTTCTGATTACCCCCTTTCCCAATCTGTTCTCCTCTCTATCATCCCCCTGCTCTCTTGTCCCCTTCTCCCCCTATTTTCCTGTAGGGTAAGACAGATTTCCATACCCAATTGAATGTGTATGTTATTCTCGCCTTAAGCCAAATCCTATGAAAATAAGATTCATTCATTCCCTCTCACCTTCCCTCATTTCCCCTTCCACTGTAAGAGACTTTTCTTTTCTGTTTTTTTTTTTGGTGAGATAATTTACCCCATTCTACCTCTCCCTTTCTTCTTCTCTGAGTATAATCCTCTCTCATCCCTTAATTTTATTCTCTAGATATGACCCCTTAATCTTCAACTCACCCTGTGCCCTCTGTCTATCTATCTACATATACATACATATAATTTTTTTCCTCCAACTACCCTAATACTGACAAAGGTCTCATGAGTTATAAATATTTATGCTCTTTTTGGGATACAGACTTAGAAATGGTATTGCTGGGTCAAAAGATATACACAGTTTTATAGCCCTTTGGTCATATTTCCAAATTGCTCTCCAATAGTTCAAACTTCTCAGTTCTCTCGGCTCTAGAGAATTGGGAAACTGTTGGATATATATATTTCTTTTCTTTCTTTTCTTTTTTTTCTTTTCTCTAAGCCCACAATGGGTCAATCCTTTTCATTTCCCAAGAATTCACCTTTGGGCTGTCTTTCACTAAATTGGAAAAATCTTAGTTTCTGTAAAGAACTTAAAAAGAAAAAGCTGGTGCATTTTTGTAACATCATTTGGCCTCAGTATCACCTGGAAAATTGTGAGGCATGGCCCCTTTTGGGGACATTGGGTAAAGACACTCTCAGAGTTAGAAAAATATAGTCGCAGAGAAAGAAAATGGGTGGAGATTTCTTACTTAATGGCTTTTGTTGAGCTTTCTAGAGTTCCCATTCTCAGAAAGGACTGTAAGATGCTTGTAGCTAGAGCCACCCACCCATAGCTAGAGCGAGAGTGGAGACCAAATGGATCTTTTGGACGATCCTCTTATGGCTCCTAGGGTTATGGCATACCCCTCTTCCCAACCTCCAGCACTACCTTCCCAGCACCTATCTCCACCCCTTTCTCCTCTGGCCTCTCCAGCTGTTCCGCATCCTCCCCTTCTACTCTGGCCTTGAGCAAGGGCCTTGCCCCAGCCTCTACTTCCAGAGAGACCCCAGCTCAAGCTCCAGACAAGGTTCTCAACTCGGTGCCTCCTCCGCAGACCTCTACTTCTGACCGGACCCTACTCAGCCTCCAGACAAGGGTCTTGCCTTGGTGTCTTCTCCCCTGATCCCTCCCCATCCTCCAGTGTCGGGTTATCTTCCCCCTTGTCAGCCGGATTCCTCAGCCTTGCCAGTTCAGCTGGCACTTTCCAGTCCCTCACTCACCAGAAGTGGGCTCCCTCCCCTGCAAGCCCTTGCTCCCACAGGGCCTTCAGCGCTTTTTTCTTTAAGGGAAGTACCTGTCTTTCCTAATGGGACACTTAGGGTGCATGTTCCATTCTCCATTTTAGATCTCACCCAGATTAAGGAAAGACTCTGAAGATCCAACTAAATTTACTGAGGGCTTCAGGGATGTGTCCCTACAATTTGAACTTTCTTGGGGTAATTTGCATGTCTTCTTCTCCACCTGTTGTACCACTGAGGAGAGGAAGAGAATCTAGGAACAAGCCCAAAATTTTGGGGATCATTTGGCTAGCAATGACCCCACAAAATACCCCCCAGGAACAGCTGCTGTTCCTGCTAGTGATCCAGGGTGGGATTATCGGAAGAGTGAGGACAGGGGAAAGAGAGACTACATGATAATTTGCCTCTTAGAAGGCCTGAAAACGGCCTTTGGAAAGCAGGTAAACTTTCAAAAGATTAAGGGAATTACTCAGGAAGAAAAGGAAAACCCTGCCCTTTTCCAAGATAGGCTAGTAGAAGGCATTAAAAAGTATACGAATTTAGATTCTGACTCTACAGAAGGGGCAGCAATCCTTAGCATGTATTTCATTAGCCAATCTGCCCAGATATTAGGAGGAAACTATAGAAATTGGCAATGGGATCCCAAACACCTCAGGCCCAGTTATTGGAGATTGCCTTTGGAGTCTTTAACAACAGGGACCTAGTTGCAGCAGAGGAGAAAGAACTCAGGCAGAGGGCTAGAGACAAAGAATATGCTCGATTCCTGGCTGCTGCCATGGTCAGGAAAAGACCCAAGGGTGTTCCTGGCAACTTGGGCAGTGGGAAAACCTGCTTTCGATGCCACCATGAGGGTCACTGGTCCAAGGAGTTTCCCTCCAGGGAGCCCCCTTGGAGGAAGCCCCCAAGATGGACACCTCCAGGACCTTGCCCAAGATGTGACCAGGAGGGACATTGGCGGAAGGATTGTACCCGAGGTAGGAGAAGTGGTATAGCAGCCCCCCAGTACCCTGTCCTCCAGTCTTCTCAAGACTGGGGAGGACAAGGGAACCTGGGTCTGGGCAACACTCCCACTTTCTCCATCTCTCTTGCCAAACCCTGGGCAGAAATCGAGGCTGAAGGTAAGGTTACCCACTATATCATGGCTATGTTCTTTGCTTTAACCAATTACTCTGGTCCTATTCCCTCTTTGACCCATCAGGTCATGGGCATTCAAGGATAACTGAGAGATGTCTCCAGACATACCCCTCCCCCTGCCTATTTGATAATCTGTTGTTTAAACACTCCTCCCTTATGCTCTCCTCTTGCCCTGCCCCCTCGTAGGGAATGAACCTAATGGGGAGCCAATTTTCTCTAGTTAAGGCTCCCATCTACCTTTTCCTTCTGTGTGCCAGACCTCCCCATGTTCCCCTGGAAGTGTGGGAGATAATTTGGGATACTTTCGCCACCCCAGCCGTTGTTCACCTCTAAGACCCTAAAGTATTTTCCCGTTGCAGTTTTTGTAGCCCCTCCCAGGAGGCTTCTTTGTCCACTGCCTCTGGAGTGCTTAATCTCTTGGGAACTCAAGGCTATAGGGTTTCTTTGAACAAAGTCGAGATAGCATCCCAGTCTGTAAAGTTTCTGGGCCATGAAATCCCGGTCCCAGCCACTAAGAAACAATTTCTAACTTTTCTAGGTAAGGCTAGATTTTGTAGACTCTGGATCCCTAATAATAGTTTGATTGTTAAGCACTTTTATGACGCTCCTCTAGGCCCTGACTCACTCCCTCTAGAGTGCTGCTCCGACCAAGCTAAAGCTCTGGTGATTTTAAAATCTAAATTGACCCAAACTCAGTCCTTGGGATCTGATCCTAGCCAGGTTGCTTATTTTTCAAAACCATTAGACTTTGTAGCTGCTGGATGGCCTGCAAGCCTCAGGGTAGTGGCTGCTATAGTGATTCTAATTGAGGGAGCCTCTAAATTTACATTTGGCCTCCTAAAGTGGGGAAATAACTCCCTAGTTAAACTGGGAAGCTCTTTAGATCACTCACACCCACAGGGTAACTCTCATCTCCACAAAGTCCCCCTTCCCAATATGACTTTCTCAGAAGTTTATGCCACTCCATTTATGCTTGCCACTTCTCTATGGGCTACTCTTTCTATATCTTCACCTTGCTTCTCTGCAGGGGAATATTCCCATACTTGGGAGACAAGTAGACAAGTTAACACCCCTGTGAAAGGAGGGCTTGTTAGAGTTTCTGCTAATATTTTGACCTGCACTACCTGTGCAGACACCACTAGTGACAAGAATTTTGGGGAAAAGGTGAAACAAAGTGCCAACACATGGCAAGACCCCAGAACTACTGTCTTGGCCACCCGATGTTTGGCACCCTACCACAACTTTGGGGTGTATACCCTCAGATTTTTAGCACCCCCCTTCTCCATTTTCAGTGCCAAACAGCCCACAGTTTCTAACTTAAAGGCAAAACATGGATTTTGGGGAAATGTCCTGGCCTCTTAAAAAGGGAGCACACTATCTTATGCCCTGGTATAACTTACAATATGAACATATTCTCTCTAACCTTACAGAGACTATTCACCAGTTGGCAAATGAGACAGCTTATGGTCTCCGGGAAATCCAGCAATCTCTGGATTCCTTAGCAAAAGTAGTTCTAGGAGCAGCTAGGTGGCATAGTGGATAGAGCACCGGCCCTGGATTCAGGAGGACCTGAATTCAAATCTAGTCTCAGACACATAACACTTACTAGCTGTGTGACCCTGGGCAAGTCACTTAACCCCATTGCCTAGCCAAACCCTCCCCCCCCAAAAAAGTAGTTCTAGATAACAGACTACTTGCTTGCCTCCATTTGGGGTATATATGCTTTAGCAAATACATCTTGTTGCATGTACATTAATAATTCTGGGCAGATAGAACTCCACACTGATCATATTTTGGAAAAGGCTAGTTGGATGCAAGGAATTGACAATAACTTAAATGCTCCAAAATCTTCATGGGAGTCCTGGCTTCTTCCTATACTGGCCCCTATTCTCATTCCACTACTGATCATACTTCTCTTGTGTTTGTTTGGTCCATGTTTACTAAATATTCTTGCCAGATTCCTTTCTTCTAGAGTTGGAGCCATCAGCTTCCAGATGACTGCTCAGGCTGTGTACCAACCCAAGGACTCTAGCCTGCTGAACCTGGCATCAGCCGGGTTTTGACATTTGACCCCTTGAACGGGACCCAGAAAGGCAGGAACAGCCCTACGCCCCTTGCCAGCAGGAAGCAGTTTCAGAAACAGAGACCTTCGCCCCCTTCTCCAAAAGAATTTGGGTCGCTTTGTTTGAGGAGGGAATGAGGGGGTGTGGCCCTTGCCCAAAAGGGAATCTGGCTCCCATTTGTCTACAGGTCCCAGCCCCTCATCTCCCTTTGAAAGCCCTAGCCCCACCTTTTTGATCTCATTCAGATACCTTTCAGTTCCTTCATTATCTATTCCCATTGTCTATTCAATCTCTTAGACATTCCAATGGAATTCTTACCCAGACCATTTTCCCAGACCCCTCCTCTGGCTACCCAAAATCACTCTAGTATAAAAGATCTACCCTGGTCCACATTCAGGCACTGAGAATCTCATGCCCACAAGGCTGAGCTTTTCTCATGCTCGCCTATGTGTTTTATCACTAAAACTTTTCCTCTGGCTAGAAGATTTGAGTTGAATTCTTTCAGAGGCACCGAGATCTTGGGGTTCCAGCAGCACCCCAAAGTCCTAGACCTCTTCAGAGAAGGAAATGGTAAAACATTCCAGTATCTTTGTGAAGAAAACTCCTGGGTCATGAAGAGTTGGATATGACTGAAACAGAAACAATAAAAGGAGGGTGCTCAGAGGAGAGAAGGTTCAACCAGCACATCCTCATGTCTAACAGCCTATGCAATATTCCATACCCTTAGTCTTCTACCTTTTCTTTTTTCTTTTTCTTTTTGGTGAGGTGACTGAGGTTAAGTGACTTGCCCAGGGTCACACAGCTAGTTAAGTGTTAAGTGTCTGAGGCTGGATTTGAACTCAGGTCCCCCTGACTCCAAGGCCAGAGCTCTATTTACTGCTGCCCCAGTCCTCTACCTTTTCAATGAAGAGAGGGCAGTACATGTTCCCAATATCATTTTTCATAGATTAAATTTTCATCCCTATCCTCAACCACCACACCCCATTAGTTGATTCTATCTTCAGTACTTCTCAGGGTCAAGTCTGATCATTATAATTACACATCATTCAGTTTTATTATTAATTTCCACTTAAAGCAACAGTTCTAAATAAAAAGCTTCTATTTTGATTAGGAGCATTGTGTGATTTCAAAATAAGGTGAATTATATTGTTATTTATTCAACTGCTCATTTGTTGTACCCTCTGCACAGTTCTACTTTAGTGTTTAACTGAAGCTAGTCTCTGCCTAGAGAAAGCTTACCTGGTTTCACAGATAAATAGGTACAAATAATTTGCACTGTGGTAAACCTCAATTCAGTAGCCTTAGCTGAATATACTGTCACATCTTACATAGATAAGGACTAGAAGTTAAATTTTGAGAAATAGTGATTCAAAGAAAAATGAGGACTGATTACAAAATGGTAGCACCTAGAGCATATGGTATCATGCTTTAAATCCTCATCCATTCAGTGAGTATGAATCATCCAATCAAATTGATTGAGACAAATAGCTTTCTATTAGGTCAACATGCTGATGACTTAGAACAAAAGCTTTGAAAATCTTGCTCCAAATTTTAAGGTTCTAATTTGTTTCTTTATAAGACATTGTAGCCCTTCCTATTGGCTGAGCTGTCCTGAAGAGTGTAATTTCTTGAAAGGGACACTAGATGGGAGTATTTAGCCAGGTTTTAAACTGCTATCCTTTGCTCATTCAGTCTCTCCAAATCACTTTAATCTCATCAGAATGTTTAACATTCATTCCTCAGGAGATCAGACTGCTTCTGAGGGGGTGGCATGTGAGAGATTTAGGAGACTGGTTGCCAGGTAGCCAAATTGAAGCAGATAAAGTACTTCAGGATTCTTGTGGTGGAAAAAGAAAGGAAGGAAGAAAGGGAGGGAGGGAGAGAGAGAGAGAAGAAAAAAGAAAAAATCTTTCTTGGTGTGACCTTTCTTTTTTTAGATCTAACATATTACCTCTCATGGATTTGTATTGACTCAGCAGAGATTCTAAAACCCCAATTATCTTTTTGTAGTTTAATTTTTCAGATGTTATCTCCCCATCCTCATCCTCTCTCTTCCTCTGAATTACAGAATCTCAGATTTGGAAGTTCCCTCAAAGGCCATTTTGTTCTACCTGTACCTGAATGGAAAGGGGTGAGAGACAATGATGGCACATTCACCAGGCACTACTGATGCTACTCTTCATATGGAAGAAACTAGGTAGTCTACTTGCAAGAGAGAAATATAGTTTTGACCTGGTCATATGTGAAGTAAATATCATATCATATTTAAAGTAAATATTCCTTTGTAAAAACTAATTGAAGTTAGTCGGTTAAATGGAACCACTCACAAGTGGCTAACTGTGGAAACAATCAGAGGCTTAGTCAGTAGCATTAGGAAAAGAGACACCTAAACCCCACAGGAACACCTCTAGAACTTTGAGGAGATTTAGCAACTAGGCTCTGAGATAGCGTCTCAGAGGGTAAATGCTCTACAACGTACTCCAAAAGTAGTCACCCAAACTTTATCCTAGGGCTTCCAATGAGTGGGAACCCCATTATTTTTATTTTATTTTTAGGCAGTTGGGGTTAAGTGACTTGCCCAGGGTCACAACAGCTAATAAGTGTCAAGTGTTTGGTCTGAGGAGGATTTGAACTCAGGTCCTCCTGACTTCAGGGCTGGTGCTCTATCCACTGCGCCACGTAGCTGCCCTGCATTTGCTTTCTTATTAATACACTTTTTTTTCTTTTCTTTTTTGGCTAGGCAATGGAGTTAAGTGACTTGCCCAGGGTCACACAGCTAGTAAGTGTTATGTGTCTGAGGCTGGATTTGAATTCAGGTCCTCCTGACTCCAGGGCCCATTATCTTTAGAGACAGCCCATTTTAGTTTGGAATACCTCTAACATTTATGAAATTTTCCCTTACATTAAAGCCTACATTTTTCAACTTCTGTAACGTGTCCATATCATGTCCTCTTCTTTTTTGAATTATGATTTTCTTCTGGGCTTAGGGTGCTAATAATTTGGGAATAAATTGGCTTCTGATGATCTGGATTTCCTCCTCACCCCACTCACCCATACATACTTCAAGGATCTCTGTGAGCATGTGTGGTAGGGTGGAGGAGTATGAAATCAGTATAGTGGCATATAGGTTTGTCTGACTGGTTGGTTCTTCTTCCTTCGGATGTCCTTAAAAGTTGAACTTCCAGATTGCCATGAAGACCATGTGGATAGAATGCTGACAACTGAATTCAAACTGCCAGGCTTCTGTAAAGTAGACAGTTAGGTGGCACAATGGATGGAGCACTGGACCTGGAATCAGAAAGACCTGAGTTCAGATCTGCCCTCAGATATTTACTAGCTGTGTAACCCTGGGCAAGTCATTTAACCTTCTTCTGCCTCAGTTTCCTCATCTGCAAAATGGAAATAATAATAGCAGCTACCTCCCAGGGTTGCTGTAAGGATCAAATGAGATAACATTTGTAAAGCATTTTGAAAATCTCAAGGATTGTATAAATGCCAATTGTTATTAAACCAGAGTGACCTGTAGCAGTTGCAGCTATAGCTTCCTCAGCCTGAGAGTCAAACAGGGAGTGAACAGGACTGCTATAGATAAGCCTGATGAAAGCACCTAAAATTCTGGAGGAGAGATATGACTGGAATTTGACAAGGAAGGATCTCAAATCCCAATACTGGCAGCTTTTGAGAAGTCTATCAGGAAAAATAGAAGACTGGTTTCTGCCACTGCTCCTCCTTTTGCTTTCCTTATTATAGTCTGAGCTAGATTTGCAGTCTGGTGGCCACACTTTTCTCTTTATTTCTTTCCTCCAAGTTGTCATCTAATGGCCCAGAAACTCCCCCATCCCCCAAACCACATCTGGAGTAGGGGATGGGGAGAGATCACAAGTGAGAGCTGATTTAGGAGGTAGATGGAGATAACTGACTCTGTTAGAGTGCTTAAGAGCACAATGATTAGTTGGCTTCTGCGGCTTCTTCCAACTCTACATCTATGATCCTATAATCCTTCATTTTCATTATTTTCAACAAATTATGTGATCCCCACCCCCTACTTTCCCAAATATGTTGAATATATGAGTCTTGTGACCAGAGGGAGGAGGGCACAGACAGGAGGCAGGGTTTCAGGGTGGGAGTTGAATGACTTAGAGCTAAGCAGTTTTGAAAGGTTCCTCCTGTAATCCTTTATGTCTTATGCATTTTCCATAGTGGGGAAACCATCTCAAACCCAATACATATATCATAGCAAAGTCTTAACAACAGCAGAAGTAGTCTAGGTGTTTTGAGGTTGGACACCCTTTGGTGGCCAGAGAAGATACTGTTGTCTTTTAGGAAGGCTGTTCTAAGCATGCCCCGGAGAGACTGAGGAGGCAACCTGGTGGGTGACTCAAATACTGCACTTTCTTGTTGGATAATTAATATAGTGACATACTGCCTAGGAACATAAGAACCTATGAGCATGAGCAACAGCTCAGAGGTAAAGTTTACAGCGCACTTTCCTCACAACAACCTTGTGAGGCATGAAATATAAGCAATAGTTGATCTCATTTTACCCCTATTAGAGATCTTGTTGAAGGGGGTTAGGGATAGTAAGAGATAAATCTGTGAAGGTAGGTCAGGTTAGCTTGTGGAGGAATTTGGCTGAAGATTTTGGATTTCATTTTATGGAAAATGGCAATGTGGTGGATAAATTTAAAAGGGAAGAATCTGATGGCAGAGACAACAGTTAAGAGACAATAGTCTCTAGGCCCAAAATAAATAAGTTCTGTGATCTTTGACCACCCTCAAACTTTGGCCACAAATAACAATCATTCCTCATAATATCTATATACAGTCTGCCTGATGAGAAAAAAATGGAAAATAATACAAAAACAGAAATCCAAAATCTGAAGTCATCATTAAAAACGATGATTATGGTTTTTTTGTACACGCATGTTGTAAAAAATGATTTCTCTTGGTAATCTGTGTCTTGGAGACTCAGAGCTCCCCGCTGCCAGCCTTCTGACCAAAGTTCTTCAGAAGGACATCTCTGATAATGAGATTTCATTGAATCTTCTTATCTTGGTCAACCCAGGCCTGAATTGATTTTATCCTACTCAGGTTTGGGTAGAGATTTACTAACAAGACTGGAGGGTGGTATTTCCTTTGATGGTGAGTGATATTGACCCCTGTGAACTAAGTGGTCTAAGGCATGTACTTGAGACCTCATTTTTCAACCAGTCACAGTTGATTGGTACCCCTTGGGAACACATATTCTTCAAAGGGCATATAAAGCTGTACCCCAAAATCCCAAACTGAGCCAGTTCCAAACTGGCTCCCTTAGTGGGGCCCAGCTTTGGACTGAACTCCCATGTGATGCATGTCAAGTCAGCTTGAGAAAAATTAAACTGAGGGAACAGCTAGGTGGTGCAGTGGATAGAGCACCGGCCCTGAAGTCAGGAGGACCTGAGTTCAAATCCAGCCTCAGACCAAACACTTGAGACTTACTAGCTGTGTGACCCTGGGCAAACCACTTAACCCCAATTGTGTAAAAAAAAGAAAGAGAAAAATTAAACTGTGGACACATGTACCCAATTTCCTTTGTCTCTTTCTTAGAATAAATAAATTGGAGTTCACATTAATATGCCTCTCAATGTGTATATGCATGTATGCATGGGTGGCACATAATAGTTAACATTTATATAGTGTTTACTATGTGCCAGGCACCATGCTAAGTTCTTTACAATTATTATCTCGTTAGATCCTTACAACAACCCTGGGAGGTAGGTGCTATTATTATCCTCATTTTACAGATGAGGAAATTGAGGCAAACAGAGATTGAGTAACTTGCTCAGGATCACACAGCTAGTAAGAATATTTTGAATACAGGTTTTCTTGGTTCCAGGCTACATCTGTAGCAGGAGTGATCAGAAGAACCTTTGATCAGCTTGTCAGTATTGCAGTGATTGGTATCTTTTTTTTTTTTAAGACAGGGACACCTTCAATGGAACTAGACACATATCCTAGCTCTTTACTGAGAGCTCACAATGAATCCCTTTTATTAGTTCCTGGTGACTGGGCCTAACAATTGATGATTGGTGATTGAGAGACTGGGTAGACTTTTGGAGAAACTATCTTGTCTCCATCTTCACCCCATGGTCTATAAATGTGACCTTATAATGGCTACACACACACACTCTTTTTTTTTTTACTTTTTCCCCCCTTGGACTTTCAAATCAAAATGTAACAAGAAAGTGGGAGAGGATTTCTTCCTCTTGTCCCTGCAGCAGCAATAAAAAAACCCAAAAAACAAAAAACTCAGTAACAGAAGCACATGGTGAACATGGCTTATGCTTGCTTAGTGATAATGAATTTGAAGTCCCCAGACTTTACAATTCTAGCTTCCTTCTTTTGCTGTTTTATTTTCCCTTCTGAGCACAGATCAGAGATCATACTCTGAAAATGGATGTTTTCAGCTTTGGGATTATCTCATAGGTGATCCCTAATCTACCGTCCCGAGAGAATCAAATTTTTTTTTTAATAGAATGATTCTCAGAGAAAAGAACCACCAACAGGATCCACCCTGAAGCTGGAGGACAAAAGCCATCCAATCAGAGGCCAGGATCGCTAGACATTTTTAGCCCTCCATGATAAATGCTGTGAGTTAGTAGGATGGTGTAGGTCAAAGGCAAATGGATACAATCTGTTCAGCAGTCCCACAAAAAGTCTTTATTTTCTAGGCTAGTCTGATGGGTATAATGGGTTATCTGAGTATTTTATGTTTTAAAATGTGTTCATGGGTTCCCATATGCCTTTTTGGTCTTATGCTTTTTCTGTAGTGGAGGAAATAAAAAGTTGTCCATTACCCAATATCTATATTTTACAAGGAATACCCTTATTGGAGGGGACCTGTTTTGGAAAGAAGAAACTCTAGACATGAGTCATACCTAAGCTTCATTTTAGAGATTTTCCTGGAGTTTTCCTCTGAGATTAGGGCAGAAGCAGAGATGGAGATAGTTGATACCACCTCCTTGGAGTCAGGCCCCCTGAATCCGACCTGAGTCAGTATGAGTACAGTAGCCATTGGGTGTGAGGACCCCTTGACCATGGGTCACACATATATTTGTAACTTGTAGACCAGTGTTTCAGGCTCTGGGATTATATGGACTGGGTTAACTCTTGGAGGCAGCCTCCCCAAATCTCTCTTTGGCTTGTATTGCTCTTACCCGTAGTAATCTCTGAGAAATCGTTCTCATATGTTTCCAGGGATTAATGAGGGTTGGAGGGAGCAGATAATTGCAGGTGTGTAGGTTTGGAAGAGCTAAGGCTATCATAGTTGATCATCACACAGTGTTATAGTTTGTGTTTTTAATTGCACGTAGTAGTACCAGCACTGACCTGGTTGTTCATATCTGCTTTTGAACTTCTTTCTGCTCTCTTCTGTATAGTTTAAATTTTTTCCATTGTTGCTCTCTTCTTTCTTTTTGCATCATTGCTGCTACCCCACCACTCTCCTTGTCCAATTCTCCTCCTAAATAATAAAAGCCTTCCTTGGTAACAAATGAGTATATCAAGCAAAGGAAATTATGGATCATGTCTGAAAACATACATTTCGTTCAGCACCTATAACAGATAGGATATGTCAGTCTTCTGGAGTTGTGATTGATCATTGCATTAATTAGAATCCTTAAGTCTTTCAAAGTTATTTCCTTTCAGGATGTTATAATCATTGAATAAATTATTATCTTGGTTCTAAAACCTATTCTTTTTTTTTTTTGCGAGGCAATTGGGGTTAAGTGAGTTACCTAGAGTTATGTCGAATTTGAACTCAGATCCTCTTGACTCCAGGGTTGGTGCTCTATCCACTGTGACACCTAGGTGCCCCAAAACCTATTCCTTAAGAAAGGACCTGACAACTTTTTTTTTCTTTAATGACTGGACTTAACTAAAATGCATTTCTTTCCTGGAACATTTCTATTTTTAGGCTTATCTGACTAATTGTTGCAGTTAAAATGTATTAAAGGGATACGTGGTGAGATTGAGCCATACAGAAGGTCTGTACCTTAGTTTGGTTGCCAAAGTTGTGGAATCTGAGTCTAGTTTTGCAGGTTCAGAAACCCAATTTTGTTACTTCACTCAGGGGCAGAGCTGGTTTCTGTTCTTTGTAGGCTCTTTACAGATGTATTTTTATTTCTATTTACTTTTTAATTAATTAATTAATTTTGAGTTTTTAACATTCACTTCTTTGAGATTTTGAGTTCTAAGTTTTCTTCCTTTCCCTGTCCTCCCCACTCCCCAGTATGGCATACAATCTGATACAGGTTATACATGTACAATCATATTAAACACATTTCCACGTTAGTCATGTTATAAAGAAGAATTTTAACCAAAAGGAAGAACCACGGCAAAGAAAAATGGAAAAGAAAGGAGAGAGAGATGTGCTTTGATCTGCATTCAGACTCTCTAGTTCTTTTCTTTAGATGTGGATAGGATTTTCCATCATCAGTCTTTTGGAATTGTCTGAGATCTTTGCATTGCTGAGAAGAGCTAAGTCTATCAAAGTTGGTCATCGCACGATGTTACTGTTACTGTGTACAATGTTCTCCTAGTTCTGCTCATTTCACTCAGCATCAGTTCATGCTTTCCAGGTTTTTCTGAAGTTTGCCTGCTCATCATTTCTTATGGAACAATAGTATTCCATTACATTCATATACCACAACTTGTTCAGCCATTCCCCAATTGATGGGCATCCTCTCAATTTCCAATTTTTGTCACCACAAAAAAAGCTACTATAAATATTTTTGCACGTGTGCGTCCTTTTCCCATTTTTATGAACTCTTTGGGATACAGACCTAGAAGTGATATTGCCTGGATCAAAGGGTATAAACATTTTTATAGCCCTTTGGACATAGTTCCAAATTGCTTTCCAGAATGATTGAATCAGTTCATAACTCCACCAACAATACACTAGTGTTCCAATTTTCCCACATCTTCTCCAACATTTATTATTTTCCTGGGTTTTTTTTTTCATGTTAGCCAATCTGATAAGTGTGATATGGTACCTCAGAGTTGTTTTGATTTGCATTTCTCTAATAGTGATTTATAGCATTTTTTCATATGACTATAGATAGCTTTAATTTCTTCCTCTGAAAACTGCCTGTTCAATATTCTTTGATCATTTATCAATTGTGGAATGACTTATGTTCTTATAAATTTGATTCACTTCTCTATATATTTTAGAAATGAGGCCTTTATCAGAGATAACTGTCTGTAAAAATTGTTTCCCAGCTTTCTTTTCCCCTCCTAATCTTGGGTGCATTGGCTTTGTTCATGCAAAACCTTTTCAATTTAATGCAATTGAAATTAATTGAAATGTTTTCTGTCTTTTGTTTGGTCATAAATTCTTCCATTCACCATAGATCTGACAGGTAAACTATTCTCTTTTCTCCTAATCTGTTTATAGTATCACCCAGTATGTCTAAATTGTGTACCCATTTTGACTTTATCTTGGTATACAGTGTAAGGTGTTGGTCTATGCCTAGTTTCTGCCATACTGTTTTCCAGTTTTCCCAGCATTTTTTGTCAAATACTGAGTTCTTATCCCACAAGCTGGAGTCTTTGGGTTTATCAAATAGTAGATTACTATAATCATTGACTACTGTGTCTTGTGTACCTAACCTATTTCATTGATCCACCCCTCTATCTCTTAGCCAGTACCAAGTAATTTTTGATGATTGCTGCTTTATAATACAATTTAAGATCTGGTATTGCTAGGCCACCTTCTCTTGCACTTTTTTTCCCATTAATTTCCTTGATATTCTTGACCTCTTATTCTTCCAGATGAATTTTGTTGTTTTTTTTTCTAGCTCTATAAAGTAATTTTTGGTAGTTTCATTGGTATAGCACTGAATAAGTAAATTAATTTAGGTAGAATTGTCATTTTTATTATATTAGCTCAGCCTACCCATGCAGATGTATTTTTATAAAGTTATCAGAAAAACCCTTGAAAAGTGGTGCCTCTTTTTTTTTCTGTGTGTATTTTCAGTCAAGAATGATAGCAATAATATAGTTAATGTTTCTACTGGAATTTAAAGTTTACAAAGTGTTTTAAACATATTATCTCATTTAATCCTCACATCAACCAATTACATAGGTGCTGTTATTAACCTCATTTGTGTAGCTAAGTAAACTGAGGCAGAGATTGATTTAAAAACCAGCTTGACAAACCTCCACTAAAGCCTCCTTCTAATGCTCCTCATGAAATATGGGTAATTATGAGATAATAGGGTCATAGGGACAATTAGAATTATAGCAGCCCTTGGTAGCCATAGAGTAATTTTACAGATGAGGAAACTGAGGTCCAGAGAGGGAAAATAATGTATTCAAAGCCCACACGGGTAAGTGGCAGAGCTAGGATCTGAACTCAAGTCCTCTAACAATCATATAGATTTATATAATTATTTACATAGATCTTTAATGTTTGCAAAGAGCCTTACATGTGTTATCTCTATTATTGAGCCCCATTTTATAGATAAGGAAACTGAGAGAGGTTAATCACTAAGACAGGTAGGATAGTGGATAGAGTGCTGGGCCTGGAGTCAGGAAGAACTGAAATCAAATTTGCCTCAGACACTTACTAGATGTATAACACTGGGCAAATCATTTAGCCTCTATCTGCCTCAGTTTACTTATCTACAAAATGGGAAAAACAATAGCACCTACCTCCCAGGGTCATTGTGAGGATAGAGCGAGATAATATTTGTAAAGCACAAATTTTAAAAGTTTAGTATCTATAAAGCACAGTCCTCAAAGTATGATATAAACGCTGACAATTATTATGGGGCCACACAGCTAATAAGTTTCTGAAGCAGTATTTGAACTCAGACCTTCCTGATTTCAGGCCTAGTCACTTTGTTGCCTTATCCAAATTCCACTCCTGAAGTATTTCCTACTAACCATGCTGCTTCCCACTGTTTTAAAAATTATACCATTGGAAAGCACAACCTTTGGCAGTCCTTACAAATTTGAAAAGCCTAGGAGGATAGACAGGTGTCCGAGGGTACATTTGACATCCAAGGATCAGACTGACTGTTGCTGATTATGGACAGGCTCATCACCAGAGGTCTGGTCATCTGGTGATCTCAGTGAATCATGAAAACCTGTTGAAGCAGAGAGGGATTAGGATCTGTATGAGTAGAAGAAGGTGCTCACACTCATGGAATCACAAGTCCTTGAAGCACTGAAACTGAACCAGATGGGATGACCTGTACTAGTTCTTTTCCCAGAACACTCCCTTCTGGAAGGTATGTCCACTCAGGAGACAAAATTTCAGATTATAAACTTTGCTCAAGGGAGCATAGCCTTAGGGCAAATAGAGTTCAGTATTATCTATTTTTTAAAAATGCATTTTTTTCACTGAACCTTTTCTTGTGACAAAAATAAACAATTAAGTAAATATTTGAATTGGTGATCCTATCTGGCAATGTACACAATGTTATGTCCTAGAAGTCCCATGCTGTCTTCACAGAGTTAGGAGTATACAGATTTATTCTTGAGGGAGAGGTAGATTTCACTATCTGAGGTGGGTGTTCTTAGGGGATGTTTCCATTAATCTAGGGTACCTTAAGAAATTGATATTTACCACTCTAAATAACCAGCACTGGTCAGCAGAATATCATTCAGTTTGACAAACATTTATTAAACATCTACAACATACAAGGTAATGTGTTAAGTGCTGGACAAAAAAGACAAAACCAAAATAGATGAGCATATATTCTACCCATTCCCTTCTCAATAACTGTCAGAAACCCCAGGACTCCAGAAACCATGACCTTGATGAACTTCATCTCTGAGGCCCCCCTTTCTTGAGTTATAACTGCCCTTCCCCTACAGACGTCACATCAACAACTATTTTTTTAAATATAAATTTATTTATTTTTAGTTTTCAATATTCACTTCCACAAGTTTTTGAGTTCCAAATTTCTCACCCCTCCCCCCAACCCAAGATGGCATGCATTCTGAATACCCCTTCCCCTGGTCTGCCTTCTCTTCTATCTCTCCCCCTTCCCTTCTCTTATCCCCTTCCCCTTCTATTTTCCTGTAGAGCAGGATAGACTTCTGTATCCCATTTCCTGTATTTCTTATTTCCCACTTGCATGTGAAAACATTTTTTTTTAAAACATGTGTTTTTAAAACTTTGAGTTCCAAATTTTCTCCCTTCCTCCCTCCCCACCCACCCTCATTGAAATGGCAAGCAACTCAATATAGGTTGTACATATGCAGTTATGCAAAACACTTCCTTAGTAGACATGTTGTGGAAAACTAACTTTATTTCTCTTAATCCTATCCTGCCCTCCCATTTATTCTATTCTTTCTTTTGACCCTGTCCCTCCTCAGAAGTACAATCTGCCCTCCTCTCTATCACCCCCTTGCTCTCTTGTCCCCTTCTCCCCCTATTTTCCTGTAGGGTAAGACAGATTTCCATACCCAACTGAATGCATCAACAACTATTTCAAGAAAGCCCTTGTCATGCTTCACTTTATGCTTCACTACTTGCCCACCCCAGTTCTGGAACGCAGATCAGCTCATCCGTTAATACTTTATGAGCTGTGTCAATTTACCCCCTTATGGCCCCAGACATTATCCTTGTAACTTTTGAACCAAAATGCCCCTTCAGGGCCATCAGTGCCCTATATGTGTTGTTACTCCATTAGAATGTAAGGTTCTACTTCCAGGTCATGTAAGTGACCTTATGGAGGACTAGATATTTTCTCCCATACTCATAACCTCTCAAATTTCTCCAAAATAGAAATTATGCACCAGCTATAAAGCTATTTTAGCTGATTCTGTGGTATAAGACCTCAAAGAAGTTTAGACTTCAGGAACTAATTAATGCCTAACTCACACTTACTCAGCACCCTCTCTCCCATCACCTACCACACTCCTAGCATCAAGGCTTTGTTAGTTGACATGAAACATGGGATTGCAACAGAATGCAATCCCACACTCTGACCCCGCCTTCTCTCTTTTTCTGGTGCCCAGAAATTCAAATTTCAAACTGCAGAAATTTATTGAGGCCAAGATAGCCACTGCCTTGACAGCATCCTGTGCTATAACAGAATTTTGCAGGAGAGCAGAACAGAGGAAACTTGTGTCTGGGCTTATAATAGAGCTTATCTCTACACCCTGACCCATCATTCCTCCAAGTGTGGCAGAGTGGCATAAATTTGATCAGGTTGTGATAGGGGAACATGACAGCATGTAGGCAGAATTTGTCCTTCACAGCAGAAATAATTGGTACAATAGAAAAACTTGAATCCATGGTGGAGAATCTCACCAAAGAAACAAGAGAGGACAACTGATTGGGAATGCAAAAACACAGAAGTGAAGGACAATCTGGAAGAAGAGAAAAAAAATAACATAAAAGAAACCATGCTTTCTATACAAGTAAAACATATTGATCTCAAAGACATGATATATAGAGACAACCTAACATCTACCAGGAGAACATAAACTTCTAGAATGTAAGCTCATTGAAATCAGGGATTGTCTTTGCTTTTGTATCTCTATTTG
Source organism: Phascolarctos cinereus (assembly GCF_003287225.1). NCBI lineage: Eukaryota > Metazoa > Chordata > Mammalia > Diprotodontia > Phascolarctidae > Phascolarctos > Phascolarctos cinereus. Next base: position 118,439,533 of record NW_027555847.1, read on the forward strand.
CAATACTTGGCATATAGTCAGTAAGTGTTTAATACATGGGTTTTTTTATTTTATGGTTTTTTTTTAATTCATTCATTCTCTTGGGAGGAGTGGAGATAGAAGAAATTACAATATATACATAGAAAAGTAAATACATAATAATTTAGTGAGGGAGAGACCATAAGAACTAGCGAGAATCTGGGTAAAGCTTTATGATAACTGAGCCAAAAGAAGAGGATTTGGGGACGCTGAACTGAAAAAGGAAATTTGCCTTAGTCAGGGGAGATGTCTTATGCAAATACAGAGAGATGGGAGATGGAATGTCAAGCTCAGGAAATACTCATATTCTGGTTATTTGGAATATAAAGTGTATAAAGGAGATAAATATAAGATAACCTAGAAAAGGTATGTTGGAACTAAATTATGGAGGGTCTTAAATGCAAGACTAAGGATGTTAATATATCTTAAAAGCAGTTGGGAGCCTCAGAACATTTTTGAACAGTGAAGTGCCATGATCAGATCTGTGCTTTAGGAATATTGTTTTGGCTAATGTATGGAAGATAGAATAGGGAGGGGATAGACTGGAAGCAGGGTGACAAATTAGGAGGTCCTTAAAATAGTTCAAGCTCTGGACCTAGAAGGGTAGCTGTGTAAATGGAGAGAAGAGGATGGATGTGAGAGATGTCATGAAGACAGAATCAACAAGACTTGGAATCTAATGTGGGATGTTGGTCGAGGGAGACAGAAATAGGAATAAAAACTTAATCTATGAAAGATGATAAGACCACCAAGGGACAGAATGTGAAGAGAAAAGAGAAGAGGGCCCAGGACAGAGCCTTGGTGACCATTTTTTGGCAGGAGATAAGTGGTGAACTCAGACAAGTGAAGCTGAGGGATGGACAGATAAGGAGAAAGAAATCAAGAAAGAGCAGTGCCATAGGAGCCAAGGAAGAAAAGAGGAATCAGAAGCAGAGGTAAGCAGTATTAATATCTGTAGAGTGAGGTCAAGGAAGAAGAGAAGTTAATGTTTCTTTTCAAATCCAACTTTATTTTTTTTCAATTAGCAAAAATCTTCCTTCTCTCCTTCCAATCCTCCAATTGAAATGAAAGAAAAATAAAACTCCTGTTACAAACATGTATAGTCAAGCAAAATAAATGTCCACATTGTCTATGTCCAAAAGAAAAGGTACACACACACACACACACACACACACACACACACACACACACACACACACACACTTTGAGTCTTTTACCTCTTTATAAGGAGATGAGAAGTATGTTTCATCATCAGCTTTCTGGAATTGTGGTTAGTCATTGTATTGATCAGAGTTCCAAAGTTTAAAGTCTTTATAATATTGTTGTCATTGTATAAATTCTTCTCCTGGTTCTGCTCACTTCTCTCCGCATTAGTTCATCTAACAACCTCAGAAAAAAGACTTTCTGGAGCTGTGAATTACCACTTTGTGATATGTGCTTTCTAAGCTTGACCCCACTTTCCCCTGAACTATGTATGTACTAGTATGAGAATGATTTCCTGACTTTGGGAATGTTTACATCAACTGTATCAACTGTCTTGGTAAATGTACTTTTCTAAAGGCTAATTAAGTCTGGTTAGCTAATTAATATCACAGCTGCAAGCACACAGCAGAGCTTCTTGAACCATAACACTAGAGAGATAAACTCTAACCACTCGAGACTAGCATGCTAGCCATGCTCTGGTTCCCATCAGTTTGAGTGAGAGTAAAGATAAGGATCCTTCCACCTCACTCTGACCTAGTATGTGTGGGGTACAATAGAAATACAAAGTCACAGAATTTCAGCATTGGAAGAGACCTCAGTCACTCTCTTGTCTAAGCTATACCTAAAAGGGATCTACCCTCTAACATGATGTAGTAGGAAAATATCCTAACCCTTTCACCCCTGCAATTTAGGCTAGTTTTTACTTAAAAGGCCTTGAAACTATCCTCAAGACTTGATTGGCTAAGCAAACTAAAGGCTTAGGATATTGACATCACTTCCTGATTAAAAAACCTGATTAAAAAACAGTCTAGGTACTTCAGTGTTTGGTTGATCAGTAGTCAACTCAGGCAAAAGTACTTAACTCACCTGCATCAACTTGAAATGTCTTTAGTGCATATCTTCTCCACTAAGTAAAGTAAATATTAAGTAAATCTTCTTTTGCTAACTGTTGAACGATGTACTAGTGTCTCATTTTGTCCCAATATCCAACTTGAACTACAAGGCCCCCCTCAGAATAATTTGGCATATTTGTGCAAGACTGGAACAGGATGGTCTCACTGATGTAAGGGATAGGCAGTACAGAAGAAGGTAAGCCTGAATTCGCTCATGAGTTGGTATTGCTTTTGTTCATGCTTCTAGACATGGTGGTTGCTTAATGTGAGGCACCCCTTTCCCTTGGAAGATTAGAGAGTAAACTACCTATGTCCATTCAGCAAAGAGATATTATTATAATTATTAAATTTAATGTAAATGAAGAAGTAGGTTCAATTAAAGGAAGCTCTGCTGGACTTTGAAATCTAGGAATCTGATTCTCTAAGTGTGAGGACATAGCATCATAGCTATACAGGACCTTAAAGGCCATCTAATCAGAGTATCATAGAGCTGGAGAAGAAATTATATTCCATATAGTATAACACTCTCATTTTGCAGATGAGGAAACTGAGGCACAGAGAAGTTAAATGACTAACTTAAGGTCATATAGGTAGTAAGCGGAAGAGCCATGGTCTAAATCCAGCTCTTATGGCTTCAAATCCAACTCATTTTCCCCACTGCATCAGATAATAATACTTGAGGATGGTTTCTTCCACTAGTTCTAATTATTCTTTACATCATGACTAATGTGAAAATGTGTTTTATATGAATGCATAAGTAGAACCTATATCAGATTCCATCATCTTGGGGAGGGGAGAGAAGAGGGAGAGGGAGAAAATTTAAAACTCAAAATCTTATGGAAGTAAATGTTGAAAACTAGAATAAATTAATTATTAAAAAAAAAAAGAATGCATGCGGAATGACAGAAAAGGAAAATGATAAATGTTGGAGAAGATGTGGGAAAATTCAGATACTAATGAACTGTTGGTGGAGTTGTGAACTGATCCAATCATTCTGGAGAGCAATTTGGGGCTATGCTGAAAGGGCTACAAAATTGTGCATTCCCTTTGACTCAGCAATACCACTTCTAGATCTGTATCCCAAAGAGATCATAAAAACAGGAAAAGGACCCATGTGTACAAAAAATATTTGTAGCACCTCTTTCTGTGCTGGCAAAGAATTGGAAATTGAGGGGATGCCCATCAATTGGGGAATGGTTGAACAAGTTGTGGCATATGAATGTAATGGAATATTATTGTGCTATAAGAAATGATGAGCAGGCAAATTTCAGAAAAAAGAAACTGAAAAGACTTACGTGAACTGATGCTGAGTGAAGTGAGCAGAACCAGAATATCGTTCACAGTAACAGTAAAATTGTGTGATGATTAACTATGATAGACTTAGCTCTTCTTAGCAATACAATGATCAAAGACAATTCCAAAAGATTCATGATGGAAAATGCTATCCACATGCAGAGAAAGAACTATGGAGTCTGAATGTAAATCCAAGCATAGTATTTTCATTCTTTTTCATGGTTTTTCCCCTTTTTGTTTTGTTTCTTCTTTCACAACATGAGTAATGTGGAAATATGTTTTATATTATTGCACATGTATGACCTATATCAGATTGCTTGCCATTTTGAAGAAGGAGGAGGGTTGAGGAGAGGAGAAAAATTTGGAACTCAAAATCTTACAAAAAGTAAATATTGAAGATTGTCTTTACATGTAATTGGAAAAAATACTATTAAAAAAAACCCAGAAAGCATGTGGATACCTCACTCATCCCTGACCAAAGCTACCCTAGACACATGTCCAGTTCCCTGCATGTGAAGGATTCTCTGATGAATTCCCTAAAAGTCTCCAGCTTGGGAGTCTGTAAATCTCAGTCAAGCCTTTTCACATTGAGTTAGATTTAGGAAAGTGTACCTAAAAACAAAGTAACCAAGGGCTGTCTATATTGAGTGGGGAATAATTGGCAAGAAAAATATTAAATTAACAGATCTCTATAGGGAGTGAATTAAATCACTCCCTGCTAAAGTCAAAATTTTAATTAAAAATGGAACACATTAACAATAGCATTGATTTTATACTTCCTAAGGCACGTATTCATTCTCCTCAGCTGCCTAAATTAGGATAAATAGGATACTATAAAGAGGAAAAATGTCTATGGTTTCAGTGGATTTTTAAGCCTGATTTTTTTTATCTTGAAAACATTTATCTTAATAACAAAGACAAGATGGCAGAGTGAAAAGAAGCATTAGATTTTAGCTCACCAGCCACACTTCATTGATGCAAGAAAAAAATCATAGTGAGTTATTTTTTTTTTCCAAATGAGGGTGGCTTAGTGAAACAGACAGAGAGGTCTGTGATTACTAGGGTTGGGAACTGGACAGAATGCCCATGGGTAGTAAGAAGGCCAAGACAGGGTACTTAGATAGCACAGGATAGAAAGAGATCCTAGAGTAGTCCTGACCAAGTATTGGCTGCAGGAGTAGGTGCCATCTGGCAGCTCTACTACCTAGTTCCAGGGCACAGATCTAAAGCATAGAGTTGTGAGTATCAGCCATAGTTGTAGACTAAGCAAGGAACAAGTTCCAGGGAGCAAACAGTTGCTCTGTGACTCTGATCTTAGGAGCTGAGTGCAATATCCCATACCAAAGGGGAGGTGGCAGTTCAGCTGTTTTGAACCTGTGGAACCTCCCAGCAAAATAAGAACCATTCCCCAGTTGAGAAATGGTAAGAGATATGAACAAGCAGTTTTCAGAGGAAGACATCCAAGCTATCAATAGCCATATAAAAATATTCTAAATTATGAACAATAAAAGAAAAGCAAATTAAAACAGTGCTGAAATTCCACCTCACATCCATCAGACTGGCTAAAATGACATGAAAGGAAATAATCTATATATCCAACCCCCATCTGCCTCAAGAGCTTTAATCCTGAATCACCAATTGCCTATTAGACATTTCAAAGTTCCAAAGATATCTCAAATTCAATACGCCTAAAAAGGAATTCATTCTCTTTTCCTCTAAACCCTCTCCTCTTCCAATCTATCCTATTTCTGTTGAAGTCCTTCCAGTGTTTCAGGTTCATAATCAGCTGCCAAATCTTGTCATTTCTACTTTCACAAGTTCTCTCAAATTTGACCCTTTCTTTTCACTAATACCAACACCACCCTAATTGTGAGGTACCATTACATCATATATATATTCTACTGCTGTGACTTAGTACAATTGTACTCTAACTGTATATTTACTCTTCCCAAAGACTCTGTGTGTATATGTGAGAAAGTAAGTCTCAAACTTTTGAGGGGAATGTTTTGTACCAATTGTTCTTTTTATATCACTTCAAAAAATGTCTTTGATAAAAGGAAATTAAGCCTAATGGCTGATTATTAATGGAAATATGCCAGTTAAGGCCCATGAAATACAATGGTAGTAGTCACCTCCTCCAAAAGCATTACTCCTAGAATCCTAGAATAGTGACAGCCACCCTCTGGGGTGCTGGAGCAACCTGCTAGAGCAAGTGAAAGTTAAGGAGAGTGCCACAGAGTGGAGTGTTACATATACATAATAACTTTTGGGGAAGGTGTCTGGGTAGGGTTAGAAATACTTGAGTGGAGAATCACACTTTCCCAATCAATGGCAATGCTAGTCCTCCTCTTGCAATAAGCCACTTCTTATATTAGAGCCAATTCCCCATGCCTTGAAAATTTAAGAAAGAGCTGTCTTTTGTGTCTGTAGTATGAGGTCAGACAAAGAACCCATGGACCTATGGATTCCACTACAGTTGATTTACAAAGCATTAGGAAGGAACCAATGGCTTTGCCTTCATCTAACTCTGGTGGAGGAGCAAGGAGCCTTAGGTTAAAAACACCAAGTACCCACTAGATTTGAGGGAAATATCATTTTATCGACATCTAGTCTCCTCCCACAGGTGACAAAGTACAAGTAGAGGAACACATAGCCCTATAGGCAGAAGTGTTTCTCATGACTTGAAGCTGCATTATCATCTCTACTTTCTGCCTGGGCTTTTGCTATTATTCCTTCCTGAGTTTATAGAGGAGGAACCTTCTTATCATCACATAACCTGTTTTCCTTGAGAATTTGGTTTTATTTGTTTTTTCACAAGCTCATCATCAACCAACCTTTGGAATTTACTTTCTAATACTGACATACCTGATGAGCGGCTCTCTGACCAAAGAACTCTCACAGCTCTTTATTAGTACTTCTCATGAACTGTCACACCCTATTTTGGATAACAGCTATTTCTGTTATTCCCACCCACTAGACTGTAAGCTCTTCAAGAGAAGTGACTGTGTTCAAGATGTCTTTGCTACCCTCCCAGCCCAAGCGCATTGCCTTTTACAGAGTAGCTACTCACTAAATGTTTGTTCAGTTTAGTTTTCCTACACCAATCATCTGATCCTCCATTAAAGTTATTCTTCAACACTTCATCAATGATGGGCAAATGACCCTATTTTTGGAAGCTGCAGAAAACTGGAAGTTCCAGCCAAGCTTGGAAGGCTTCTAGTACAGATCTGGCAATGGTTTATATGTCTGTGATCTGCAAACTAGCATGTATTCGTCGCTTAAAAGTTGACCTCTAGGTAGTAAACCTTTTATTATTCCATCATGCAAATATGATGCTTCTTCCCCATGCCGGTCCTTTAAATGCTTGAAGACAGTAATCGTGGTATCCCTGAGTCTTCTCTTCTTCAGGCTAAATACATCCAATTCCCTTCAAATGCTCCTCATATGACATGCAATCAAGGCCATTCACTGTCTTGGTTGCCATCCTTTAGATCAGGGGTGGGGAACTTGCAGCCTTAAGGCCACGTGTGGCCCTCTAGGTCCTCAAGTGTGGCCCTTTGACTGAATCCAAACTTTACAGAACAAATCCTCTTAATAAAAGGATTTATTCTGCAAAATTTGGACTCAGTCAAAGGGATGCACTTGAGGACTTTGAGTGGACTCAGGGCTGCAGGTTCCCCACCCCTGCTCTAGATACTCTCTTCCCAGGACACATGCCCTTCTTCGATCTTGTAGTATCTCCTCTTCTCATGATCATTGAAATATCTCTGGTGGTGACAGTCACATCTACTAGTGCTTTTAGGACCCAAATAAATAGTTATCTAGGCTAAGTGACTTGAATTCATCAAGCCCAGCTAGGTGTCCCCTACTCCTCATTAGATATTTCTGCTCTGCCACTTCCAGTGAAAAGGTCATTTTCCTGGACAGAGACAATACAAGCAAAATCAGAATTGTGGAGCACTGCTTGTCTCTGTTGTTAGTTATTATTGTCCTGTCCAGCCAAACAAGCGTCCCACCCCTTCTTTGTTCTTCCCTTTTCTGCCAATATAGCTAAAAACAAATCAAAGCAAAACAAACAAACCATAAAACCCTTTTTGTTGTCCTTAGCTGTCCTCATCACTGGTCCTTTCTGAGTTTTTGGCATTTCTGACGCTCTTTTATAGGACTATGTCATGCTCATATAGTCATCCTCTGTTATTTGTCTTGCTTCTGTCTTCTCCATATTTATTCACTAATTTTTTTTTTTGCTTTTTTTGGTGAGACAGTCGGGGTTAAGTGACTTTCCCAGAGTCACACAGCTAGTAAGTGTTAAGTGTCTGAGGCTGGATTTGAACTCAGTTCCTCCTGACTCCAAGGCCAGAGCTCTATTCACTGTACCACCTATCTGCCCCCTCACTTATTCTTAAAATCTAAGTTTGTCAGTGAGCGTCCTGTGCATCTACTTTGGGCTCTTCAGACAAGTTCCACCTTTCCTCCTCATTGGAATTGTTTTCCTCTGTGTTCTCTGGATCTCATTCCTGAGCATCTCCTTCCCTCCTACGCTAACTTCCCGTATAGTATTTTATTTCATGGGATCCTACCTAGCTTTCCTCTGAATGCTTTGATATTACCTCTCTTCAGATCTGCTATGTATGTCTGATTATATCCAGATTTTCTTTCTTTCTCTGCTTTTCACCAGGGTTCCCAGAATTTCCATTCCAGCAACCATTTTGTCTCTGTTAGTGAGAATCAGATCCAGAATAGAATTTCCTCTTGTTTCCTCCACTTGAAGGATGATTTAAATGATTACTAAGGTAATTCAAGAAGTTATTGGCTGCTTTCACACACACCACACACACACACACACACACACACACACACACACAGATATCCAGTAGATGTTTAGATAATTAAAATTCCCCATGCCTCTGAGTCATGCTTATAATCTATTTTTCATACCTCTCATCTATTTCTTCTTTCCATTTTCAGGTAAATAAATAAGGAGACTCCCTGACTCCTACCTCCCCCAAAAGAGGATCAGAAACAAAAGACAAAAGGTGCCTTCCACCCCAAGTCTTCCAACGTCTTTTGTTTCTGATCCTTTTTTTTTTTTATAAGGGAGAGGAGTCTCCTCATTCATTTGCCTGAAAACTGCCATCTCTCATTATTGGTAGGACTCACTCCCTTGTCTCAGAGGCCTCATGTACACGGGTTCTATATCACTCACCTTGGACTTTCCCTGCTTACCGTGCCATCTGCTTGCCCCACACATCACTTTATCATATGTGACTTCAGCCTGGGGGCCTTCAGATGGGACCAAGGAAGGCTCTGCTTCATTCCCTAAGCAGGGCCAGAAGGGATGTAATCCTAGAATCAAAGAGCTGGAAAGGACTTCAGAGATCATCTAATCCAACACCTTCATTTTATAGAAGAGGAAACTGAGGTCCAGACAAATTAAGTGCCAGGATTAGGCCTCACATTGGTCTAGTTCAGAGGTGGGGAACCTGTGTGGCCTCAAGGCCACATGTGGCCTTCTAAATCCTTGGGTGTGGCCTTTTGACTGAGTCTAAGTTTTACAGAACAAATCTTTTTTTTTAATATAAATTTATTTATTTTTAGTTTTCAACATTCACTCCAACAAGTTTTTGAATTCCAAATTTATACCCCATCTCCCACCTCCTCCCACCCCAAGATGGCATGCATTCTGAATATCCCTTCCCGTAGTCTGTCCTGTCTTCTATCTCTCTCCCCTTCTCTTATCCCCCTTCCCCTTCTATTTTCCTGTAGGGCAGGATGGACTTCTGTATCCCATTTCCTGTATTTCTTATTTCCCAGTAGCATATGAAAACATTTTTTTTAAACATATGCTTTAAAAACTTTAGGTTTCAAATTTTCTCTCTTCCTCCCTCCCCACCCACCCTCATTGAAAAGGCAAGCAACTCAACATAGGTTGTACATGTGCAGTTATGTAAAACACGTCCATAGTAGACATGTTGTGAAAAACTAACTCTATTTCCCTTAATCCTATCCTGCCCTCCCATTTATTCTATTCTTTCTTTTGACCCTGTCCCTCCTCAGAAGTATTTACTTCTGATTACTCCCTTTCCCAGTCTGCCCTTCTCTCTATCATCCCCCTGCTCTCTTGTACCCTTCTCCCCCTATTTTCCTGTAGGGTAAGACAGATTTCCATACCCAATTATATGTGTAGAACAAATCTTTTTAATGAGGGGATTTGTTCTGTGAAGTTTGGACTCAGTCTTCACAGTCTTGTGCTCAGTCTTGTACTTCACAGAACAAATCCCCTTATTAAAAAGATTTGTTCTGTAAAACTTAGACTCAGTCAAAAGGCCACACCCAAGGACTTAGAAGGCCACATGTGGCCTTGAGGCCACACAGGTAGTTCTTTATAATTTTATAACCTATGAAGCACTAATAAAGAATATATATTATATTATCTCTTTTAATCTTTGTAACAGTATTTTAGGTAGGTAAGAAATTTATATCTTCCCTACCTCATATTTTCCCCCTACCCTCTCTATTATTTCTTGATGTTTTAATGCATTATTTAATTTCATTTTATTAAATTTTATTTTATTTTGTCTTCTCTCCTTCCCTCTTCCTCCAGCATTAAGAAAGTGAGAAAAGCAAATCTCTATTACAAACACATATAGGAAAGCAAAACAAATTCCTGTGGCATGTCCAAAAACCATGTCTCAATTTGTACCCCGAGTTTATCACCTCTCTGTCACGAGATGGGTAGCATGCTTCATCATGAATTCTTTGGAATTGTGGTTAGTTATTGTGTGGATCAGAGTTCCTAAAACTTTCAAATTTGCTTGTCTTTGCATTATAATTGTTATTATATACACTGTTCTGTTTCTTCTCACTTTGTATCAATGTATACAAGTCTTCCAAGTCTCTCTGAAACCATCCCCTTTATCATATCTTATAGTACAATAATATTCCATCACATTTATAGACCATAACTTGTTCAGCTGTTCCCCAATTGGTGAGCACCCTCGCACCTTACCATTGGTCATGGGATCATAGGACTCATGGCTGGATGAGACAAGGGAGATCATTCATTTGTAGCCTCTCATTTTACATTTAAGAAACATCAGTTTAGAGAAGGGTGGTGATTTGTCCAAGCTAAGTGATTTGTCACAGCTAAGTAGTAGGGTTGGGATTTGAACCTAAGTCAACTATCTCCCAATCTAATTCCTTCTTCTCCATAACACACTGTCTGTAGCTCTTCCTCCCTTATGTTACAATTAGCTACTATTACTTGTTTCATATCTTTTAAATGACACAAAATGTCATTTTATCAAATTTGTGTTATATGTCTCTATGTACTTGACTTTCATGCCAGTATTTCAACACAATACATAGTCAAAGAGATGCAGTACTATTGCATCATACTGATTGACTGAAGGAAGTTTTGAAACTACAGAAAAAGCAAATAAAGATGACAATCTTTTAAAATATTTGTGCTGGAATAGATTAGCACATTCACAGTGACAGAAGACCAATGCCCCTGCTGCCACTGTGTTAACCACAGTCCTTAGCTAAGCAGAGATTGTTGATCACCTTGGCAGTTCCTCTGTTTGACCAAGAAATCCTAGATGATGGTACCAACAACTTTGGCATATGCACTTTGTCTCAGAGTAGTGGCATGGTGTCTTCTCCAGGCTCCTGTTCAAAAATCTCTGGAAAAACAAGCATTAAGAACTTTACAAAGTGACCTGCAGATTGTGGTGCCAAAGGGCTCCTGCAGTTCTGAGCCTCAGTTTCCTCATCTGTAAAATGTGAATATTAATACCTTAGATACCTGTTATACCTCTCTAATATACTTAATCAGGTAATGTTATGTCTGTCTGATAAATAGCTTCTATTCTTTATCTAATAGTTATTCTGTCATTCAGTAGTATTTCTAGAAAGTATACTAGTTGTTCTTTTTGAGGAGACCTATTAGTGAGTTACATCTGAGCTTCGTTTCCCTGATTTCCCTGTGACTATTCCAGGGTGGAAACTATGAGGCACAGAAGCAAAAAAACCTGACTCCCTTCTCTGAGGTTAGGCACCACTACCCATGCCCCACTTTAAAATGAAAGTAGTTTATGCAATATGGGCTTCCAGGAGCCAAGATGGCGGAGTAAGAAGTAAGTCGCTCTCACTGTCTCTTATTAACCTCTGAAAGCCCAGAAAATATCACCCCAGGAAAAACACTGGAACAGCTGAACGAGCAGAAAGAGGGGGTACAGCAATCCTGTAGCCCAGGATGCTTGAGGGATTAACGGGAAAGGCCCCTCTTGCCCTGGGGGATGGGGATCAGTACAGAATGGAGACGTCCCAGCAAGTTGGTGGAAAGCCCCACCTCAGCATACCAGGGAGAGATCTTAAACCTCAGGTGGCGGAGCAGGCAAGCACCAACACCAGGACCCCCAAGTGTCTTAGTGAGGGCAGAGGAACCAGTGGAAACCAGCTTGGAAAGCCATCACATGCCATGGCATTCTCCAGCAACCAAGTCTCCCGGTTCTTCAGCAAAACCCTGGGAATCACAACTTCAGGAGGGAAAGCCCCGGGTGAAGAAACATCCTGCAGCAGCAAAACATCCACCTGCATGGAGTCAAAGAAAGGAGCAAAAGCTGGCATTCTCCAGGGGCCAGACTCCCCAGCCCTACCCCTAGAGGTCCAGTGTTGCTGATTCCAGCCCAACACCAGGGAAGGCTGCCAGAACCCTACAGCCTCCAACTGCCAGCATTGATTGAATGCCCCAGCACACAAAGCCAGTGACCAGGCCCTGGGCTCCCAGCACAAGAAGCTTGGGTCAGGGCCCCCTGCTCCTCATCAGGAGAGCTCAATTTTTTTAAAGGCCAGGAAATAAGCAAACACCATAAGCAAAAAGAAATGTACTATGGATTCTTATTTTGAGGACAGTGAAGATCAAGGCAGAAATTCTAAAGAGGACAACATTGTCAACAAATCCACATCTGAAACCTCAAAAGGGAATATGAACTGATCTGAAGCCCAAAAAGCCTTCTTGGAAAAGCTCAAGAAGGATTTTAAAAGTCAAATAAGAGAGAGAGAAGAAAAATTGGGAAAAGAAATGAGAGGTATGCAAGAGAGAGTCAATAGCTTGGAAAAGGAAGGACAAAAATTAACTGTAGAAAACAAATCCTTAAAAAACTACAATTGGCCAAATGGGAAAAAAAAGTACACTGAAAAAAATAAGTCCCTAAAAAATACAATTGGCCAAATACAAAAAAAGTACACAGAAGAAAACAACTCCTTAAAAAACAGAATTGGCCAAACAGAAAAGGAGAAACAAAAACTCACTGAGGAAGAACTTTTTTTTTGTTTTGTGTTCTTTTTGGCTAGGCAATGGGGTTAAGTGACTTGCCCAGGGTCACACAGCTATTAAGTGTTATGTGTCTGAAGCCGCATTTGAACTCAGGTCCTCCTGAATCCAGGGCTGGTGCTCTGTGCCACCTAGCTGCCCCGAGAAGAACTCCTTAAAAAATAAAATGGGCCAAATGGAAAAGGAGATACAGAATCTAATAGAAGAAAATAATTTGTAAAAATTAGAATTGGGAACTATACCCAGAGGGCTATAAAAATGTGTGTACCCTTTGACCCAGCAATAGCACTTCTAGGGCTGTATCCCAAAGAAATCATACAAATGCGAAAAGGACCCAGATGTACAAAAATATTTTTAACAGCACTTTTTGTGGTGGCAAAGAATTGGAAATTGAGGGAATGCTGAACAAGTTGTGGTATATGAATGAAATGGAGTACTATTGTGCCGTAAGAAATGATGAGCAGGCAGACTTCAGAAAAACCTAGAAAGACTTGTATGGACTGATGCTGAGTGAAGTGAACTGAACCAGGAGAACATTGCACACAGTAACAGCCACATTGTGCTATGACTAACATTGATAGACTTAGCTCTTTTCAGCAATGCAAGGATCTAAGACATCTCCAAAGGTCTCATGATGGAAAATGCTATCCACATCCAAAGAAAGAACTATGGAGTTAGAATGTAGGACAAAGCATATTATTTGCTCTCTTTTTTCTTCTGTTTTGTTTTGTTTCCTCTTTCTTATGTTTCCTCCTATTGGTTCTAATTCTTCCTTACAACATGACTAATTTGAAAATATATATAACAGGAATGTATATGTATAGCCTATATCAGATTGCATGCTTTGTTGGGGAGGAAGGTGGGGAGGGAAGGGAAGAAAAATTTAAAACTCAAAAGCTTATGGAAGTGATTATTGATAACTCAAAGTAAATTAATAATTTTTTTTTTTTGCTTTTTAGGCAATTGGGGTTAAGTGACTTGCCCAGGGTCACAAAGCTAGAAAGTGTCAAGTGTTTGGTCTGAGGTCAGATATGAACTCGGGTCCTCCTGACTTCAGGGCTGGTGCTCTATCCACTGCGCCACCTAGCTGACTCTATAAAAAATTTTTAAAAAAGAAAGTAGTTTATGAGTTTAGAGCAATAGTCCCCTATTGAAGGGAGCTCTCTGGGCCCCAGGTCACATAAATTTCAGATTTACAATTACAAACACCACTGAGGAGGAAAAAGTAAGATTAAGGGCAGTACTCATTTCAGGGTGGGATTGAGTTGTAGTTTTTTTTTTTTTGAGCATTGAAAAGTTATTAAGAAATAGCCTACAGAAAGTTTAGCACGGGGTCTGGCTGAGCTTGATTTTTTTTAGCTAGGCAATGGGGTTAAGTGACTTGCCCCGGGTCACACAGCTAGTAAGTGTTAAGTATCAGTGTCTGGATTTGAACTCAGGTCCTCCTGATTCCAGGGCCAGTGCTCTATCCACTGTGTCACCTCACTGCCCCATGAACTTGATTATTTTAAGAGAAAGGAACAGCTTTGCGGTCATCTCAACTGCTATTATTATCATTTAGGGTGGAACCACAATACTACTCCCGTACCCAATACACTTTGTGAGGAAGTAGGATTGAGGGAAATGAAAATAAGGCAAGGCAATAGGATTTATTAAGTACTTACTATGTTGCAAGGGATACATGTATCAGCAAAAAGATGAAGCAAATACATACGGAGGAAACACGTGACTTTAAAGATGATCAGGTCCAAGGCATTTCTGAAGGATTTATGATGAAAAATGCTATCCATTCCCAGAGAAAGAACTGATAGATTCTGAATACAGATCAAAGCATACTTTTTTGTACTTACTTTATTTTTCTTCTTTTTTTAAAATTTGGTCTATGTTTTCTTTTACAATATGACTAATATAGAAATAGGTTTTGCATGACTACACATGTATAATCTATATCAAATTGCTTGTCTTCTCAATGAGGTGGGTGGGGAGGGAGTGAGAGAATTTGGAATTCAATTTTTAAAAACAAATGTTGAAAATTGTTCTTACATGTAATTAGGGAAAATAAAATGCTAAATACAAAATAAAAGAAAAAAGATCAGGGAATAATTTTCAAGATATCTCAAGGAAGGAAAGATTCCAAAGGAATAGATCAAAGAAGGCATTATTTTTTTACAAAGCTACTGAGAAAATATCAGCAACTACTGATTTATATGCATAAGTATATTTTGTCTTTATTAGATTTTTTTTTTATGAGGTAAGACAACTGAGGTTAGGTCACTTGCCCAAGGTCACACTGCTAGTAAGTGTCAAGCGTCTGAGGCCAGATTTGAACTCAAGTCCTCTTGACTCCAGGGCTGGTGCTGTAGCCACGGCATCATCTAGCTACCCCCTTTATTAAATCATCAGATGTGTCTGTGCATACATTGAATATGTACTTGAAAATATGGGAAACTGACAGGCATTCATCAATTCAAACAATTCATCAATCAATCAACAAGTTTATTAAGCACGTGTTCTAGGCATCTGAGCTAGGTGCTGGAGATACAAAAGACAAAAACAAAAAACAAACAAACAAACAAAAACATAACAGCCCAATATTTTCTACATCAGATGACAATCAGCTGTAAGATACATATAATACAATATTCTCTTATGTATATTGCTTGTTGATCGTAACAAATCTTCTTACCACATGGGAGGAGGACCCATAGCTTTAAAAACTCTTCTCCAACAGAATATCTTTCATCCATGTGTTAAAATAACATAAGATTCCTTCAGAGTTGTTTAATGGGCATGGCCAAAGCAAATCATCCCTGGTATTTCATTTCCCGTGATGGTTGGTCCTTAGAAACCACCACCCATTAGGAGAAATTCTCTGGACCATATTTCTCAAAAAGCTTTACATCAGGCCACAGATTGGAGGTGTTATTGGGTACAGACTCTGATTTAATGAATCTATAAATTAATGAAAAAGCATCTATGAGTGCTTACTGTATCCCAGATACTGTGTAAAGTGCTGAGAATACAAATTAAAAATGAATCAGTCCTTGCTGTCAAGGAATTTATACTCTAAAGAGGGAAATAAAACATATAGAGAAATAGTGGCTCAGGAAGGATGTTTTGATCCAGAAAGTCACAGTGATGGAGAGCGGAACAATGGGTCTGTCGACTGATATGACCTTTCTAGAAACAGTGTTAATATTGGTTTCCTTACAGTTTTTAGAGTAAGAGATGGAAAAAGAAGTGAGTTAGAGGTGGTGGCAAGATGGGAGACGACTGGGGTGAAGAAACATGATTCCAGGAAGTTCAGAACTGGTGTGTAATTGGTGTGGAGTATGATGAAAGGTGAGAGGATTAAAAAACAAGACTTCCTGATCTGGGGTGGTGGTAGTGGTGAGTGGGGATCTGGAAGTTTTCAGAGTTTTCAGCAGCTTCATGTTACATTTATGGGAGCTCATTCTAGATGTTTATGGATTAATTAAGGGTGTTAGAGTATTGGACCAAGTTAAAACTATCCATTCTAACATTTCAGTGATTTATTCGTTTCTGGCAGGAATGGGAGAGAATCATAGTCCACATTTATATTTCAGAGTGTATTTTGCTTGCTCTACACGTCTCACCACCATGGTGGGTAACTTGTTTATTTCAGTAGCCTCTGTTCTGGTGGAGTGCATTGAAAAAAATTTTGACAGTCTTTTTTTTTTTTCACTCCCAGTATGAATTCTCTTCCCAGATCAGGCAGTTTGATTCAAGTGTGATTGTATATCAAGTCTAATTGTTTCTTTTTGTTTATTGCTGAAGTGACATTGTGTACTGTGCAGGAGCAATCTTGGTGAAATGAAGAATAAATGTGTTGAAGGATGTTGCATATTTATGTGCTTTGAAATGTTTTGAAAGACATGCTGGGATGGCATCACCATGGCTTTTCAGTTACTGGGAAATTGGCATATAGTAGCAGGATGTAATCATCATAGAATGTTATTGAATGTGATGATTAGGGCAGGTTGGTGGTGCAGTAGACAGAGTTCTGGGCCTAAAATCAGAAAGACTTGAGTTTGAATGTGACCTCGGACACTTACTAGCTACGTGACCTTGGGCAAATCATTTAACTTCTGTTTGCCTAAGTTTCCTCAACTATAAAATGGGGATAAAAATAGTACTTACTTCTCAGAGTTGTAAGGCTCAATTGAGATAATATCTGTAAAGTGCTTAGCACAGTACCTGGCACATAGTAGGGGCTATATGAATGCAAACTATTGTTATTGTTGTTATTACCAATGATGATAATTTTAAAAACTTTACAACTTGCTGTGGAGACCACAGAGGAATGTCAACTATTTACTAAAGTATGTGAGAAGTCTGTAGGCAGAAAGGATTATGAGACTGATCCAGGGGTTATTTTCTTGTGCCATTGCACCATAGGGTGTATGTTGGGAGAGTAGGAGGTCAGGAACAGCAGAAAGGAGATCCCGAGTGTCTTCTCACTGGGATAATGAATCAAAAAGGACCTAGCAGGAAACAGGTGGAAGAAGGGGTATGATGCAGACAGACAGACTGGTTCCTAAGAGCAGAATTTTCAGAGTGAGAAACTGGCAAATGCTACAAATCAGGGTTTGATTTATTGTTTTATTGGTTGTTTAGACTTAAGAAGGTGATGGAGAAAATGTTAATAACATCAATTAAATGAAAGAGTGTGTCAGGCACATTTTTGTTTTGGAGTCTCTTGGCTAAGCATTTACCAGTATACCCCTGGGAAGGAATACTAGGGAAAAACAAGAGTGTTTAGAAGGAAAAAGCTGGCCATAAGAATAAGAAACCATAGAAAGATCTGACTCTTTTCTTTTTTTCCTTTTTTTTTTTGGTGAGGCAATCAGGGTTAAGTGACTTGCCCAGGGTCACACAGCTAGTAAAGTATCAGAGGCCAGATTTGAACTCAGGTCTTCCTGACCCCAAGGCCGGAGTTCTGTTCACTGTACCACCTAGCTGCCCTGATCTGACTCTTTTCTTGAAAAAAACTTGTCCTTCAGTAGTATCTGCCTCTTCTTGATACCATTTGGGGTTTTCTTGGCCAAGATCCTGGAATGGTTTGCCATTTCCTTCTCCAGCTCATTTTACAGATGAGAAAACTGAAGCAAACAAGGTTAAGTGACTTGGCCTGGGTCACACAGTGAGTAAGTGTCCGAGGCTGGATTTGAACATAGAACTTCCTGACCCCATGCTCTGTGTTCTATCTACTGAACCACCTAGCTGCCCCATTGAAAAAAAGTAATCATTTGTAATATAAAGACAAAAGTAATACAGTTCCTGCCCTCAAGGAACTTATATTTTAAAGTTATATCATCATCCTCAGCCTTATCCTTTTCTTCCTCATCATTATGAGTCTTCCTTTAGTCTACAAGCCTTAGGCATTTTTTTTCTTTTTTAATTCTGAATCATACTTTCCAACATTCTTCTTACCTCGCTCCCCTATGACCAGGAGTGTGCAGGAGCCTGCTTTAACTGGCTTTTAATTGTTAAATTTTCAGTGTGAGCATTTACACTTCAGAAATTACCACAAATTAGACCATGTTTTCCTGATTGTCTAGACTTAAGAAAATATTAATAATGCAGATTAAACATGAAAGTATGTGTGGATACATCTCCCCTTGTTAAACATTTACCAGTACAGACAGACAGAAGGTCTTGACTCCTTAATGTCCTATCTATGCATTGAGGATGCTCTTTGTGTTTTTAAGATAATTTCTTTACTTATCTCAGAGGATCTTACATAGTTTTTCATAGCATTTCTCAGCTTCATTAAAACATATTCTGGTACATAAGTTACAATTATGTTTATGGTGGTGTTTTTGCTCGCATTTATCCTGAGCACTACAAGACAAGATTCCAAGAGTCTCATGAAATTAACCTTTGGGCCAGTAAGGCAACCACACAACTAACTCGTTTATTTGCCTCTCCAAGGAAAACTCATGAGACATCCTTTCATTTAGCTGTAACTCATCTGTAAAATGAGGGGGTTAGATAAAATGTCCTTGAACCATTGGTTATTGGTCTAGACAGACGTAGCCAGGGAGGTGCTGGAGCCAGCTCAAACCTGCTGGTGAGAGTTGATTGCTAAATTTTCAGTGCAAGCATTTATACCTCAGAAACTATCAAATGATACAAACCAAGGCTTGATTTATTGTTTTTTGTTGTTGTTATTGTTGTTGTTGTCGTCATCATCTAGATTTAAAAAAAGAATGGAGAAAATGTTAATAATGAAGATTAAACTTAAAAGTGTGTTGTATGTACATTCCTCTCCCTCCCTCCCCCAAGAGTTAGCTGTTAAATGTTTACCAGCACAACCCTGAACTGTTAAAAGGGTAGCGAATGGAGCCATAGCCCTTCCAGACACAGCCCTTCCAAAAGCAATGGCTAGGCTAATTTGATTTCCATTCCAGAATTGGAAAGGAGTGGGGGTGCAGGTGGGTGATGGGGCAGGGAGATTAGAATAAAAGATCATGAGAAGTGCTTGAGAGTTCATAGGATGGAAATATTACATCTGACTTTGAGGATATGGAAAGGTGGCATTTGAACTAGGCTTTAAGGATTTTAACTGTCAGGGATGAAGAAGGATATGACTTGAGGTTGGAAAGGCATTTCTGGAACAGCAAAAAGAAAGTGACTAGGAAATCAAAGGATATTCTTAGGAAAAGGGACCAGCTTGTTTTGAGCATAGGAAACATGAAAGCAAACAGGATGAAATAAAGTTGGAAAGGTGGTTGGGAGGCAGATTTTAGAGGGCCTTAAATGCCAAGCTAAGGATATTGGTCTTTATATGGGGAACCTGCTTGAGTTTTTTGAGCAAAAGAGCTGATTTTATTAGAGCTGTCCATTAGGAAGATTAATCAGGCAGGAGCATGGCATGCATTGGAAGATGGAGACTAGAGGCAGGGGGGCTATTATAATAGTCTGGAATAGAGCTAATGAAAGCCTGAACTAGGATGATTCAAATATTTAAAGGGCTGTCATACGAACAAGAGGTTAGACTTGTTCATCTTTACCACAGAAAGTAGAACCAGGTGCAATGGACAGGAAGATGCAAAGATGCAAATTTAGGCTTAACATATAGACCAACTTCCTAACAAAAAGAGCTATCCCAGGGGCAGTTAGGTGGCAGAGTGGATAGAGCACCAACCCTGGAGTCAGGAGGACCTGAGTTCAAATCCGACCTCAGACACATAACACTCACTAGTCGTGTGATTCTGGGCAAGTCACTTAACCCTAATCGCCCTCATTTAAAAAAAAAAAAAGGAAAGAAAGAGCTATCCCAAAGTGGAATGGACTGCTTAAGTTTGTAGTGAGTTCCTCATCAATAGAGGTCTTCAGGTGGAGGCTGGATACCCACTTGTAAAAGGGATCCATTTTTACATATGCACTGTGTTAGCTTACATGCTAATGTTAAAAGACATAAAAAGGGGGATGAAAAGTAGGGGGTTTGGTATATTGGCATGGGGGCATTGGAAGATGAAGAATGAAGGATGGCTGCTCTGGGGTCTTCCTCAAAATAGAGGCTCTGGGAAGAATTCACCAGAGGGAGAAGGGGGCCCCAGAAACAGAGGGACAAGACAAATTTAAGTATGGTGAAGTCTAGATACCAAACAGAAAAACCCCTTTCCTGACCACCATTGCCATAACACTTAGCACAGTGCTTATTACATAATAAGCACTTAATAAAAGCTTTTCATTAATTCAAGAGGGGTAAGTTTTTTGGGAGAGATAATGAGTTCTATTTTGGATGTGTTGAGTTCAAAGTATCCATGGTATATCCCATGTAAAATGTCTAATAGGCAGTTAGAGATTTGGGACAGGAGTTTAGGAGAATGACTAGGACTGGAGATGATAATTAAACCCTTGAGAGCTGATGAGGTCATCAAGTAAGAGAATATACAGAGGGGAAAAGGGGGTACACCCATAGTTAGGGATCATGACATGGATGCCAATCCAACAAAAGATACTAAGGAGTGGTCAGGCAAGTAGGTGGAGAACCAAGAGAGCGTAGCATCATGAAAAGCAGGAAGAAAGTATCCCGAGGAGAAGGGAGTCAACTTAGGAAGTGATAGCAATGTGAAAAAAGAAAATCAATCACATCTCATATTTCACATTAGTTGCTTAATTAATAATTTAGATGGAAATAATATTGTGAAATTATCCAGTCTTGGACAAGAAACAAAAACTTTAAGAAAAACAGGTGGTGTGGTCATTACTGCTGCCTGAGGAAGGTAAGGGCTTAAAAAGACTCACAGAACCACTGAATTTCAGAGTTGGAAGTGAGCCCAGCAGGAATCTCATTCCCTTCCCCCTAGTATTGATTGTTATTCCCTACTTTATGTGGACTGTCTTCTTTCCTCCCTTCCTTCTTTCCTTCATCCCTTCCTTTCTTCCTTTTTCTTCCTTCCTTCCTTCCTTCCTTCCTTCCTTCCTTCCTTCCTTCCTCTCTCTCTCTCTCTCTCTCTCTCTCTCTCTCTCTTTCTTTTTCTTCTTCCTTCTTTCCTTTCTTTTTCTTTCTTTCTTCCTTTCTTCCTTTCTTTCTTCCTCAGTGGGTTCAATTACTTCCTCTTTGGGAAGATTTTTTTGGGAAGATTAAACATGTTTAATGGTCATTTCTCTTCCATTACTTCTTGGTGTCACATTCTTCTATTCTTCCTATTCTTCTATCCTTCAATTTTCTGGGGAGGTAGAATTTCCTTCTGCCACTTCGGATACCCTTTCTTTGTTTTCACAGTGAACTCTGACTTCATTTTTAAAAAGAACATTTCATTCTCCCTGATTACCTGTTCTTCAAGCCCTTGTACCTTTTCTTCCCTTCTAGGAGGGAGACCAACTTGTACTTTAAGCATTAATGACAATCAAATCTGCCTTTTATTGTTCTTGTTAGGAGCTCTTATGTCTTTCTTGTCTAGTCTTTTCACAATCTAATCCATCTTCCATGAAGCTGCCAAATTGATATTCCTAAAATATACATGTGACCATGTCAGCATTATTCCTCTCTCTCTACACCCCCCCCCAAAAAGAAATCTTTAATGGCTTCCTATAGAACAAAACACAAAATCCTTAGCCTACCATTTAAGGCTCTTTCACAATCTAGCAGTCCCACACACTTTCCAGTCTTATTTTCTATTATTCCCCATTTACGTTCTCTATTCTAGGCAATCTGAGTTATTAGTTGCACTCCATTCCCAAATTCTATCTCCTGTCTTCATTTCTTTGTATAAGAGGACACATATCTAGAATTCATTCCCTCCTTACTTCAACCTTTTGGAATCCATATCTTCCATCAAGATACAACTCAGGAGCTACTCTCTACATAAAGCCTTTTCTGAAACCCGAATTGTTAACATTTTCCCTTTTGAGATTATTTTATACTATTTTGTAGCACAAGGTGAATAAAAATAAAACAAGAAGAATAGAGTACATACTAACTACAAACATTTAAGAGGAAAAATGAATGAGAATGAATGGACAAACAAGGAATTACTGGTGAGACTCAAATGGAGTTAGTGAAAAATTGTATGATACTTTATGTATTAAAATTAATTTAAATATAAATAATTTCTCAGCAAGTTTAGTACCTAGCTCAAAAGTGCTTAAAAATGCTTGTTGTTAGGGGCAGGTAGGTGGTGCTGTGGATAGAGCACTGGGCCTGGAGTCAGGAAGACCTGAATTTAAATCCAGCCTCAGACCAGACAGTTGACACTTACTAACTATGTGACCATGAACAAGTCACTTATTCCCTATTGCCTCAACCCCCCCAATGCTTATTGTTGTATTGAGCTTTTAATAAAATATTTTATCACATAATTTAAATAAATAAATTTCTATTATTTTTCACTTACTTATATATGTACATGTATCTTTCCCGTAGAATGTAAACTCTCTGAGAGCAGCAACTTTCATTTTTGTCTTTTTATCTGGGTAGAATAGTGCCATGCACATAGTAGGCATAAATGTTTGTTGAATTAAATTGAATTGTGGCTAGCTCCCTGTCAACTCTCTTTACCTAGTTAGCCCCTTCTCACTTTGTTAGTCACTTGACAGCCACACTTCTTTTCCTTTGTCTTACCAATTTCTTTATCCTCATTCAGTCTTTCTCTTTTAGTGTAATTCCTTCTCCTTTAGCCAAGTTTTTCTTTTCTTTTCCTGGAGTAGCCATCACCAGTCATCTTAACCTATGCCACTGGACTCCAATGACTCTGGAGGAGAGAGTGAGGCCTGATGACTTTGCACAGCTCTACCTCAATTAAATCTAATTCACTTGCAAGTCAAGACATCACCCCCCCTGATCGTTGGTCCTCTTCAAGAATGAAGGATGAACAGCAGTACTAAGAATCTTTTCCTGTAATATTCCTTTAAGTGTTCTAAATCAATGCCTTAGACATTGTAAGTGCTTCTGACTTCTGGGTTGGATCAATCAACTGATCAATTAAAGGTAGGAGTTAGGTATGGACAAGACCTAGATAACTATTGAAATTAATCAGTCACTCATTGGCAATTAGACTAGGTGCAAGAAGTCATTGATCAGTGTTAAGAAGTAAAAACCATGGATGAAATGGAGTGATTTTTCACAGCAGGTACATTGGAATTGGCTGAAGAGATCCTGTGGATCTTCCAGTGTGGAGCCCAACTTTTGATTATCTGGTAGCCTAGAGGAGAGAGAAGTTCCAGCCAGTTCTCTAAGAAACAATCACTTGGGAGAGTGGGGAGAAGAAGAGCCTTTGGTCTTTGACACTTTGACCAGAAGAGGACTTTGTAAGAATTTGGACCTCTCACCTGTGTCCTGCAGCATCCCTGGGAAAGATGATCACAGGCAAGGTCAAAGTAGATGCATTATGAAAAGGCAGCTTTGGTAGAAGAAACCCAGTAACAAGACACACTCTACCTAAGGGGAACTTCAGGTGGGCCTCCAGCCAGGTGTTATGAATTACCCTCTGTGCCATACCATCTATTCTAAGCTTAAGGCTACTTGCCATTGGATTTTTGGGAGTGTGCCCCTGGTTTGCAGGGAATGTTCTTACTATACTACCAATTTCTAAAAACTAAGTAAGTCTATCTGGCTACTTGATATTGACTGATAATCACTGAAGGAAGAGTACTGGAGGCAGTTCATGAACCATATTACTATTAGAAAAGCAAACTCACCCCCTCAGAGGTTACCCCTAGATCCTACAGTAGAAAAGTAGCCACATTCTGCCCCAACCTGGTAGTGCAAGTATGGGTTGGGAGAATAAAACCTCAGAGCCTGTGCTACACTTCTAAATTACCCCACCACAAATTCAGTCTTCCTGTCATAATTTCAAATCTCTTTCACAATTCTTTCCTTTTCATCTCAAATCTTTCTCTTGCTCCTTTTTCTACCAATCTTTCTGTCTAGAGAAATTGTCGCAATCAATCAAAAGAAATCAGCATAGCAATTTATTCAGAAAGAATCAAGTTGATGAAAAATGTATATTGCCCATTGTATAACATGCAATTAGGTGGGCAATCTGTTGAATTGGCCCATATCATTATGTATGTGTGAGAAAGAAACTGAAGATGATTTTTTGATAGGTAAAAGTGTCCATAGAGCACTTTTAATGATCCCAAGTTGCTTGCTGTTGCAGAGACTTTTTGATATTGATATTCTGGTGAAGCCATATGGCTAAATATCATGGAACACTTCTATGTCTAAATAATTAAAATTGTGAGTACACCAAAAGTCAATGTAAAGTGTGTGGTGTGTGTAAGTTGGCTTCAGCATAATGCCAATGATCATGCTGAGAAATGTTGTAAAAAAAAAGGGCTTAGAACAGTATTAACACTTAAATGCTTTTCAATTCATTTATTTTGTATGACTGAAAAAGGAGATGGGCTAACTAGGTGAGAGAGTGTTAAGGAGGTAATATGGGATTTGAACTGAATTACCAAAGGAAACTGAATGCTCAAGTGGTTGAAAGCAGAATTAGATCTAGTGGAGATAGGAGCAAACCCTCCTAAAGAGAAACTCTTGGCAATCCTTAGCTGATGGCTATGAGTCCTCCTGGATAGTCAGTTACCACTTGGATATGTCTGTAGGTCCCAGAAGGCAGAATGTATTTTTGGCCGGCTAGGACCCTGAAGCAGTACAACTGGTTACAGCCAGTTTTCTTTGATGCTAGATTAGGGATGTTACCGAGTCCTGGATGCTGAGCACAGATTCAAAATTTATCCAAAACAAATACACTCCAGAGACGTGAGCATCTGCCCTGTCTACGGCTTTATGATTTCTATAGTTTCCTGATGGAGTGAAAGGGAGTGGAGGAGAAGAAGAAAATATTCCACAGATCTTCATAAGACCTCCCTTTATTCTCTATTCCCCCCCCCAATTTGGACTTTCCCAGGCATTTTATTCATTGTAACTATTTGATCCAGTCGTTCCACTTCTATCTTTGTTCTCTATCAATGAATCACTACTTGTCAAGGATGTTGTAGATAGGACTCATGATTTGGGTAGGAGGTGGAGGAGATGACCTTTTAGCTCCTTTCAAACTCTGAGATGTTATGATTGTATGTCCTCAGAACCTTCTTCCAAAGCCATACCTTTATTGTCTTTCCCTACTCCCATATTAACAGGATCTTTGCACCCTTCATTGAAACTCAAACGTTAACTCCTCTATGGAGATTTCTGTTCCTGAAAACAGTGGTGCTCCTTCTCCACCATACTTACTGCTCATAACATATTCTTTGTCAGCTCACCAAATCCTCTCATTTCATCTCACCCCTCCCCATCTCACCATTAAATAAACTCACTTTACCCCTTCGCTTATACATAATCATAGAATATTAGAACCAGAAGACAACTTAAAGGTTATGCAACCCAATAGTTCCCAAACTCTACGAGCATGAAGACGCCTCTTTAATGTCCTCAAATGTGTAAATGAATACAATGCTCTGCCTCCCCCTCCTCCAACTCTTACAATCCCTGGTTTTCTTAGAGGCTCAGCTCCAAATGCCATCTTTAGCAGGAGGATTTTTCTGGTCTCCTCACATGTTAGAGCTTTCTCCTCTGAGGTTACATACCTTCCATCTACTCTGTATGTATCTTGTATGTAATTAATCATTTACGTGTTGTTTTCTCCACTGGAATGTAAGCTGTTTGAAACTAGAAACTGTTTTGGCTTTCTTTTTATCCCCAGCACTTAAACACAATGCCAAATTCTTAGTAAGTGCTTAATAAATGCTTATTGATTGGTTAATTGATTGATGGTTATGCTTTTATTTCTTGATTGAGAAAATACAAAAAGGCTATATGTCAAAGAATTTGCATTTTATTCATCTCAATTGCATCTATGTATATTTGAATAATAGTAGTACATATATCTGCAACCCCTTAACTCATCTACACAAATTATGTTTATTTATTTATGGATTCTCAGAACTCTGCATATAACTTGTTTGTATATGTGTTTATTTGTTGTCTCCCATTAGATTGTGAACTCCTTGAGGGAAAGGATTCTTTTGCCTCTTTTTTGTATCCACAGCACTTTGCAGAGTGCCAGGCACATAGTAGGTACTCAATAAATGTTTATTATTATTATTGATCTTGTACTGACTCTGAGGCTTCCTTGGAGGTAGGGACTCACAGGTAGGAACTACTGATCTAGTCCAATACCTCCCTGCCTCCTATAATATTTATGAGAAAACTGAGATCCAGAAGAATAAAAAAACTTGAATCAGGTCTTACATCTATGATGTGTTGGAGTAGGGCTTACAACTGAAAGTTTCATGTTCTATTACAGCACAATTCCTCACATGTGTCTCTATCCACATTTGATCATAGAATCATATTTTATATCTAGAAGGGACCTTAGAAGCCATGAGTCCAAGCCCTTCATTTTGAAGATGATTAAACTAAGACTGAAAATTTGCCCAGGGTATCACATAGCTAATAAGCCTGAGACAAAATTCGAATTTGGATCTTCCTGCCTCTTAGTCAAAACACTTTATCCACTGTGCTACTTGGCTGCCTCAGAACTGGGACTTTAAATATTATTACTCTTAATGCTAAAAATCATTAAACATAGAATGTTAGAGCTGAAAGTGATTTTGGAGATCATTGAGTCCAAACTCATCATTTTCACAAATGGTACATTGAGTCCCAGATCTGTGAAGTGACTTGCCTGAAGTCACTATGGAGTCCAGACTGGGAATTAGAACTCTTCACTAATAGTCTTTTTTTCCCCTCCCACATTTGAAGACATGGCAGCACAAAGAGATCTGAGGGTCTCAGAGTTCTTAAAAATCCAGATGCAAATATTAGATGTCTGAAGAAGAGCTAGGGTGAAATTGGTGAGAAACAGGAAGAATGATGGCAAGATAGTAATCATGCTGTTGAGGTTTAGAGGATTGAGGGTGCTGGGACCCTGAAACATCAAAACTTGAGGCCTGCTCCAATGAATTAGACCCAAGCCTTCTTTAAGTCAAAGACAAAGTTTATTAGAACACTGATTGGGGTGATCAAGATTCCTACTGAGTCTTCACTACTGGCTAGATTTTAGGAATCTGAGAACCTTAATGGACATAAGATGGATTTTATATATATTTTTATAGACTGTGGGAAGGGTCTAGGAGTGGATAAGTAGTTTGGGGTGACTGGAGGAGGGGTCTAGGGAAGATCTTGATGGGAGTGGCTGGGAGGTAGAACTGGGTCTAGATAGGATCAAGGGTGGAAAGTAGCTGGGGGCCATCCCGAGGTAACAGACAATGGAGGGCTGGGCTAAATTAAAGGTAACAGAGAATTGGGAGATTGAGCATAGGTGATAATGAAAAGCGAGGTAAAAGGGGATTATGGCCTCAGGAGAATGCTACAGATTTACTATTTTACTATCAAGTGGGAAAATTCGAGGAGAGTTCGAGGAGGGGGTTTCTAAAGCCTGTACCCTATAATTCCCCCTCAAACAAATGGAACCCAAATTGTTTTAGGGTAAAGGGCAAAGGTTTTAGGTTGGCCCATACCAGTCAATGTTATCAAAAACTGTTTAATGGCACAGATCTTTTCTTCCTCATGAGGTCAATAAAAGCATTTCTATGTGGTTTCCTTTTCAAATGATGTTATAAGATTGGTTTCCAAATAGTTGTCTGAGAAAATAAAACTCCTGGTAATTATTCACCATAATAAAGTTTAAATTTATGTTATGATGAATTTTCCAGATAGTTGTTTTTAAGACTTACCATTCCTAATGCTTAATTTTCAGATCTCCCTAATTCACAAGGAAAATACTGTATATTATAGCCTTCTAGAAGAATGCAAAAAAAAAAATGCTTTTAATCAATGTTTTCCCAAGGGCCGCACAGCAAATAAAATACATTTTCAAAAAAAATTCAACAGTTTGTGCCTCAAAGAAACTTTGACTATTGTACCCCAGAGAAATTTTAAGTGAGCCATATCATGTATGAAGTCCAGGTTATTTCAGAATAACATATATATGCACGTGTATATATGATATGATATGATACATATGCTATAATAACAAATGCATACACACACATAATGATGAATTAGAAATGTAGTATGTTCTTAGTAGCGGAAGCTCTCTCTCTCCCTTCCCCCCGCCCCCACTTCCCCTCCTTTTCTCTTCACACCCACTCCCTTCACCTGGAACTCCAACAGGCTTTCTGAGCTAGATTACTTTACATTTTAGGTTGGATTAATTTGGAAGCCGCCCAGAGGTTCCGGCGTCCCAAGCTACAGGCGATGGGGAAATTGTCTCGCACGGTCTGGTGCAGGGAAAGAATAGAAAGAATTGAGGGGATTGGGGGTGGAGGCAAGCAGAGAGGGCGGGGGCTACATTGCCCCAATCCCCCCCTCTACCCCGCTGTGTCCTTTCCTATTGGCTAAAATGTCCCAGAAAGGCGGAGCCCGAGACCCCGTTCTCCACCTCATCTTCACGCAGTCGGTCTGGCTCCTCTTTAAGTGAGCCCGGCAGGTGTCTTGGACTGAGAACTTTGTGCGAGTGTCGGAGTCTGAGTCTCCAAGTCTTCTCGCCTGTTCCATCCATCCTTCCATCCTTCCATCCTTCTATCCATCCATCCATCCCTGCCTCCTTCCATTCCAGAGCCTGGGAGGATCTCAGGAGACAGACATAACCTTGGCTTAGGACTCGGCAGAGACTCCGGACGAACGGAAGAGCAGCCGGAATAGAAGAGAAGGGAGGGGGCAGGGAGGACCACCTCTAGGAGTAAAAAGAAAGCGTTGAACTCAGCCCGGTCCGTTTGCTAGTAGCGTCGGCCATGCAGAACTGTGTGAAGTGGTGGGGAGGACTGCGCCTTGGCCGGGGGGTGGCGGCGGTCACTGTACGCCACTTGCCCGTGGGTCCCTCAGGGCCGAGCCCCCTGAGGGGACGCTGGGCGCAGCCGGGCCGAGACTGCAGCGGCAGCGGCGGCCGCAGCCCTGGGGCCACTGTGACCTCCCGCCACATCGAGCAGCTGCTCCCTAGGCACGATGACTTCTCCGAGAGGCACATTGGCCCGAGAGACAAAGAGAAGAGGGAGATGCTGCAGACCTTAGGACTGGCGGTAAGGTCGCTTTCCTCCCATTCCCCTTTGCTTCTGCTCATCTTTTGCTCTCCTCCCCTCAATTGCCCCCAGTCCTCCTATCGCCGCTTTCCTTATCCACCCCCGCTCCCCTATTTCGGGCTCTTCGCCCCACCTCTTGCTTTCCACTCAGTTCAGCCCCTCGGGCCCTGGGTCCTAATTCCTTCTTCCCTTCTCCACCACTTTCTCCCTGTCCGTGTGGGTTTCTCCCTTGCCCCTCCCTGGCTGTGCCTCTTAGCCATGGAAACCTTGAAACTTGCTGGTTTCCTAGGTCGCATAGCTAAGAAGGTTGTTGCCTGGGAAAGCGGTTCCTTTTTAAGTGTTAGTGACGGGTTTGAGTAGTTATTCCTGCCTGCTTAAACTAAGTTGTATTAGCAGAGAGATAGAATCAGCCCTTTACAACTGTTGATGCACAATGAGGGCTTTTGT
Source organism: Phascolarctos cinereus (assembly GCF_003287225.1). NCBI lineage: Eukaryota > Metazoa > Chordata > Mammalia > Diprotodontia > Phascolarctidae > Phascolarctos > Phascolarctos cinereus. Next base: position 118,469,287 of record NW_027555847.1, read on the forward strand.
TGCGTCTGTTTAAAGTGTTTCAAACTACTTAAATGAATTCCCCACGAGCTTTTATGGATTTAAGAAATGCAAAAGCAATTCCCAAAGAAATAGGCCTATTTATATTGTTTTTTTCTTTGTGTTCCTGGCTCTCTTTTAAATCTAGAGTGTGAACGAATTGATTGAGAAGACCGTCCCTGCCAGCATCCGCTTGAGAAGACCCTTGAAGATGGAGGATCCTGTTTGTAAGTGAACTATGGCAGTATCAGGAGATTCTGAGAAATCTCACAATTCCCGATGCCTTTGGTATAACTAATCCTATCCACAGTGGTTTAAGAGGAAGTATTTATTCTCAATTCAGTTTTATTATTGCTCAGTACCGTATCTGCTGATTAAAATAGAGCACTCAAGAGACAAATTAGCAGTAGTGTGTGTGTGTGTGTGTGTGTGTGTGTGTGTGTGTGTGTGTGTGTGTGTGTGTGTGTGTTGGGGAAGGGGGGGAGGAATTGAAGGAAGAATCCCTGAAATGAATTATATATATGTATAAATTTTCAATCTAAATCCCCCCCCCCCCCCCCCCCCCCCCCCCGCCATTGGAGGGCCTTTTAAGAAGTACCATTGTTAGGGAACGCTAACACATTAAGTAACATTTTAACTCATAGAGGAAAGTAAAGTGAAGCCAAAGCTGTTTTCGGCCTGAAAGCTTCTGTTTAGAAGCACACACCAATGAATTATGAAGGAAACTGTGTTTGCTTACTTGTCCCTCCCTGGAGCTTTGAACTATTTTACATTCTAAAAATTTAAATAGTCTGATTGATGTTCAGAAGCATTTAACTGCTGTGGTACTTTGATTACGTTGTTCTACTAGATCCAGACAGACTGTACTTGATTCTCATCAGCAGAGTATTGTCATTTAAGTACTGTAGTTGAGAAATTTAAAAGAAAGGAAGGTGTACCCAATTTGAAATGGTAAAGATGGTATCTCTTCTACCTCAGAATTTCTCTAAAGATTGAAGGCAGCTGGTTTTTCAAGTTTTAGATCCAGTTACACACATATACACATTGGACCTAGGAATCAGGGAGACAAGTTCAAATCCCAATTTCAGACACTTACTGTCTGTATGACCCTAGACAAATAACTTAACCTCTTTCTGCCTTAATTCTTTCATTTGTGAAATGGGGGTAATAAGAGCACCTACTTCACTTGTAGTTTTAAGGATAAAATGAGATAATATTTTTGAAGTGCTTTCAAACCTTAAAGGCTACATAAATGCTAGCTATTATTACTGTAGGGATTATTTCCCTTTGGTAAGTTTTTTTAAAAAAATTTATTTTTAGTTTTCAACATTCACTTCCATGAGATTTTGAGTTCCAGATTTTTCCGACATCTCTCCCCTCCCCCCATTTGGTAAGTTTCTAATTCAAGATCCTGTTCCTCTGTAATAGATAATCATCACAACATTTTTATAGTACTTCAAGGCTTGCAAAATGCTTAGTATTTCATTTTTTCTTCACAACAAATCTGTGAAGTTGGTACTAGAGATATTATAAAAAAAATAGATAGGATTTGCAGAGGGTTTTCTATATTTATCTCACTTGATCTTTGCATCAATCCTGTGAGATAGGTACTAGATTTCCCACTTTACAGATGAAGAAACTGAGGCATAGAGAAAGTTAAATGACTTTCACAGGCTGCTCTAAATAGCATCTATGGCAGGATTTGAATTCAGGCCTTTTTAACTCCAAGCCCAGCATTCAATACACTATACACCACTTTGCCACCTCAATTACTCTTTTCAAATCCAAATCTTTGGATTTGAGGGTCAGAAATGGCATGGCTTGCCTATTGTCACACTAGCAATGTGTTGTCATCATTCTAGTTGCTGGACTTATTGCTCCTTTACATCTGCCCTCTTGGCTCTATATCTGTACATATAAATCTTCTCACACATAGGCACACTTGTAAGTGTCCAAGGTAGGATGTGAACACAAGTCTCTGCTTATTTTAGAGCTAGCACAATTTCTGTTACGTGGGCCTGCCTCTCTATTGTTGTCATGTGAAGGATTGTAGCAGAGTAGAGATATGATTATAGGTTCTTGAATTCCAAATCCAGTACTCTTTCTACTATGCTATGGAGCTAAAATCTTTGTAAATCTGGGCTCAGATATTTATCAGTTTCAGGACGTGGGTAAGCCACTTCCCTCTTGGGGTCTCAATTTCCTTAACTAAGGCATAAGGGACTTGGATGAGAAGCTCTCATAATAATAGCTGTCCTTAATGTAGTACTTTAAGGTTTGTAAAGTATTTTATACACATTATCTCATTTGATTCTCATAGCAACCCTGCAATGTGCATACAATATTGTACTTTATAAAACAGACCCCTTTCAGCTCTAAAACCTAATGACCCTCTTTTTAAAAAATCAATTTAACAAAAATATTTTCTCCCACTCACCTACCCTCTTTTTTTTTGTCACCTCCCCTCTTGATCCCACTGAAGGAAAAAGAATAAAATCCTTGTAACAAATATGTATAGTCAAGCAAAAGAAATCCTATACTGGTCAGGTTCAAAAAATGTGTCTCGTACTACATGTTTAGTCTATCACCACCTTGTGAGGAGATGAGTAGCATTCTTCATCATCAATTCTCTGACAACATGGTTAATGAATTATATTTTTCAAAGTCCTAAAGTCTTTTGCAGTTGTTTATCTTTATACTGTTGAAGCTAATGTAAAAATTACTGTCCTGATCCTACTTAGTTCACTCTTCATCAGTTCATGCAAGCTTCCTAGGCTTCTTTGAAACAATCTCCTTTACAGTTGCTTATAGCACAATAGTATTTCATTAAATTCATATACCATACTTTGTTCAGCCATTCTCCAGTAGATGGGCACTCCCTTATGTTCCAGTTATTTACCACTATAAAAAGAGCTGCTTAAGTTTTTTTTTGGTATACACACACACACACACACACACACACACACACACACACACACACACACACGGCCTGAGAGTTTTGAAAATGAGTGCTAGAGGGGACATTATAGATCATCTAATCTGACCCTCCACCCCCCTCATTTTACAGATGATGAAACTGAAGGCCAGAGTGGTAGATGACTTGATCAGGTCCACATAGTCAATTTATCTTAGGACTTAAATCTAGGTCTCCTAGCTCCAAATCCAGTGTTTCTAATATGTATATGTATATATGTGTGTGTGTATGTATACGTATGTATATTCCAAACATTTTTAAGTTAGATGAAGATAGGGAAGAGGAGCCACTAACTACTGTGGAGGGGTCAGCAAAGCTGACATGTGGGAGGTGGCACTTGATTAAAACCTTGAAGGAAGTCAAGGATTCTGAGAGACAGCTGGTAGCCAGGTGGCTTAGAACACTGGTCTGAAGTCAAGAGTTCAAATGCAGCCTTGGGTACTTAGTGGCTGTGTGACTGTGTGTCAAGCCCCTTAACCTCCCTGTGCTTCAGTTTCCTTGTGTGTAGAATGAGGATAATAATAACACCTCCCAGGGCTGTTGTGAGGATCAAATGAGAATATTTGTAAAGCATTTAGCACAAGGCTTCTTCATTTCCCCAGAGGTGAATGCATGGAGGCTGGCCTGTGCAAAGACAAGGAGGCAGGAAATTGAATGTCAAAACTATACAACTGCAAGTAAGGTAGTTTTTTTTAATTGATTAATTAATTTCATAGTTTTCAACATTCACTTCCATAAACTTTTGAGTTTCAAATTTTCTCCCCTTCTTCCCCACCTTCCTCTCCAACAAAGCATGCAATATGATATAGGCTCTACATATACATTCCTATTAAACATATTTTCACGTTAGTCATCTTGTAAGGAAGAATTAGAACCAATAGGAAGAACCAGAAGAAGGAAGAAACAAAACAGAAGAAAGAAAAAAAGAGCAAAAAGTATGCTTTGATCTGCATTAAACTCCGTAGTTCTTTCTCTGGATGTGAATAACATTTTCTATCATGAGACCCTTGGAGATGTCTTAAATTCTTGCATTGCTAAGAAGAGCTAAGTCTATCAAAGTTAGTCATCACACAGTGTGGCTGTTACTGTGTACAACGTTCTCCTGGTTCAGTTCACTTCACTCAGCACCAGTCCACACAAGTCTTTCCAGGTTTTTCTGAAGTCTACTTGCTCATCATTTCTTATGGAACAATAGTATTCCATTACATTCGTATACCACAACTTGTTCAGCCATTCCCCAATTGATGGGCATCCCCTCAATTTCTAATTCTTTTGCCAGCACAGAAAGAGCTGCTATAAATATTTTTGTACATATGGGTCCTTTTACCATTTTTATGATCTCTTTGGGATACAACCCTAGAGGTGCTATTGCTGGGTCAAAGGGTACGCACATTTTTATAAACCTTTGGGCATAATTCCAAATTGCTCTCCAAAATGGTTGGATCAGTTCACAACTCCACCAACAATGTATTAGTGTTCCAGTTTCCCCACATCTTCTCCCACATTTATCATTGTCCTGTTTTGTCACGTTGGCCAATCTGATAGGTGTGATGTGGTGCCTCAGAGTTGTTTTGATTTGCATTTCTCTAATCAATAGTGATTTAGAGCATTTTTTCATATGACTATAGATGGCTTTAATTTCTTCCTCTGAAAACTGCCTGTTCATATCCTTTGACCATTTATCAACTGGGGAATTACTTGTATTCTTATAAATTTGACTTAGCTCTGTATGTATTTTATTTGTTTTTGGGTTTTTTTTGGCTAGGCAGTAGGGTTAAGTGACTTGCCCAGAGTCACACAGCTAGTGAGTATTATGTGTCTGAGGCCGGATTTGAACTCAGGTCCTTCTGACTCCAGGGCCAGTACTCTATCCACTGCGCCACCTAGCTGCCCCTCTCTATATATTTTAGAAATGAGGCCCTTATCAGAGACACTGGTGGTCAAAATTCTTTCCCGGTTTTCTGCTTTCCTCCCAATCTTGGTTGCATTGGTTTTGTGCAAAAACTTTTCAACTTGTTGTAATCAAAATTATCCATTTTGCATTTCATAATGTTCTCTGTCTCTTGTTTAGTCATAAATTCTTTTGTTCTGCATAAATCTGACAGGTAAACTATTCCTTGCTCTCCCAGTTTGCTTATAGTATCAGCCTTTATATCTAAATTGTGTACCCATTTTCACTTTATTTTGATAAACAGTATAAGATGTTGGTCTATGCCTAGTTTCTGCCGCACTATTTTCCAGTTTTTGTCAAATAGTGAGCTCTTATCCCAGAAGCTGGAGTCTTTGGATTTATCAAACAGTAGATTACTATAGTCATTGACTACTGTGTCTTGTGTATCTAACCTATTCCACTGATCCACCAGGAAATAAGATAGTTTGGCTGGGATATGAAGCATATGAGAGGGAGTGATGTGAAATCATTCTAGAAAGATAGATTGGAGCCAAATTGAGTTTTTATTTTGTCCTGGAGGCTTTAGGGAGCCATTGAAACTTCCTAAGTAGAGGAATGACCAGCACTTTAGGAACACCAATTTGGTAGATGTGCAGATGATTATTTTGAGGAGGAGAGTGGAGGCTGGGTGTTCAAGTAGGAGGCTTATTCAAAAATCCAGGTGAGAGGTGATATGGGCCTCAACTAGGTAGGTGGCTATGTGAGTAGAGAGAATAAGATAAGGGATAGATAAGGGAGAGTTGCAGGGAGAGTAACAACTTATTAGATATAGGGGTTGGGGGAAGTAAGTCAGTCAATAAACATTTATTAAGTGCCTATTATGTGCCAGGTAGGAAGAGTATAGAGTCAGGCATAACTCCTAGCTTTTGAACTATGGTAACTAGAAGAATGGTGGTGCCCTTATACAGAAATAGGGAAGTTAGAACAAAGGGGGTTCGTCCATATAGTGAGCTTGAGATGTTTAAAAAGCAGGTATTGTGGGACTGGAGCTCAGGAGAGAGACTATACCAGGCTGACTCTCATTCCTGATGATACTTAGACAACAAAACTATCCAAGGCAAGGACTGCTCACATAAGCCACTTATTGCTTGTATAACTCTGGGCAAATTCCTTATCCTTTCTTGGGCTCAGTTTCCTCAAAGTTAAAATGAGATGGTTCAAATACATGATATTTAAGGGTCCTTCCAGCTCTAAATTCTAGGCTCCTAAGTTCTATGACCTAAGATGAGTGGGTGCAGTGTATATAAGAATTGATTACCTCTGCGTGATACCTTGGCTTACCCTGGGTATCCCAGAACTGGAAGGAAATCCTCCAGTCACTGGGATGGCTAGATGGAAAAGAGAGCAGGACAGTGTTGCATAATCTGCTGGAAGAATTGTGTCACACAGTTCTAGTTTTCTCCTGAGCTGACCCTGAGATTACCCGAGATCAGGCCAGTGCCTCTCCCCATCCTTTAACCCCAAGGTTGATTGCAAATCTATATTATGGCCACTTATTAACTTTCATTGGAAAAAAAAATTATTTCTGAGAGTAGCCTGGCTGTGGATTTTCAAATGCATGGTAAGACTATTTCCCTTAACTATGCCTGTCCTTCTAACACTCACTCAGCCTGTGAAAATTATGATTTTTTGTTTTTATATTCATATTGATAAGACCATAGATCCACAGGAGTAACAGGAATAAATCTGATGGAACTTGACTACCTTTTTGGACATGCGCTTTGTGGTGATCATATTGTTGGAGCAGATTGTACAATTTTAAAGGTGGAATCAACCTTAAGAGACCAGTTAGTGGAAACTCATTTTACAGATGAAGAAACTGAGGTCTATGAAAGGAAAGCAACTTGCTCTATGTTTCCCAGATATTAAATGGCAGAGCAAATGCTTGAACTCAAGTTTTTGAATTCCAAGTTAGCTTCCTCCTGGTTGAGGTCCTTAGGCATTGGGGGGAGGGGGGGCAGGCGGTGATCTCTAGCCCTCCCTCAAAGCCAGCTTAGTGATATGATAAATACCATTCTAATGACTTTGACCAATCAAGCAATCAATAAACATTTGTTAAGCACCTACTATGTGCCAGATACTGTGCTAAGCCCTGGGGATACAAAAAGAGGCAAAAGACAGTCCTTGCCTTCAGGGAGCTCACAATCTAATGGAGGAGACAACATGCAAACAAGTATATAAAAAGCAAGCTATGTACAGGATAAATAAAATCCCCAGCCTAAAGCAAATTAGAAACAGCAAATTAAAAGAGGAAGAGAAAGGGTGTTTCTAGAGGTATACATCTCATGCTGTCATGATGATGACAGCAAAAAATCATATAGCTGACAGCCAGACTGCTCTTTTGATCTTTTTGTTTTCTTTTAAATGTAGCCTCACCATAAGAAAGGATAATAAATCATCAGAGTAAAACTATGAGGAGCTCACTCTTCCCTTTTTTAAGTGAGGAATGTCTATTACTCTCCATCATCTTCTCCCTTCTAACATGTGGATTCTTATTTCAAATTTTATGTATTGCCTTCTTCTAGAGCAGGCCGCTGATCTGGAGTTGAGTCTCACCATATTATCAGCTGTGATACATTCTTATAGTCTTTTTAGAAAAGATGGAGAGGTGCTACAAGACAGTCCTGGGGAGACATTCAACAAGGTGCTGAACTGTCCTAAAAGCAACCTAAGTCAAGGGAGTGATGTATGGGTGAAGAGCAGGTCTATCCCCCACATTGAAGATCTCATCTATTCCTAACAGCTATATACATTTGACTCTTAACATCTGTTTGAGAAGAAAAGCAGAGGAGGAAGAGATGGCAGGAGACATGAAAAGCATAGATTAGATGCCTCAGAACCTTGCATTAGAGGGAGGTCCAGTTCAGAATTCAAACTCCAGGAGACTGTGGGAGGGGCACATGAACTGGGAAAGAAAAAGATGAAAAAGACCCCAGGATGGCACGTAATACACCATAATTAAAAACTATGCCACCAGCAGCTATAGAATTGTAGTAATTAGAACCAGAAGATACCTTAGAGATTATCCATTCCAACTTCTTCACTTTGAAGATGAGAAAATGGAAATTGATAGAAATAGCCAGCTGGAATTTGAACACAGATCCTCCTGACCCCAAGCTATTTCCATTGAATTAGAGTGACTTTGACATTAACAAATTTTTTTTTTAAATTTTGGAGGCAATGGGGGTAAAGTGCCCAGGGTCACACAGCTAGCTAATAAGTGTCTAAGGCCACATTTGAACTCAGGTCCTCCTGACTCCAAGGCTGGTGCTATATCCATTGTGCCACCTAGCTGTCCCCAACAAAATTTATTTCTAAGGTAAATCGGCCAGCCAGGGAAGAGATTCCCTGGGTGTCAGAGCTGAAAGGGACCTGTAAAATGACAGTAGCTGTATCCTATACATCATGAGTTTGCTGGGAGGTTCAAATGATGTGATATGACAAAAGCACTTTATAAAGATTCAGTGTAATGAAAGGATTAAACAACCTGAGATTGACTTGGCATCAGGAGATATGGGTTCAAATGTTAGCTTTGACTCTTGTTATTACTGTGACTGTGACTGTTTCCTCACTATAAAATGGGATGATAATGCTTTCGCCTACCTACCTAATACAGTTAGTGTGAAATGTTTTATAAACATTTAAAAATTATAAAAATATCATCTACACTGCAGAATTTGTTTCCCTTTTGTAAGTTATTCTCCCCATAGGGAAATGATGTTAGTTTTTCTCTCTGTTTCCTTGTATCCCTTTCACTTGCAATAAAATGACTCGTTAACTACAGCATAGGATAATGGAAAGAACAGAGAGATAATGAGCTCAAATTCTAGCTCTGCTACTTTTCTGGTTGTGTGACCTTGGCAAGTCTATGCCTCAGTTTCCTCATCTGTAAAATGGAGATAATAATAACCCTTATTTCACAGATCAAATGAGTGAAGGTCAAATGAGATAACACATTGAAGTATTTGGTGACCTTAAAGCATTCTATAAGTCACTTCATCTCCCTCAACTTCAGTTTTCTCCTCTGTAAAATGAGGGGCTGGGCTGAGGTGTTCTTTAAAAGTCTCTTCTAATTCTAAATCATGTTGTTCTCCTCCAGTTTATTAAATTGTTACATTTAATAATAGCTAGGGAAAATACCAGCATAGGCTTCGCTGGTCTCCTGGCAGATATCTGATATGATGCCTTTAAAGAGGAAGCCTTTTCCAAATTAGTAACAATGGTTTTGTAAATTGTGTGTGTGTGCATGTGCGTGTGTGTGTATGTGTTTGTGCATGTGTGAGCACTTGTACATACCTGCTTACACTTATATATATGCATATGAAGTAAGACTACAGAAGCAATTTCCTTAAAAACTTTTTTCTTTTTCAGTAGAATGGAAGGGATTACAAATAATGTCTAGTCCAGGCCCTTCATTTTTTTTAATCTATTTTTTTTAAAGGTAACTGTGGTTAAGTGACTTGCCCAGGGTCACACAGCTAGTAAGTGTCAAGTGTTTGGTCTGAGGCCAGATTTGAACTCAGGTTCTCCTGACTTCAGGGCCAGTGCTGTATCCACTGCGCTGCCTAGCTGCCTCCAGGCCCTTCATTTTTATAGAAAAGGAAACTGAGGCCCAAAGAGGGGAAATGTCTTGCCTCTGATTTAAACTGAGAACCAAATTCAATCCCCTTTTCCACTGTACTACATGGCCAGGAGTGATATTTAAAAAAAAAAAATTGTGATCTGTAGTTTGGAAGGCAAATGGGCATAAATTTAGGTGCTTTAGAGATGGATAGAAAGATGAGTTTCTCTAATAGAAAAGCAGGATGGTAAAGTGGAAATGCTATTGTATTTGAAGTCAGTGGACCTTCTGCATAATCCTAGCTCTGCCACTTACCAGCTGTGTGCTCCTTACCTCTCTAGCCTTAGTGGCCTCATCTGTCAATTTTGGACTCATTGGTGTCTAAGTCCCCTTCCAGCTATATGTACTGTAAGTTTGAATCTCAGCTCTATATTTCACTAGCTCTATACTCCATGGGCAAGTTACTTTACTTTTCAGTTTCCTTATCTGTAAAATGGTGTTAAATATCTTCACTATTTCACAGGGCTATTGTGAGCTAGGGATGGTAACAACAATTATTAATAAATACAGTAACAACAATTATTTGAGAGGGTCTGATATTAAGGTGAAGTATTTAGGCAGGGAAAGTGAAGTGGAATTCAGACCAAAAATACTATTAAAGAAGAAAAGTCTTTGTGTATTCAAAGATTATCAGAGCAGAAAGGGACATTAGAGATAGTTTAGTCCATTTTACAGATGAGAAAACTGAGGCGATGAAGTGACTTCCCAAAACTATGTGGCTAGTAGGTGATAAAGGCCACACTCAAACTTAGGTCTTTTCTTTCTAAGCTTAGTGTTCTTTTCATTACATCCTATTGCCCCCCCCCTTTTTTTGGGGGGGCGGTGGTATGGTCAGCAGGGAGGGGAAGTAGACAAGGTATGAGGGAGGAGGTAAGTATATTTTTTTGTGTGGTGGTGACCAGGTCTGGAATTTCCATGTTCCATTCCTACTTATCTGTTGCTGAATGGTTTTGGAGAGAGTCATTTAGGTGAATGTACAATTCCCATTGGCAACTTGTTATCTAATTTCAACTGACTACTCATTTCTGCAAGGTAATCTTTTTACTATTTCCTAATTGATTTTCTAGACGACTCCCCACATTAACTATTCTAAACCTTCTCTTCTCTCCAGAAACCTCCCATGCTGTCCCTCTCTCAGCCTTCAGAACTAAAGACAAAATCTTATACTTTACTGGGAAAATAGAGGTCATTTACTATGAACTCTCTTTTCTCCCTTTTTTTTTAATCTCACAGCCCCTAGGACAGCATCACCCATTTTCTCTTCCTTTACTCCATTCTCCAACCTTTCTACATGTACTCTTGATTCCATTCCCTCTCATTTCCACTGGCATTTTGTCCCCACCATCATCCTTTTCTCATTCTAATCTTTAAATTTCTCCCTATCTACTGGTTCCTTCCCTGGCTGTCCAATTTCCCCCCATCCTTAGAAAACCTTCATCAGATCTTACCATTTTATAAGCTATCATTCTATGTATCTCCTCTCATTTCATCCAAACTACTTGGAAAAAAGTTTTCTATATTTGTTGCTTTACTTCTTCTCCTCATTTTAGTCTAAATGCTTAAAAATTGGTTTCCTACATCATCACTTAACTGAAACTGTCTTTTCCATAATCACCAGTGATCTCTTAATTGTCAGTTCTGATGATTTTTTTTCTTAATCCTTATGTTTTTTTAAATCTCTCTGCAACATTTGGCATTGTTGACCATCCTCTTCTCCTAGATACTCTTTCTTCTTTGGATTTTCAGGACAGTACTTTTTTCTTGGTTCTTCTACCCATAAGATTGCTTTGTTTCAGCCTTCTTTGCTGGTATGATGTCCTATAACTATAGGTGTCCTCCAAGGTTCTGTTCTGGCCTTTCTTTGCTAATGATTTCAGGATCTATTTTCATAGCCATAGGCCTTCTCTTGAGCTCCAGTTCCACAGCAGGAATTTCTGAACAGGCATTTCAAACTGGATGTTAGATACATCTTAAACTTGTTGCGTCCCAGATTGAACTTACTACGTTTTCCCCAAAACTTACTGTCTTCTGAACTTCCCAATTTCTATAGAAGGTGCTACTATCTTTCCAGTCACTCAATGGTTATTATCATTGATTCCTCACTTACTTTCATCACAAACATCCAATCATTTCCCTAGTCTTGTTTCTGCCACCACAACATCTCCTGTGTCTGTTTCCTTCTCTTCACTCATACAGCTACCATCCTACTTCATACTTTATGGCCTCTCACCTGGACTATTGCAATAGCTTCCTTATAGGTTATTTATTTATTTTTATTTATTTATTTATTTTAGGCAATTGGGGTTAAGTGACCTGCACAGGGTCACACAGCTAGTAAGTGTTATGTGTCTGAGTTCAGATTTTGAACTCAGGTCCTCCCGACTTCAGGGCCGGTGCTCTATCCACTGTGCCACCTAGCTGCCCCCCTCTTATAGGTTTTTCTTGTCTAATCCAGTCTTCCTTCAGTTACCAGGGATTTTCCTAAAGCAAAAGTTGGATCATATCACTGCTAGGATCAGTAAACTACAGTGGCTCCCTGTGGCCTCCAAGATCAAATATAAACTCCTCTATTTGGCATTTAAAGCTTCTTCCAAGTTGCCTGCAACCTAGCACATGAGTCCCCTTCCATATACATTATAATCCAGCCAAACTGCCTGTCTTGCTGTTTCTCATAAATGACATTCCATCTTTTGTCTCTGTGCATTTGTACTGACTATCCACCCTATTTGGTATTTGCTCTTCACCCTCCTTGGCTCAAGTACTGTCTTCTACGGGAGGCTATTCCTCATGTTCTCTGCAACTGCTATTTCCTTTTCTTCAAAATCATTCTGTATCTATTTTTTTCCTTCCTTCTTTCCTTCCTTCCTTTCCATCCGTCCAAGCTGGTTGTCATATCTCCCTAGCTAGACTGTAAGCTCTTTGAGGGCAGGGGACTGATTGATAGATTGGCACATGACAAGTGCTTACTAATTACTGATTGATTAAATTGAGTGTCTCTTCTAGAGCATTATCATCATAATCAACATTTGCATAGCAAAAATTTTTACATTTAAAAAAAATTTTTTAAGCCTTACAACAGCCTGTGAAGTAGAAACTGCAGGTGGTATGATTATCCCCATTTTACAGATGAAGGAACTACTTGCTCATAGTTACATACCTAATAAATATCAAGATATGGGATTATTGCTGAAACTTCCATTTCAATTGACATAAGAGATAGCTTCCATTAATAAGTGCATTTTGGCTTTTCCTTCAGGAGTGTTTAACAGCCTAATCAACTCATTACTGCTAGAAAGTATTTCTTTTGATTTCTTTGATATCCTGTCATATACTGTGACAGCCCCGTTTTCTAAGTAAGTGGCAGAAGGAACTTTTCTCTGTTATTTTAAAAGCTTCTGAAAGTAGGCAATATAAGAGCATTAATTCTGAGCTTTTGGAAGAGTCAGCAATGATTCAACATTCGCACATTCCCCTCACCTCTGAATTCGAAGGTCAGAGAGATCAGTGAACTCTGTTCTTGGTACATTAAGGCCAGTGTGTTTTCCTTTGCATTACGAAATGCACTGAGTTAGAGGAATAAACAAGGTCAGGAATTCAACAAGGAAAGAATTGGCAGCTCAGGTTCTTGAAGGATTACTTGACTACTTTCAGGGGAGGGAGCACACCATTCGGGCTGCCCTAGAATACTGGAGGCTAGGATATTGGAAATGATGGCAGCTTTCCAAGTGTTTCTTAATGGTTCCTTACTTTCTTTTTCTCTCTTTGTTGGCTACATTGTTTTCATTCACATTCTGAAAAGGAGCAATTTACAGGAATCAGAGCCACAAAAAGGGGAAGATGTTTTTGTAGAATATAGAGCTATGAGCAGAGAATGTGTATTGCTGTGAATTTTGCTCAGGAGATTTTTTTTTCCTTTTATGTGACACTGTCCACTTTGTTTATACAGGTGAGCATAACGGATTCCTGTCAATTTTTATGACACTTTTTTTTTAAAAACAGTAATCTTTCTTACAAGGCAGAAAACACACAATAGAATTGGAATAAATGATTTCATGTTCTTTGAGCAAAGACTTCTTAGGGTATGGGGAGGAGAATGTGACTTTAATTTTAACAGAGCCTTGCTTTCTTTGATTTTGGGACTTGATAGAGAGAGACCTGATCAGTGGATTAAAAACTTTTCCTTTCCATTGAGTGAGCAGGTGAGCCTATATCTTCCTTCTATTCTCTCTTCATCTTCTACCCCTTGTTGTTATAGAGTTTCATTGAAACATCATGTTATAACCATGGAATTTGTAGTTTTAGTTGGGGACCCAATAAGCCATTTGTCCTCCCTTAGGTTACTGGCCAATAATTTATTTTCCTGGCTTCCAAAAGTTACTTGTTTGGTCTTATTCAGCCAAAGTGAATTAATGACCAGTGGTCACCGCCAGATAATACTTAGAGCAATTCAGATTGTCGTAAAGTTGTACATTGGGAGATCATATGATATGTAATGCTAGAAGCAGTAGATTGGGAGTTAGATTGAATCCTGGCTCTAATACTTACTACTTGTGTGACTGTGGACAAGTGGACCATGGACTTGGATCAAGCAATAACCCTTTATGGAGCGTACCAAATATAGTAAGTACTATATAAATGTTAGCTATTATTATTATTTTCACTGTGGTAGTCACTGAGGATGCAAAGAAAAAAGTGAAATAGTTCTTGTTGCCAAGGGGTTTATATTTTATTGGTGGAAACAATATGCACATGTAGAAGCACATGCAAAATAAAATGTAGCATCATTTTGAAGGTGACATCTTACAACTGAGAGTAGGGGATGAGGAAAGACCTCATGTAGGAGATGGCATATGAGTTGAGCTTTGAAATAACCTATTTATTCTCAGAAGCACTGCTGAAGAAGGTGTGCATTTCAAATATGGGGGACAAGGGAGGTAGAGTGCCATCTGTGAAGAACAGCAGAGACAAGTGGGGCTGGATGTGGCTCTGTGTGGTTTGTCCTTTGTTCTTGAAGAGGATAATGACATCAGGGACATGATGATGTGACTTGCAATTGACTTTGACTTGAGTGAGAGAGGGCTGTGCAAAGTCACAAGCCTCACTTTTCCCTCCAGAGCCATCTATGATCCAGGTGCCAGATGTCAATCAGGATGACTGTAGATGGCCCAGGAGGCAATGGGCGACTTTGGCCCTTTTAAACTATGGTCTTTCTAGGTTCTCACTTTGAGTGAGGCAATGCCCATTCAGTGTATAGGCCTATTTAAGAAGTGGGTCAAGGGGTGGCCCCTTTAATAAAAAAAAAAAATCAAACTGGGAGGGGAAGATCCTCAGGGTTGCTGGCCAAAAGAGAAACAGTTACTATTTACATTCACACTGAGCCAGTATGACCCAAAAAAATAACCATTAAGTGATAGTGGAATGCCAGAAGAGGAGGATTTCAGTATGAGGTAGTCTCTAAGGTACTCTTAAGTACAAATCTGTGATCCTATGAATTTATTTCATTGTCTTTGACTGGTTTCTGAGCATCTCAAAAAACCAAGATCTTTATTGCCAGGAGAGTCAAGTCAGTTATTATCACTGTGTTCACACTGTCTCAGACTGCATCCTGCCCTCCAGCTAGCCATCTGACAAGTAAAATATATGCTGCTGGTCACAATAAGGAATGAATGTTAATAGCATGCATCTGTGAGCCTCTATAGTAACTAATTTCCCCTTCTGCTCAGCTGAATTTGTTTTGATTGCATCCATCCTTTTCACATCATGAATTGCAAAGTTAACTTAAGAGTTTATTTCATTCTATCCTAGGTACAAAATTGTACTCTACAAATATAGAAGGAATTACACATAACTTTAGAACTCCATACTATGCCTAGGTTCTGGGTGTTTTGGGGAAATCATAATTATACAAATATATTCCAGTAGCCATAAACCAAATAGCAAAACTTTTGATATAATAATATAGTAAATAACAAAGGTATGATCTCCTACATATTCCCACACTGTTGGTATGAGTCATTACTCCCAATTAAACTCATGATTCTATGGCTGTGTCCTACATATAAAGTCCCCCTTGTTCTGGCTCCCAGAAATCAGTTATGTCTAGTTACTCACTCCATTTTTATAGCTGCCATTTCTTTTTGCCCTGTAACTGCTAAGGTCCCCTCCTATTCTAACATTCGTATTTTCATGCTAAATAGCTTCATGCTTCCATATTCCAGAGTTGGAATTTCCTGATATGTGGCTTCTTTCTCTGAATCTGGGTTTGGAAAGTATACATCTCAAGGCTCTCCAGAAATCAGGGAACTGCAGTTGGAAGGCATTTCACAGCCAAGGGCACAGCAATAGTATCAAGAGCATTAAACTTGAAGTAGGCAGCTAGATGTCAAACTGAATAGATAAATTGTGGGACTTGGAGTTAGGAATATCTGAGTTTGAATCCTACCTCAAACACTTACTAGCTATGTGACCCTGGCAAATTATCTCTCTACCTCTGTTTCCTCATCTATAAAATGGGGATAATAGCCCCAACCTCACAGGGTTGTTATGAAGATCAGAGATTAACATCATTAACAACTTTTTTGTGGAAGAGAGGTAAAGTAGGCCTATACTGTAGAAAATGATGGTAGTTTGGCTGGGAAGATGGCAATTTGGAATTAAACTCTATGTACATATTAAAATGTTCTAACTCCTCTCCCTGTTATTTCAACTAATCCTGCTTTATTTTCCCAACGGGAAATAAGACCTAGTTAAAGTTGGCAATCAGGTTGGCTCTCAGTTTAAGTGGGTGAAGAATAATATGACATCAAAACTAGATGTTTTGCAACTAGATTGCTCTTCCATGGAGAGTCAGACCAAAGGAGGCTTCAGCTGTCTGAGCAGTGTACAGCTCAGTCCTTTGTCCTGGGGTCATTCCTGGCTCAAAAGGGTGCACTTAATATCTGTGCTATCAATCTCAACTTTTTAGAGACCTGCACGCTAGTAAAGATAACAAAAAGATTTTTCCAAGCAAAGGTTCAAGGGCCTCCCAAAATAGAGTTTGAAGGCTTCTTTTTTTAAAAGTTTTTCCTGTTGATATCTTTTTATTTTTAATAATTACCTAAATTTTCCCCTGTATATTTCCTCCTCCCCCTCCCAGAGAATCATCCTATTTAGCAAAGAATTTTTTAAAAGAAAAAAGAGGAAGAAGAGGGGGAAAATACCAGAATTGATACTTTTTTTTAGAATAAGTTTTTATTGATCTCTTTTGTTTTTCACATCATCATAGTTTTCTGCAGTATCTTCCCCTCCCTTCCAGAGAGCTATTTTATATGACAAATAGTATTTTGAAAGCTTAAAATAAAAGAGAGAAAGAAAATGAAGAGGAAAAAAATCAGCACTACTGATCAATATGTTGAAAAAGTCTAAAAACACATGCAACGTTCAATACCTCTGTTAAAGGTGGGTTGGGAGCATCCCTTCATCTTGTCTTTCTAGCTACACTTGTTCTTTATAATTTTGCAATGTTCATTTTTGATGTTTGAATTTGTGTTGTTCTTTCTATTTGTATAATCAATGCATTAAAAAAATATGAATGGGGGCTTTTACCAAATGACAAAAAAAAGGGAATTTTGATTTCTATGAGAGGACTATAGGGGTCCACCGTCTTTTACTCTCAGACATTAACAAAATTTGGGAGAAGGATAAATCTGGTTAAGATCTTGGTAATAGCCCTATTAATAGTTTAGTAGGTTAAGAACCACTGTAGCAGACTTGGTTTACCAATAGATCATTGAGATAATGAGATAGCACACATGAAGAGCTTTGCAAACTTTAAAGGTAGCTAGATTGTCTAGTCCAAACTTTTCATCTTACAGAAGAGAAAACTGAGACCAGAGAAGTGAAATGATTTCCTCCAAATCATATAAAACATTTCCTGAACTCCAAATCTGATTAGTTAGTAGCTATTCCCCAAACTGAATGTTCCATCTCCTGCCTCAGGTAATTTTCACTATTTCTCCTACTCCCCCCACCCCGACCCCACCAGTACTCAAAGCCTATGCATTTAGTGCATTTCAGGCTTTATCTCCTCACATTCACATCTCATAATTTTTGTTTTTTGTCAAGGATCAGTGTTCTCTCAGGGGAGCCATCTATAATCATACCAGTTTTTAGGGCTCTCTCACATCTCAAAATAACTTGTATTTATTTTTCTATATATATGTTATAATACATACAGTCTTACATACAGAGCAAGAGCTATTTCTTTTTAAAAAGTTCTTTATTGATATTTTCTCTTTCTGCTACTATGATCACCATAGCATCCCAAGTATTCCTATACTACTACATATATATATACATATATATACTATATTCATAGACCCACATATATACACATATATACATATATACTACCACATAATATACCAAGTATACTGCTCCTCCCAGCTAATCATCCCATATGACAAATCAGTTTTTAGAGAGGTGGAAAAAAAGTAAGCACAACTGAATAATATATTAAAAAATCCAAAAAACATGTACTGTAGACCTCCTACCTCCATAAAAGAGTAAGTTGGGGGTGTCTTCACATCTCTTCATTTGAGTTCCACTTGTTCTTTATAATTTTGATACGTTTACTTTAGAGTTTTTCATGTGTCATTGTTCTTCCATTTACATTATTGCAGTTACTATGTATATTGTTTTCTTGGCTCTGTTTACTTCACTCTACATCAATTCATATAGTTCTTTCCATGCTTCTTTGTATTAATCATACACATAATTTCTTACAGGAAAGTGATATTCCATTACATTTGTTTATCACAATTTGTTAGCCATTCCCCTATTATAGGCACCTACTTTGTTTTCAACTTTTAGCTATCACGAAAAGTACCATATAAATATTTTGGAGTATATAGAGAAGGCAAGATCAATTTCATCATTTTCTTTGTATTCCTAGCACCTAACACAGAGTCTTGCACATAGTAGGTGCTTGATAGATGTTTATTGAAGTCAAACCCTGCATCGTTTGATTTCAAATCCAATGCATTTTCTTTTTTCTTTATTTATTTAACAGTTAAAAAAATTCACTCATTGAAAAAGCAAGCAATATAGTGCTAATAAACATGGAAAGTCATGGAAAACATTTCTGTATTAGCCATATCCAAAAAAAAAACAGAAAAAGAAAAAGAAAGTGCAAAAAAATTGCTTCAATCTGTACTCAGGGTTCATCAGTTCTCTCTCTGGAGGTGGATAGCATTTTTCTTCATGAGTCCTTTGGAATTGTTGTGGATCCCAAATCCAATGCTCTTTCACAATTACACTGCACTGTTGATGGAGTGTTACTTCCCATATTTTATTGCTGCTTACCAAAGGCTCCGAAAAGCAGGTCAGGACAGCTTCCCCATTGGTTGATGATAAAACACACAATACATTCAGTTTGGAGGAAAAGTTTCCACCTCTTACCCTTAATGGAGAAGATAGTTATTTGATATTTGCCTCCAAAATAAAATTGCACAATAATAATAATGGCACCAATTTGTAGCACTTTATATTTTACAAATGACTTTCCATGAAGCAACCTCATGACACGTGCAGGGCTAATGTCATTATCCCTGTTGCACTGCTGAGAAAACTGAGGCTCAGAAGGATTAATGGTGTGCCCAGAGCTATGACTTGAACCTTGGTTTTATGGTTCCCAATGCATTACATCATATAGCCTCTCTGCAGGTTTTGTAGTACTGATTGTAACTGGAGGGGGAAAGAAAGGATTTAAGGGGAAACATTTGGTTTTCAGACTGAAATACAGAGATGGAGGTGAAGTTCAACATAGATTAAAGAAATGCTGTGCTCTTTGAACTTGAGTGGGAGCCATCAGAAGTTGTAAGGTCAGTGACATAGTTTCCTAATGCTTATTTGGTTTCTTGTACACTGGAAAAAATATGCATTAGTGTATACACAGAGAGAAACACAATACATATGCATAGGATCATATTTTGTTCATGCAATTTATTGGGCTTGAATTTGGAGAAAGCGAACTTTTCAAAATACACTTATAGCAGACAGTTCTGGGTGACATAAGTTGGAAAAAATGTCAAAAACAAAATTCTAACTTTCCTTTTTCTAAGGTTTGAGCCTCTGACCTTTTGTCCCCTTGGCCTCCAGTGTGGAGAACCCCAGTGGTGCTCAACCATTCCTTGAAGTCTTAATTACAGCTGACCCAGCTATAGTACAGATGCTTGCTTCTGTCTAGCACCACTAATTAAGGTTTCCTTCCTGGTGTGCTTCTGCATTATCCCATCTTCTTCAAATGAGGAAATGATATTTTTCTGTAGCAGTTGGGAAGCTTTCCTGTGTGATCCCTTTGTGGATGAGTTAGCAACTTGCCCTCTCTGATGTTGCCTTAGGATTCCTTAACTTCCCTTGAATTAGCCAACAGTCCCAGAAACCAAGCAAGAATTCTCCCCAGAATGAGTGTCTGTCTGGTGGCCAGTCATATGTCCCATTTACTTACTGGAAGGAGGAGGGGAAATCTGAGACCTGTGAATCAGCTAGCTTCTTTAATTCAGTCTGGCATAAAGACACATCTGTTTAGAATTATTTCCCCATGAGTTCCCCTTGTGGGGGAAGGGGAGATGTCTTTTTCCATTAGGAAATTGGGGAGGGGTGAAATTAACAGGTTAATGATATTCAAATTGAGTTTAATAGGGTTAATAGTTCACCTAACATAGTTTCTCTTTTCAGCACATGGTGGGCTTTTTTTCTCTTAGGATGTAGATTTTTCTCTGCTATTAAAAGCAATATAAGATCAAGAGTAAGAAGGTGGTTTTCCAGTTATAATTAGATACAAGTGGAACCTCTAGTTCCTCTGTTGTTTATAGGGAGGTAGAGGGACAGAAACAAAATTAATATGAAGTGCTTTACAAAGTAAGTACACAGGGTTGAAAGAGTGAATGGGTGACGGCAACCCTCAGCCCCAGAAAAATGGCCTCATGTGTCAGTAAATTTTTGGTACAGTACTTTTTGCCCAAGTACCTAAGTAAATTCATATGTTACATTTAAAGAAGTCACAAAGTGGGACTTATTTCTACTGTTATTAATAATATAATCATGCCGTGCCTTTCCTGACCATCACACTGGGAAATGAAGACAAGGGCCAGAAATATGTGCTATGAGTAATTGGCTAACAGGTTCTGGGTAAGATAGGTAAACCCCATCTGCCATCAGAGTTGAATAGGCTGATTTCACAGCTGAACTGGGTTATATATTAAATATTTAATGCCCCGATCTGCTTCCAAAAAGGCAGCTTAAATTTAAATTTTTTTTTAACAATTTTAACAATTTTAAAACAATTTAAGACATTTTAGGAATACAACAGAGATTTTCTGAACAAATGACTAACAGTTTCTTAGTGCTTTGCAAACACTATTTTATTTAATCCTCAGCCTTTGAGGGAAGTAGTATAGGTATTATTGTTCCCCTTTCACAGAAGAAGAAATCGGCCCAGAGGGTGAAGTAATTTCATAGAATCTGAGTTGGAAGGAATTTCTGGTCCATTACCTTGACAGTGAGAGCATGGGCAGCACACTGCCTCCCAAAGAAGTCCCATTCTACTTGTGGAAGATTTTCTTTATATCAAACCTAAATCCACTTCTTATTCCTAGTTCTGTGATATGCACCAAATCTTCTCTCTCATTAAAGTGAGAGCTTGTTAAGATCAAGGACTTCAGGACAAATATTCTGATACCAAATTCCATGCTCTTTCTATTATACCTATATATACCTCCAAGTCAGGAAACGTATCAGGCATGAAAGAGGAGGGTTTGAGCTAAGCATGAATATGATTTGAATAAACTGAGGGAAGAGAGGACATTCCAGGTGAGGTGAACAACATGGACAAAGGCTTAGAGGCAGGCAGGAAGGAGTATGGCATACATGTCGGATGGGACAGAGAGCAGCTTAAATAGAAACAAGAGCCTGCACTGGGAAGTACTGTAAGTAGGCAAGAGCCACATTATAGAAGACTTTGGTTTAGGGCTAGTTAGAGCCAAAGGTTCTCTGAACTGAAAAAAAAAATTATGTAAACACCAAAGTGTAATTGGAAGGGTTCTCAAAGGTCATCTATTTAGACTGTCCCTGAGCAGGAATATCTGACAAGTAATCATATATAGCTAGTCTCTCCTTAAAGACCTCCAGTGAAGGGGAACTCACTATTTACTGAGTTGTTCCATTCTATTATTGAATATGATAGACTCTAATTAATGAAAAATTCTTCCTTATGTCAAATCAAAATTGGCCACTCTTTTAACTTACACCAATTACTTCTAGTTGTACCTTTTGGGACCAAGCATTGGGTTTGAACTTGAGTTCAATAATAATATTTTAAATAATAAAAATAACTCGTTTTTTCTTTAAAATATTTTTCAATTAGCAAAATTTTTCTCTCTCCCTCCTACTTTCCCAGTTCCTTTTGAGGCAGCTACATGGCACTGTGGATAGTGTGCTGGGCCTATCAAGAACACCTTGAGTTCATATCTGGCCTCAGATACTAGCTGCGTGACCCTGGGCAGGTCATTTAACTCTGCCTCAGTTATTTGCAAAGTGCTTAGCACAGTGCCTGGCACATAGTAGGCACTTAATAAAGGCTTGTTTCTTCCTTTCTTTGAAAAGAAAAAAGAAAAGAAACCAACTCTTGTTACTTTCCATAATCAAACAAAACAAATTCCCATATTGTCATGTCCCAAAAGTATATTTTTCATTATGCATTAGTTTCAGTCTTTTGGAGGAGGTTAACATAGCAGCTTACATTTATATAGCCTTATATTTTCCCAAATGCTTTACATATTTTTATCACGTTCTATCCTCACAACAACCTGGTGAGGTTGTCACTCAGTGCAGAAACTAGGGTTCTGAGAAGTAAGGTGAGTGGCCTATGGTCACACAGCTAGTAAGGTCAGTGGGTGAATTTGAATCCAGTTCTAGGCTGGACCAAGAGCAATGTTCCCTCCACCTTCCCCTTTAGCCAACAGCTTATTGACTCTGTGTTGGGCAGAGGTCTTTGGGGACTTTATAATTCTCTCACTGTGTGAGATAGAGCCTAATAACTTTGTCCTACCACTTTTTTATTTAATCCAACAAGCATTTATTAAATGGTAACTATGTGCCCCTTCAGGATTATGGAATTCAATGTTTCTTTAAGAAATAGTTTCAAAGTTTTGTTTCATTTTTCTGATGGTTCCTCCTATTGGTTTTAATTTTTACTTACAACTTCACTAATGTGAAAATATGTTTAATGGGTATGTAAATGTAAAGCCTATATCAGATTGTGCACCATCTTGGGGAGGGTAGGGGGGAGGAACGGGGAGAAAAATTTTCAACTCAAAAGCATATGGAAGTGATTGTTGATAAATCAAAATAAATTAATAAAATTTAAAAAAATGTGTTTCTTATTAAAAAAAAGATATAGTTTCAAAGCACCTTCAGACATATATATTTAAGGAAATTGAGAAGACCTTTCCATTGCTTAATTGGCCAACTCTAGATTAGTCAGGACCTTGTTTCAATTCAATTCAGCAAACGTTTATATTATAGATTAAAACTGACTTGTAGCAGAATAATAGCAGACCCGTAGAATTTTCAGAGAATCTTCTTACTGGATGATGCTTATTTTACTGAACCAAGCTGTTGTGGTTGTTCATCTTTCTCACAGAAGGAACCCCATTTCTCAAAGTGGGTTTTCCTTTTGTTTAAAAAAGTGTTTTATGGACTCTTTCTTTCTATTGCTTTGACTTTTGACTCCTTCTTGCCCCCATAGAAATCTCCCTAGTAATTTATTGCTCTTGTAGTAAATAAATACAATCAAGCAAGACAAATAAGCCCGTTGGCCATGTCTAACAATGAATGTTTTATCTTGTATCTGTAGTCTGCCTCTTTGCTAATAGGCAGGAGGCTTGCTTCACAGTTAGATAAGGCAATGATTAGCATTCTAATGTCTTTTCTTGTTTTCTTTTGTACTTATGGTGGTTGTCAAGTAAATTGTTCTCTTTAACCTGCTTATCTGCTTTTTTGGTTGGTTGTTAAAAACATTTATTAAGCATCTACTAAGTGCAGGGCCCTGAATTAGGCTCTAGAAAGAAATATCCCAGGATTTAGGGGTGGAAAGAACCTATGTATTCAACTGAGTACCAGTTTTTACCCTTTTCATAAAACACAGGACACTATTTGGTAAATGATGCTTTTCCATTTAGAAAGCACTTTTACCTCTACTATCTCATTTCGTAGGATCCTAGGCTCCTATATTGAGAAATTCAGGTGACATTAGAGATTGTGTAAACCCATTCCCATCCAGTTGCCTAGTCCTATTGAATCTACTTCCATATCTCTCACTTGTCCAATTTTCTCCACCACCCTTGTTCCAGCTCTCATCATCATAAGCATTTCAAACTCAACATGTCCAAAACAGAACTGATTATCTTTCCTTCCAAAAAAAAATCCCCTTTTCTGAAGTTCCATATATCTTGTAGAGTTCCCTATGTCATAGACGGGTAGATGGTACGATGGATACAGTCCTGGGTCTGGAGTCAGGAAGACCTGAGTTCAAATCCATCCTAAGACCTTTACTAGCTCTATGACCTTCGGCAAGTCACTTAACCTCTGTCTGCCTCAATTTCCTCAACCATAAAGTGGGGATAGTAATGGCATCTGCCTCCCAGAGTTGTTGCAAGGATAGAATAAAATAATATT
This sequence comes from Phascolarctos cinereus, assembly GCF_003287225.1. NCBI lineage: Eukaryota > Metazoa > Chordata > Mammalia > Diprotodontia > Phascolarctidae > Phascolarctos > Phascolarctos cinereus. The sequence continues at coordinate 118,493,545 of NW_027555847.1, forward strand.
TATTAAAAACTTAGCATAGTGCTTGATACATAGTAGACACTTAAAAGATGCTTATTTCCTTCCCCACTCTTAAGAAGGGTACCACCATTCTTCTACTCAGAATCATTCTCTGCTCTTCCCTCTCCTTAACCCCTCATATCCAATCAGTTGCCAAGTGTCATTGATACTACTTCCTCAATAGATCTCATAACCATACCCTTCTCTCCACTCACAAACCCACCACCCTGGTGCATGCCCTCATCACCTCTAGCCTGCACTATTGGTTGTCTGGATCTGCTTGTGATTTTTCTAAGGGTGAGTGATTGGAGAGCAGAAGTCTTGCGATGCTCAGTTTGGGAAGCTAAAAATCATACAGTAGTCCTTACTGAACCCTGGTTAAACTGGTAAAGAAAGAGAAGGTGGAAATTATTGGCTAAAGTAGAAAATATAAGATTACCTTAGGTTTAATTCTTACTGTATACAGAATGTTCTGCTGAGCACTGGCGCAAAAACAAAATTTCAGTAAGACCATGATTCATATCCTTGGGAGCTTAGTTGGGGAATGACTGGCATATACATATACATATAACTGTAACACAAAACTATATAATCAATCCATTCAAGAGATATAAAATGTCATGTGAAGTCCAAGAGGGAAAGGTTGTTATTGACAAGGGAGGATCAGGGAATACACATTTATTGAATTCTTACTCTGTTCAAAATATTTTGGGGTATAGAAGGGGTATAGACAGCAGAGGTGTCAAAACTCAGGAGTGCAGTCAACCAGATTAAAACATAGTTGGCAAAAAAAAATGTAGTTGGCAAATGTTTAGCAAAATAAAAATACAGCACAACATAGTTAATGTTAATTTGTGTTTTTCTAAGTCAATCTGCCACCAAGCAGGATTCTATTTCTATTTGAGTTTGAAACCACTGGTACAGTGTGGTTCATGCCCTGTTAATAGGGACAGCTTGGTTATATTCTCTTCTCATTTTGGAAAAGAGACATTGTCATTTATATTCCTCCTCTGGAGCCTTACACAGTGCTGGGCCTCCATTAGAGGCTCAGGGACTCACTGCCTTGTGGATTAAGTTAATGTGTTTCTTGACAGCACCTATGAGACAAGGGTTTAATGAACTATAATTAACATTGCCTTCTAAGATTGATTTGCTATTCCTAACATTTCTCCTTCTCTCCACAATCAGGTGAAAATGAAATCCTTGCAACCCTGAATGATATTGCAAGCAAGAATAAGATCTGGAGATCCTACATTGGCATGGGCTATTATAACTGCTCAGCACCTCAGGCCATTGTCCGGAATTTGTTGGAGAATGCAGGATGGTAATGTATTTTCTCAATAACGACAGATTAGAAATTCAACAAACATGTTTGCTATTATTATTTTATTTTTAAATTTAATTTTATTACTTTAGATAAAACACAATTTTATTTTCTCTTCCCATTTTCTCCCACCTTTGCCACTGGAAAAAAAAAAGAGAAATAAACCCAAATCCCTTGTTCAAAATATACTTAGTAAGACAAATCAAATTTCTGCATTGCCCACTTGTACAAATATATGTCTTATTCTATATCTTGAATCTATCACCTCTTTTTTCAGGAGGTGGGCAGCATGGTTCATCCTGGGTTGTTTGGAAACCTGCTTGGTCATTGTACTGATCAGAGTTCTAAATTGCTATTTTTCTTGTATAAATGGTTCTCCTGGTCCTGTTCACTTTGCTCTGCATCAGTTCATGCAAGTCTTCCCAGGATTCTCTGAAACTTTTTCATAATTTCTTATGATTTGCTATTTTTAAGGAAGATGGTGGTCTGTGATTTAATAGAGCACTGGATTTAGTCAGAAGAACTAGGTTCAAATCCCAACTCTGTTTCCATGTTAACTTTGTGACCTTGGGCAAATTACTTCATGTATTTGAATCTCAATTTTATCATTTATAAAAGCAAAGGAGATGAACGAAATGATTTGTAAAGCTTCTCAATCCTATAATTCTGCAATAGTTTGCCTTATATATAAGAAGAGTAGATGAGTAACAAATCATATGTTATTTGAGAGACTCTGGAACTATCCCCTCCATTCCCGAATATCTCCCTTACCCAATTATTACTCTGCTTAAAATTGTTCAATTAGAGATTCTTTCCTTTGAGTCTTATTCCTTTAAGGATTACTTTGAAAATGCAAAACATCCTCAGAAGAGTAAGACATGAAGCTGATTTATACCAAGTTGATAGTGATCTATCAAATGCTTCCTAAGGGAGCCAGAGGATCTTAGATATTCATCTTGGGGTGGAGGAAAGAAAGGGAAGGGAAGAAAATAGTATTTGTGCAGTATTTACTACCTTCCAGGTACTTTGTTAAACACTTTTAATTTTGTTTTACAAATATTATTTCATTTGATCCTCAAAACAACTCTGCTAGGTAAGTGCAAGGTGCTTTTTCTATCCTCATTTTACAGTTGAGAAAACTTGAGGCAAAGAGAGGTTAAGTGATTTGCCCAGTGTTGCACAGCTAGTAAGTTCCAATGCCAGATATGAACTCAGAAAACTTAGGAAACCCGCTGTGGACCATTCAGCTCTCCCTCTCTACTCTCGAGAAGACCTTTCCCCTAATCTATTAATCTAAATTCTTTTGGCATGGCTCCTCTTCGGGCTATGACTGGGTACTATACTTCTGTACTACCCACGTATGCTGTCCTTCATAAAGGAAAGTGGGTTTCTTATTCACCATTGGTTGGCAATCATTTTGGGTTGTTTTCCTGTTCATAGGATCAATTTATCCTTATCCATATATAGATGGATTTATCTCTATATCCACCCCTGTTCCAGATAATCAGAGCTTCATAGTTGAGAGAGAACACGTACGGGGCAGGTAGGTGGTGCAGTTGATAGAGCTCTGGCCTTGGAGTCAGGAGGACCTGAGTTCAAATGTGGCCTCAGACACTTGACGCTTACTAGCTGAGTGATCGTGAGCAAGTCACTTAACACCGATTGCCTCACCAAAAAGGAACAAAAAAGGAAGAGGCAACACATAAGAGACAGTACTTGAGTTGAGCTATGAAGAAAGAGAAAGAAAGATTCTCTCTAAGGTCTCCTATGATCCTATACTAAAATGTGACCATTTGATCTGTTTTTGGTTGCTGTTGCTTTTTAGCTGTTCTGTGTGTGAATGTTGCCATTGATTATTTATGGACATCAGTGGGGTATCTTTAAATATTAAGCCTGGTCTCATGATGTAATCATAGTTATTAATCACCTAATAGACAACATAGAACTGTAATAAGAATTGGGCAGTGGTGGCTTTGGTTTTGTCCTACAGCGCTGAATATAGAGTGCTGATAAAAAGCACAGTCCTGAGTTAAATAAGCTCCTACAGATGTTTTATCCTTCTTTTTCTCCCCCCCCCCCGCCCCCACCAACTCATAGCCTCCTGGTAGTGATCTTACACTGGTTTATCAGTCTCCACTTTACCCCCAGGGAATGGTGCCTCCCATCTTATTCTTCAAACCGAAGCAGCATTTTGTGCTGCTTGCCTTAGTCAAAAAATTCCTAGTTATGGCCCTGATATAGCAACTTCCATTTTGGTGTACCCAACTGGCTTGTTAATAACTGTTAGCTCAATATGCTCTTATTAGATAGGCAGATTTTTTAGGCTGGAGAAGTAATTACAATAGTATTAGGTTTGTATTAGCCATTTGAAATGGTAGTTTTTAGAAAGAGAGAGAGAAAGAGAATATGAGAATGTGCTGTTAAGGGTTTCTTCTTGGCTGTTTCTTTGAATGGTAGACCCTAAGCTTTGTCACAAAAGCAAATGGCTTGCCTTTTTCTTTCTTCAAAAAAAAAATCTGTCTTACCAAGTACAATGAATGGTTTGCATTAGTTCAGCCGTTTTAAATACTGGCCGGCAGTATTTGCTCTGCCTTCCAATACAGATTATTCACCATATTGCTAGCATTGAGTGAGTGCCTTCACTTATTTTACACTGACATTTCAGAGGGCAGTGACATTGTCCCTTGCCTACTGGTCATGTCTGTTTCTATGCCTCTCACAGAACATCACCCTGCTCTCCTAAAGCTCAGTATAAACTGGGTGACAATTTTATACTGTGAAAGGAGGTGGAGTAGCATGCTTGCACATGTTTCCTGATAGTCTTCATATTATCACAATTCTGAATGGTTTCCATAGAAGCAGGACTAACAAATTCCGGTGACGTGATGTGAAAACAAATGAAGAGCTTAGCCTCGAAAGAACAAATATTTGGCTTGCCAAAAAAAAAATACATCAAGTCTAAGATTTAATTTTATGGGAATCCAGTATTTCTGATTGTAAAGGCTTTGTAATTTTAGTAACTGACATGAAAGTGTGTGGGAGGGAGATTTTTCTTTTGAGCTATTTGGCTCTTCTATAGTTTTGCTCCCAGAATGGCAGCCTGGCAGCCGGGTGTTACCAGTTATGTCTTGCTACCTCCCCTTCCCAATTCTAAAGGAAAGCCTAAGGCAGAATGATGGGGAATACTGATTACTTTAAAGTAAATGAGGATGCTATATTGAGTGTCTGATGTTTCAGTGGAGTCTGTTACAGACTGGCTTTTTATGTGTGTTGCTTTTTTTTCTTAAAGCTAAAAACCTAGTTAAGAAGCAAAACAGTGCTCTTGTAGGCTACATTTAAATAGCCAGCTGTAATATAGGAGGAATGGGCCAAAAACTTAGGTTTTTATTCATTTTGTTTTTTTCTCTATTGAAGCAGTTTTATCCCCTAATTAAAAAGTACACATGCGGGGAGGTCTTTTTTTTTTTCCTGTGGAGTTATGCTAAAGAATTGGATAAATTCAAATAATAATGTAAGCAACTGAGAAGAATTTGATAGTCCTTGAGTCTGAGATTCTGTTGGGTAATTTGTGAGAATAAATTTATTGTCTACTTGAACAAATTGAATACTTGTATAATTTCTTGAATAATTTTTAAAAGAAAAAGATGTAGGGTATTTAGGAATTTTAGGGGGGGAAACTTAAATGTTTCTAAAGAGGTTTAAGATTTACTAAGCACTTTCTACCCTGAGGTATGCAAGTGAGAAAATAAAAGCCATTTACTTATAAAACTTGTGTTTTTCATCTTGAAAAGGAGCTTTCAAATACTGTTTACTTCATCATTGTGATTAGCAGAAATTCAGGGTCCAAGCTAAGGAAAATTGAAATCTGTTTGAACATAAGGAAACAGCAAATAAGCTAGGGAAAGTTCACATTGATTAAAATTAGTCTCTTGTGAAATCCAGTGCCTGGTACATAGTAGGGATTTAAACCTTTCTTGGATGGGATTGGAAGGCCACATTGCCTCTACTTACTGAAAGTCCCCATTATTGTTATAATCAAAAGTTGAGTAAAGTTACACTTGCCCCACATAAATATTTTTATTATAATTTCATATTTTATGCTTTAAAAGTAAAAATATAGTTAGTATCAACATTTTTCATGGAACTCCTGTTTACACCAGCTAGGGTTTCTTGTAACTATTATATGGGAAGAGTGCTTTAGGTGCGTACTTTATATGCATTTAATGTGGGAGACAATACAAATGAGAGAAAAACTGAATTATATAATGTTTCATTTCTGTAGCTTTCTTACTTTTAAGTACTTATTCTAGCAGAGTTTAGTGGAGGATACTGGAAACCTCCCCTAAGAGATGTGTATTTGACATTGTAACACATCATCCTTTTTTTCCTGATACTTTTTTACCTTCTTGATTGTATATTTGCTACGCTATGCTATATTTTTGTCTTTTGCTATATATTTGTCATCAGTGTGTGTTGTTATTTTGGTTCTGTATCGCTTCATATGTTTTCCTATTTTTCTTTGAGATTCTCCATATTCATTATTTTATAGACCATACTTTGTCTAGCCATTCTCCAGTTGATGGTCCTCTAGTTTTCTTTCCATTATTTGCCTTGGAAATAATGCTATTGTCAGCATTTGGGGGGGGGGGTAATCATGCTAACATTTGGACCACTGGGTGAAGGATATGCTTGTTTTTTATAACTCTTAGCTCTGTCATTTCATAGTGCTTTCTGAAAAGATTGGGTCAATTCACAACTTCACTGATAGTGCAATAAATAGCACACTTGTTTTTATTGTGGCTGCATCAAATTTTGTGATCCTTTATTATTTTTTTCTAATTTGATCAGAGTCGGGTGGAATTTTGGTTCTTTTAAATTGCATTTTTCTGATTATTAGAGATTTTAAAATCATGTGATTGTTGATGGTTTCAAGAACTGTGTTTATAACCTTGACCATTTCACAACCAGAAAATAGCCACTAGGAATTTATATCAGTTCTTATAAATTTTAGATGTCAGATTTTTAGCAATTGTTTCATTAGAAGGGTTTTTTTCCCCATTCTGAATATATTGTTTTTTGTTGTGCAAATGATTTTTTAAAAAATTATGAAGTTCCTCTCTTTTATCTCTTAGTTTCCTCTAAGCCAAAGCTTGCTGTTATTTCTTAAAAGCCCACAACCTTAAAACAAAGAAACAAATACAAAAGGCTTTGTTCTTTCATTTCATTTCCTCCTTCTCCCTAAGTTTTGATCCTTTGTTTCTCTAGCTTCTCCCTTTCTCTGCAGCTCATCCTGCCTCCTCAGTTCCTGAAGAGTTTCTGAATTGAGGTTATAGTGGGTGAAGTCTGAATTGGGAAATTATGATTGATGCTTGTGCACCCCCTTTTAAACAAATGAGGACACTGTGGCCCACATGTGTCAACTGAGGTGGGATTAGAAACAAAACTTCTGTACTCCCATTATAGTACTCATTCCATTACATAGTTCTAGAGAATTATTGAATGCAGCCTTCTTAAACATTTTAGTCTTTTTGGTCCATTACACTCTTAAATTATTGAGGACCCCAAAGGGCTTGTGTTTATGTTGGTCATATCTATTGATATTTACCACATTGTAAATTAAAAGATACACTAAAATTATTAATTCATTTCAATATAATAATAAACCCATTATATGTTAATGTAAATAATATTATGAAAAAACGTATATTTGAATGAATGAAAATGAAAAATATATATTTCTACATCAAAAAGTGAGAAGAGTGGCATTGTTTTACATGTTTTTGTAAGTCTCTAATATCTAGTTTAATAAAGGGCGGCTAGATCCTCATAACTGCTTCTGCATTCAATCTGTTGCCATTTTGTTTTGGTTGAAGTATGTGAAGAAAATTCAGCCTCAGATGTATAACTGAACTAGAAAAAAAGTATTTAAAAAGGCAAATAATCTCTTAGTATTATTTATGAAAATAATTTTGGCCTCATGGACCCCTTGAAAAGATTAGGCTTTAATGGACCACACTTTGAGAACTGCTGATCTAATAAAGGTTACTGCTTTAAAAAAAATAGATGTTTTGGGAATGACATGTGGTATGTAGTAGAAGAATGTTGGACTTGGAGTCTGACAGCCTGAGTTATTCGCCTGGCACCAGTTACTTAACTTCTAATAACCTCAGTTCATTATCTTAAAAAAAAATACTACTTGCACAACCTACCTCCCAGGACTTTGTCAAGGGTTACATAGATATAATATGGCAAGTGACAATGTGGGCCCTTTTAGCTGACTAGCAGCATCTCCATGTTTCTCCGCTGCTGAATTTATAGTGAAGGTGCATTTGGGAATGGCCTGAATTACCTACAGAGTGATGAAGTTTAATTTTGTAGTGGGTCTCTCATTGTTAGGGAGCCATTCTTGGTCCTGCAAGGGCTTTCTTTAGAAGTGAGGAAGTGTCCCTCCTCCTTTGAGGGACATTAGATTCTAGAGATCCTTATAAAAGGTAAAGATACCAGTGTACTGATGGAAGGTAGGGTGAGAAGGTTAAAAATACAAGATGTAAAGGAGAAAGATAAGTAGGCTGTGTAAAAGTTGAGAATGGGTGGGTTTCCTAAGATATTCTCATTTTCCCTTTTCATTTTGACCCCGAGTAGATAGGTATGTTCCTTCTTTCAGTCCTTAGTGTATGTAGAAGACAGTGCTAGGAGATTCGGTTGGTGTGGGGTAGGGAGGGGAGGGAGAAAGAAGGACAAAGTTGAGATTATATACTATTCTGACCCTTAAGGAGTTAGTCTTGTAATGGGGATGAAGGAAGGTAGAAAACAAGCATTTATTAAAAGCCTACAATGTGCCAGGCACTGGCTAAGTGCTTTGCAAATATTAACTCATTGGATCCTCATGAGAACCCTGGGAGGTAGGTACTACTATCCCTATTTTACAGTTGAGGAAACTGAGGCAGAGTGGTTAAATGACTTGTCCAGGGTCACACAGTTTGGGGGTGGTGGTGGCAGGATTTGAACTCAGACGTTTCTGACTCCAGGCCCCAGTGCTCTATCTCCTGTGCTGGCACAAATAATATGCCAAAATACTTGATAAGGGCATTAAGGTTAGGAGACTCCCAGATTATGTAAATACTTTTACCAATACAGATTGCATATTCTCTTCACTTTATATTGCCTAGCACTGAGAAATGAAGTGACTTGCTCAGGGTTACACAGCCATTGATGGGGCAGAACTTGAACCTAGGTCTTTCTGGCTCCAAAGTGTGATCTCTACCCACTTTGCTTCTTAATTAGGCATGCCTTGATTGCATTAGAGAGTTGCAAAATCAACCACCCTGTGAAATTTTGTCAGGGATGTCATTATAATAATAGCTGGCATTTGTACACAGCTTTAAGGTTTGCAAAGCACTTTACATATATAATCGCATTTGATCCTCACAACAATCTTGTAAGATAACTACCATCATTTTCCTCATTTTACATATTATCATCCACCAATAAGTCAATAAACATTTAATAAATGTTGGCGTACTACATGCCAAACACTTTCTAAGTCTGGGGAGACCAAAAAGAAGCAAGATATTCTCTGCCCTCAAGGAGCTTGCAATTTAGTGGGGGCAATACCATGCAAACAAATACATGCAAAGCAAGTCATATATAGGATAAATGGGAAATAATTCAAAGAGGGGGAAGACATTGGAATGAAGAGGGGTTAGGGAAAACTTCCTGTAAAAGGTGGGATTTTAGTTGGGCCTTAATGGAAGGCAGGGAGGTCAGTAGCAGGGGCAGAGGAAGGTGTTCCAGGCAGGGGAACAGCAGAGCCAAGAGATTGGAATGTCTTCTGTGTGGAACATCCATGAGGCCAGTGTCACTGGATGGAAGAGTATGGGTGGGGGAGTAAGGTGTATGAAGACTGGAAAGGTAGGAGTGGCTTGGTTCTGAGAGAAGTTAAATAACTTACCCAGGACCTTATATCTAATAATTATCTATGGCAGGACTTGAATTCAGGTCTTCCTGACTCCAAGTCCAATGGGATCAGGGAAAGCTTCTTAGAGCAGGGAGCATTTCAGTTGAGCTTTAAAGGCTGAGGAGGACTTTGGCTGTTGCTGTTCAGTTAACTGTGTCTGTTCTTCCTGACCCTATTTGGGGTTTTGTTGGCAAAGATACTAGAGTGGTTTGCCATTTCCTTCTTTAGCTCATTTTGTAGATGAGGAAACTGAGGCAAACAGGATTAAGTTATTTGCCCAGGGTCACACAGCTAGTAAGTATCTGAGATGAGCTTTGAACTCAGGAAGATGAGTCTTCCTGACTCCTGAGCCCGGCACTCTATCCACTGTGCCACCTAACTTCTCAGGACTTTGGTAGGCCTAATTTTTAACTCTTCCCCTTTTCTTTACTCCCAGAAAGCTAAGTAGAGAACCTGAGAACAAATAGACCAAATTTTGGAGAATTAACATTCAGAGAGTTTGACTGATGAGCCTCTGAAGGAGAAAAAACCCTTAGTGCGTACTCTACAGTAAGAGACCTATTTGGTTTATTTCTCTTCTCTCTGGGCCTTGCAAACACACACTAAATATGCATGTCTACTTAATAAATTTTTGGATAGGAAAAGTAATGACATTTGAGCTCTCTAGCCATTTTGTTGTTCCCTCCCTGCCTGTTCCAAGTGTTTTGCTTCTTTCCTGGTTGTATAAGAGCAGGACTCAGACCAGCTTTGGTTGCAAAAGCTGTTGTCTGACCCCTGCTACTGCACGGGGTCCTGGGGCGAATTCTCCCCTCTGCTTGCCTGCGCTGTGTCTTGTTGGCCTGATTCATTCCAGTTCACCAAGTCCTTGGAATTTGGCAACTGGCATCGTGGTTGCTGAAACACCAGATTATGCAGGATGTCAGTGGAGATGCAGAGTTACTAGATAGCTCCTGCCCCTCCCCCCACTTTTAAAAAACCTCTTGGTCCGGTTAAAATGTCTGAAAGTTATTTCAGAATTTTTAACTTTCTACCTTTTGTTAACCCAACTTCCATCCTTGGGGTGAACAGAGAATAAAAATGCCAAGTCATCTTTGGGCTTCATTTCCTAGCCTTCTAAAAAAAATTAAGGGGAGGGAGCTTATGGTATACAGGGAGAGAATATTAATCGTACGTACATAGATTGTTTAACATATTCTAGGGGTTAGAGGAAGTGGATTTAGGAAAGGAAGAAGCTTTATTCCTAAAAATTTCTTAGTAGTTCAGGATATTATAATTATACAGGATGTCCCTAAACTCTTAGACTTAGGGACACACCCTGTATAGAATGCAAATGGTCCCCATGGTTGAACAAATTTGAATAAGTAGTAGTGTTAAGCATAGCAAGAAAATTGAGAATAATATTAATTTGAGTTAATATATATTAATACATTATTATAATGACATGACAAATGACATTAGATATTATACATTAGATAATAGATTATATAGATAATATTATATTATAATAAATTATATAACAAACTGTAATAATACCATAACATGTTATCTTATTTGATACCAGCAACAGCCTTTTGAAGAAGGTAGTAGAAATATTGTCATAGCTATTTTACAGATTAAGAGACTGAGGCCTAGAGAGGTTAAAATTATTTGCCTGTGGCCATGAATCTAATAAGAGTCAGAGTCTAGACTTGAACTCAGGTCTTCTCACTCCAAACACAGGTTATGAAGGCCAAGAGTTCTAGTTCAACCTCATTTTGTGGGCAACAAGAAATGGTCTTTTGGTGTCCTGACTCCCATTCTTCCCATGACACTCAAAGAAGGGGGAACTACCAGAATTACTAGGAGGGTCCTAGAGCTCCATTTGAGCTGAGATCTGGCCCTCCCAGCACCTCAGCACTGCATCAGTGCTGCGGGATTCTGGGATCTGCCCAAATGTCCTCATCATGGTGTGTCTATAACCTGGGTTTTTGAGGGCTATGCTTTTGGATTACAAGCTTTGGCCTAATGGATAAGATGCTGTTCTTGGTCCTGGGTTTGAATTTTACTTCTGAGTCTTCCCAGAATCACACATTTATATTTGGAAGAGACTTTAGAGATCTCTGTCCTAGAGAGATTAAGTGACATATCCAGTCTTCAAAGTATTAAGTGGAAAAGTCGGGATTTGAATCCAGATCCTTTGACTCCAAATCCAGTAGTCTTTCCACTATTCTATTAACTCCATGACCATGGAAAAGTCACCTGGCCTCTCAGAGCCTCAGTTTTTTTCAGTTACAAAATGGAGATAACAATACCTATAATGTCTTGTCTCTCAGGGTTGTTGTGAAGTTCAAATGAGATAGTCTTATGTAGGGTGCTTTTCACTTATATATATGTGTCAGCTTACCTACATATACATATGTGAGCTGTTATTATTAATATGATTAAACTGGAAAGTGTTTATAGATGACTCTGCCTGCCTCTTAGACAGTTCATGCTACCTGTCATGTGGGCATCTCAAACTTAACATGTCCCACAACCCCACTATGTCTCCCACAAACACACTTCTTGTCCCAATTTCCCCATTTCTGTTGAGGGCACCACCATTCATTCAGTCACTTGGGTTTAAAACCTTGGCATTGTCTTCTTTCCCTCTCTTTCCCACCCCATATACACAATCATTTCTAAATCTTGTCAATTCTACCTCCACATGTCTTGTAACCTCCTTCTCTCCTTACACAACCACCACCCTAGTTCATTCCTCACCACCTCTTACTTGGACTTCTCTTTGGTCAGCCTGCCTCTAGTCTCTTCCTTGTATAATCCATCCTTCATGCAGGTGCCAAATTGATTTTCCTGAAGCACACATTTGATCATGTTACTCCCTACTGCTTTTAAAATCAAGTACCAATTGCTTTGGTATTTAAAGCCCTTTACAATTTGGCTTGAAACTACCTTTCCATTCTTCTTATATATTACTTCTCTTCACTCTCTACAATGTAGTCAAACTGGCCTCGTACGTGACACCCTATTTCCTATGTCTGTTCCTTTACACTGGCTGTTCCCCATTGCTGGGATATTCTCTCTCCATTCCACCATTTAGAATCTCTGAGTTTCTTCTAAGTTCAGTTCATGTGCCACTTTCTACATGAAGCCTTTTCCTAATTCCTTCAGTCATTAGTGCCTCTCTCCCCAAAATAATAACAATAATAATAATAATAATAACTAGCCTTTATATAGAACTTTGTGCCAGACACCTGCTAACCATTTTTACAATTATCATCTCTTTTGGTCCTCACAAACAATCCTGGGAGATAAGTGCTATTATTATTCCGATTTTTCAGTCAAGGAAACTGAGGCAAACAGGGGTTAAGTAACTTGTCCAAGGTCACACAGCTATTAAGTGTTTGGGGCTAGATTTGAATTTGGATTTTCCCAACTCCAGGCCAGGCACTCTAACCACTGCACCACCTACCTACCCCAAATTATCTTGTATTCATTTTGCATATACTCAGAAATACATGTTCCTGTCATCTTACCCAATAGAATCTAAACTCCTTGAGAGCAGGGACGATTTCATGTTTATCTTTATCTCCAACATCTGACACAGTGCCCAGCACACAACAATCTCTTAATGTTTGTGGCTTGACTTACCTGCTTGATCTTCCAAAATAGGATTAGTCTAGTTAAATGTGGAAAAATTTATGACTAGGTTGGCCACTGATGAGATTTTGGGCTACAGAAACCCATAAATTAAAAACAAAAAAATGAAAAAACACCCCACTTTCCTTAGTTCTTCATAGTCCCCTTTCTGCTTCTAAAAAAGTCACTAAATTTTAGACCCAGAAATAACTATTTGGGCTAAAAGGTAGCATGATATTGCTGAAAAGAACAATGGTCCAAGAGACTTGGACTTATTTGTTGTTGTTGTTATGCAGTCACGTCTGACTCTTTGTGACCTCATTTAGGGTTTTCTTGGCAAAGATACTGGAGTTGTTTGCCATTTTCTTCTCCAGCTTATTTTACAGATGAGGAAAATGAGGTAAACAGAGTTAATGACTTGCCCAGGATCCCACAGTAAGTGTCTGAGGCCAGTTGAACTTAGGAAGATGACTCTCCAAGCTTGGCACTCTATGCACTACACCACCTGGACTTGTTAGGTGCTTTGTAAATGTTTGTTGAATTACTGCATTATCATCTATGAATAAGGAATGACTGTGGGAAAGGGGCTTCTTTGAAAAGCCAAAGTGACAGTTTTGGTGTGTTTTGTTTTCCTTACAGGGTTACCCAGTATACGCCTTACCAACCTGAAGTGTCCCAGGGAAGACTGGAGAGTTTGCTCAATTTCCAAACCATGGTGTGTGATATAACTGGGATGGATGTAGCCAATGCCTCCTTGCTAGATGAGGGAACGGCTGCAGCAGAGGCTATGCAGTTATGTTACAGGTGAGGCCATTACATCTTTGTAGCCTGGAAGGAGTGTAACTATCACCTCATGTGCAGGGAAGGCTAACTGGAAGGAGGTTATGCACCTCTGCCAACCAAATCCTGTATGAATATATGCAATCTTCTTTCAACCAGGTCCTCACAGTTGCACAACCATCCTTCATCTTTCTCTAATTCACAATCAGACTCTCTACAGCTGCTGTTCCCAGCCTTCCTTTCTCTTCTCATCACCCTCTTTCCCTTTCCGCAAAAGACTTCATCTCCTGATGAACAATGCACATAGAGGTTATACATTATGAATGTCCCTTCTCTCCTGCTATGCCTGAGAGCCCTCTGATGTCAATTTCTATATGCTCCTCCTTTCCACATCCAATGAAGACATAACTGTTCACCTTTCTGAGGGTAGCCTCTCTACTTTTATAAAAACTGCATTAGTTTTCTAAAAAATTCTGAACCTAACAAAACATTGAGTATACATACCCACAGTAGAACAGAAAAAGAGGTTTAGGTATAAAATGGCAAATCTCTATAATTCATAGCTTGTTTTTTAAATGTGTAATTAATTCAACTTTCAAAGCTGTCCTACTTGTCTGTGATTCCTTCTTACTTTCTTTCTATTTTCTGTACTTCACTTTAAAAAAATGCTTAATGACTCTTTTTCTTTGTCTTTTTTTCATGAGAGTCGAGTTTTTTTTGGCACCTTTATGCCTATCTACCCTCTCACTCCCAACTCTCCTTGCCTCATTAAAAAAAAAAAAGAAAAAGAAAACATTTGTAATAAATATATGCATAGTCAAGCAAAACAATTTCCCAAGTTCAGCCATTCCATTTGTCTATTATTCTCCATGACCTTCACACCCATCACCATTCCAGCTCACACCCACACATCTACACATCCACAGATACTTTCTTTCTAAGGAAGACCAGAGTTCAAATCCTGCCTCAGAAACTTAATAGCTATGTGACCAACCCTCTCTTATGTTCAGTTTTCTTATTTATAGAGATAATAATAGCACCTACCTCACTGCATAGTTGTGAGGATCTAATGAGATTCACACACACACACACACACACACAACACACACACACCCCTTTTCTGGACCATGACATTTTCTCAAGTTATTTTTCTGTTATCTCTTGGTTATTTCATTCTTTGCATTTATATTCTCAGCACCTAATACTGTGTCTAGAACATAGTAGTGTTCAGTAAATACTTGTTGATTGATTGACTCCAACTATTTCATATTCCTTTCTTCATTTCTCCTGCTCACTTTATAATAAGCACTCAACTGAGGCTGTTCTGTCCAAGATTATCATCAATTTTAAATTGTTAATCATTTAACACTATTAATCACTCACTCTTTCCTCCCTTGCTTTTCATTATGATGGTTCTCTTCCTGCAGGGGAAGATTGGAAGATTAGCATCTGACCACTCCTCAGTTTCCTTTACTAGGTCATCCCAAACCTTAATCATGGATGTCTGGGACCTCTGTCTTGGACCTCTTTTTCTCTATATATTCTCTGCCTTAGGGATCTTATCAGCTCTCTTGGGTTTAATATCCATGCAGATGACTCATAGATTTATATATCCAACCTAATCTTTCTCTTGAGCTCATCCTGAGCTCTAGTCTCATATACACCAACTGCCTATTGGACCTTCTAATGGATCTCCCATAGGCATTTCAAACACAAGGTATCCAAAATAGAAATCACCTTCCCCTCACCCCTCATCTAAAATTTCCCATTTCTATTGAGGGCACCACCATCCTTCCAGTCATTCAAGTTTGAAATCTTAGAGTCATCCTTGGCTCTCCTTCCCTCATCACCACAACATCCTATGTGTTGCTAAGTCATGTGGATTCTAACTCCACAAATATCTTGTATCCATCCCCTTCTATCCACACGCTAGATAATTTGATTACTTTACAATCTCATTTCAAACCCTTTTGCCTCAACTATTGAAAAAGCCTCCTAGCTGGTCTCCCAACCTGTCCCTACTACAACCCCTAATCTTGCTAAAGTACAAGTCTGACTGTGACACTTTCTGGTTAAAGAAATTTTAGCAGTTCCCAATTGCCGCTATGATAAAATGCAAATACCTCAGCTTGGTCTTTAAAGCACTTTTTAATCAAGCACAAAAAAAACCATTAAGACTCCCTGGTTAAGACTAGATAATTTCTTTCTTTCTTTCTTTCTTTTTTTTTTTTTTGCTTTTTTAGGCAATTGGGGTTAAGTGACTTGCCGAGGGTCACACAGCTAGTGTCAAGTGTTTGATCTGAGGCCGGATTTCAACTCAGGTCCTCCTGACTTCAGGGCTGGTGCTCTATCCACTGCACCACCTAGCTGCCCCAAGACTAGATGATTTCTAAGATACCTTCTGACTCTAAATCCTATGATCCTATAAAGTGATCTTGCTTTATGTTCTTACAAGGAAATGATCCTTTAGTTCTTTATGTGTTTTTGTACAATTTTCTTTCTTTTTTTTTTTGACAGACACAGCAAAAACAGGAAATTTTATGTTGACCCTCAGTGCCACCCACAGACGATAGCTGTTGTCCAGACTCGAGCCAAGTAACTCTTTTTCATTTTTGTTTTTGACATTAAGAATGAGATTTGCCTATGTTGTTTCTCTTCCCTACCTTTTGAACAGATTGACTTACCTTGGGTTATGTAGGTTGGACCTTGAGTCCTGTGCTGGGATACAACCAACTGTATTCTTTTGACTGATACTTTCTTTTCTTTAAAAGGAAACTAACTACCAAACAGTTTCTGTTTACTTTGCTTTTGTAGTAAAGTGTTCAGAGAAGGGTAATCCTTTCTGATATAAGATTCTAGAAGTGCCCAGAGCTCATCATTAGAGCCTGTACTATGGGCAGCCCCAACAGCAGACCCCCAGACCCCATTGTATGCACTTTGCTGGGGCAGATATTTGTTACCTTATTTTCCTCTAATTTGTCTTGGTAACTCGTTATAGTTTGGTACCTAGTTAAGAGTTTTCTTATGTGGAGTGATTTTGGGTAATCCAGGAAGAAAATATTGCCCTACTCCCAAATTTCCTTATTTATATGCCAGATTTCATCATTATAACTTCATTTCTTTAGCTTAAGACTTTCATCTTTGTTATTATGAAAAGACTTCTGTAAGAGAGTAAAACTTTAAACTGTTTACCTCTTCTGGGGAATTAGCTTCAGGTCCATTCCTAAGGGCAGGTTTTAGAATAAATGAGAGAAAGAGATCACTAGTGCACTGAACGGCTGGGGGAGGCTAAGAATGAGGTACAACTGAAAGGGACAGGGTGCTCAAGGGCTCCCTTGGGGCAGAGAGCACAAACTTCTGCCTTACAGTATCATTCAGGGCTGCTCCCACTGCCCAACTTAGGCACCATTGGGCTTATTTAGAAGAAATTTATTTTTTCAATACCATTTTCCCTTTCTAAATATAAGATATAAATACTCCAACTGTGTGTAATCTGATGGCTATTTCTTTACTTTTCAGTTACATTGGGGTCACCATTGAGTTGAAACTGCCTCATGAAATGGACTTCAGTGGTAAAGATGTGAGTGGAGTGCTGTTCCAGTATCCAGACACAGAGGGGAAGGTGGAAGACTTCATGGAGCTTGTGGATAGAGCCCACCAGCATGGGGTAGGACTAGAACTTACTTATGTGTATTTCGTTGATCTATTTTTTGACTCCTTAATTTCCCTTTGTGTAAAAGGAAAAAGCCCATCAGTGGCTTTTCAGCAGTAGCAACTTTTTTTTTTCTGAGGCAGTTGGGATTAAGTGACTTGCTGAGTCACACAGCTAGTGAATGTTATGTGTCTGAGCCAGATTTGAACTCAGGTCCTCCTGAATCCAGGGCCAGTGCTCTATCCATTGCACCACCTAGCTACCTCCAGTAGTAGCAACTTTTGAAGACCTCTCCTAAGTCAGAGGAGTTGTGATCAGCCATGGTGGGGAGATAGCACCCACAATAATGAGGTCTTTGATTTCTTCAATGAAAGGCACTTAATAGGTGGGTAGTGGAGAGAGTGCTGGATTAGCACTTATGGAGACCTGAGTTCAAATCCTAGTTGTGTGGTAAGTCATCTAACCCTTCTGATTAACCTCTAATACTCAACCTAGACAAGAGGGGGTAATAACAGCACTGACTTTACAGGGGAATTGTGAAGATCAAATGTGCTTTTCAAACCTTGAACTCTTATGTAAATGTTAGCTATTACTCTTAGGGATAAGGATTAATCCTTCGATTTCATTAGTGTAGGAAAATCTGGGATGGGGAAACTCATTGTACCAAGGCAGGGCTTTAATGTGGTTAACTCTGTGGCCAGCTTATAGACTTCATTTCCTTTATACTCCTTTATGTTTAGAAACAATCCATTTCAATTGAACATTATGCACCTACCATGTACAAGGCACCAAAATATTTACTGAGGATAGGTACTACCAATACTTGTTGGTACCTTCTCTGCAACTTATAGTCTTAGTAAGAGTTAGCTAGAGTATTGAAGTTAGGTGACTTGCTCAGGGTCACACAGCAGTGTGTGTTAGAGGATGGAGTTGGACCCAAGTTTTCCTTGTTACAAGTCTAACTGTCCATGATACCATCCATTGTCATCATTAATCAGTCAATAACAAACATTTATTAAGTGCCTACTGTATGTCAGGCACTGTGCTGAGAGCTGAGGATACAAAAAGAAACAAAAGACAGTTTCTGCCCTCAAGGAGCTTATAATCTAATGGGGGAGACAATTTACAAACAAATATATGCAAAGCAAGCTATATATATATATATATATATATATATATATATATATATATATATATATATATATATATATATATATACCAGGATAAATAGGAAATAATTAAAAGAAGGAAGGCACTGGAATTATGAGGGCTTCCTGTAGAAAGTGGGATTTTAACTGGGACTTACAGGAAGCCAGGGAAGCCAGTTGGTGGAGATGAGGTGGGAGAATAATCTGGGCATGGGGGACAGCTAGAGAAAATTCCTGGAGCCAAGAGATGAAGTGTCTTGTTGTAGAAAAGCTGGGAGGCAGGTGTCACTAGATTGAAGAGTACATGTTCAGGAGTAAGATGTATGAAGACTGGAAAGGTAGGAGGGGACTGGTTATGAAGGGATTTGAATGCCAAACAGAGCATTTTGCCCTTGGAACAAAAGTAGTGAGAATGGTAGGACTCTGTCCTTAAGTCACATAACTATGGTTCAAAAACATGACACAATCTATGTGAATAAATGTTGAAAAAAGGCATTAAGGAAACATAAGGTATTATTCCATCACTCATTTATTCAATGAGCATTGATTAATGAACATGGCATTAGAACATTAACTTTTGAAAAATACATATTGATAAATTTTTGAAAAAAGAAAAAAGGAAGAAAAAAGACTGACATTTGATGTTCTATATCTGTGAGTCCCTCTCCCCTACTTTTGCAAAGGGTGAGAGGAGGTGTCTTCTTGTATCTCTTCTTTTGGACCACATTTGTTCTTTATAATTTCAAAACTTTGATCTTCAATAGTTTTGTGGTTTTTGGAACATGGACACACACACACACACACACACACACACACACACACACACACGTGTGTGTGTGTATACATATACATATACATATACATATACATATACATATACATATACATATACATATACATATACATATACATATACATATACATATACATATACATATACATATACATATACATATACATATACATATACATACGCACACATGTATGTATACATATATTTACATATAAACATCCCTTGTCCTTAATTTTGAGCAAAATGGGCATTTTCCATACAGAAAACAAATACTATAGTCCTGTGTTTGGGATCATTTGAAATAATGCCTGATTTTGATTTGGGTTCACATGCAAATGAGGGAATATAATAAATCATCTGTCTTCCTGATGTAATTGAATTGTTTGTCATATATAATGAATTAGATATTTGGTATGCCCCCTCTGAAGAAATAAAATATATAAGGGTTAATTCAGTGATAGTATCATATGTGATATTGTCAGTCAAAGAACCAGATATTAAAGCAAATAAAAGACTTGTTTCACTCTTTCTACAGGTGATAAGAAATAGGAAAAAAAAAGAAAGAAAACACAAATTTCACGAATATTTATTAAGTTCCTACTAAAAGCATTATTAAGTACTGAGGGAAGGCACAGAATCATGCCTCTACAGTTAAGCTCAAGATCTTAGGTTAGAATTTATTTAGTCCAATCTCCTCATTTTAGAGATGACAAAACTGAGGCTTAGAACATTATTTTACTTGCCCAAAGTCACATACATAGTAACGAGGCAGAGCTAGGATCTGAACTCAGGTCCCAGGACTAAATTCAGCACTGCATTATTCTGCTTTCCTTTGGACATTAAAGAAAATACATACGCATATGTGAGTATATGTGAGTTTATGTGTGCTAAATAAAGGCTTGTTGGTAGATTCCATCCTTTTATCTCATCTTAGGCTCTGGCTTGCTGTGCTACTGACCTACTAGCTCTTTGCATACTGAGACCACCAGGAGAATTTGGGGTTGACATTGCCTTGGGGACTTCCCAAAGATTTGGGGTGCCATTGTGCTATGGGGGACCACATGCTGCCTTTTTTGCTGTCCGGGAAAACTTGGTGAGAATGATGCCTGGAAGAATGGTGGGCGTGACAAGGTAAAGCCTGGATTCTTCCCTTTTCAGGTGTAGTACTTTCCCTGGTTTCTTCACCTAAATATCAAGACCAGAATGTGCTCTGCACTTTTGCTGTGTTCTTCTCTTCAGAGGTAGAGTAAAGAATAGCCTTTTTCAGTCCAGGAAACACTACCCTACTTCCCAGCCTCCCTGAGGATGTGCATAGTTGCAGTAAAAGAATGGGACTGCTCGGATACCACATCTTTTGGGGAGCACTAGCTTTCAGTTTCCCACCGTGCGTTAGCAATAGGTGTTTTCATGGTACCTCCTAAAAAGAGCTGTATTCTCTGACTCTCTGACTCTGTCACTTGCACTCAATTTCTTGGTAAAACTGGTTCAAGGAATAGGGCTGGGCTGTTGGTTATATCTGCCTATGAGGTTTCCCTCTCAGGATAAGATCATCATTCCCCTGAGGGACAGACAGATTCTATTTATGGCCCTTCATTTCGTAGTCCAATGCCATTTTAAGCCTGCATTGGATTTCCATCAAGATAATTTTCAGTAGGTGTAGGCAATTGTGCAGTTTCTCCTAGAATGCTTTATTATGGACTCCAGAATAGATGCAGATAAGATTATGCATGTGCAGATTAACTACAATTTATTAGCGTTGTATTTAAGTGATAATCATTCTGAAAAAAATCCAACTCAAATGTCACGTCCTGTGAGAAGCCTCCCTTGAAAATACCTACCCTCCCTACCCCCCAGAAATTGCCTTTCTCATTAAACCTCTTATTTTGTACTTCCCTGATGCACATGCCATGTTAAGTGTATTATATCTATTTTTGTCTTATCCTCCTTCTTAGTTAGAACTCTATAAGGAAGTGGATCCTATTTTATGTAAACTTTGTGTCTCCCTTAGCACATAGCACTGAGTCCTGGACACAATAGGTCATTAATTTTTGAATGAATAAATGAATAAATATTCATTTAGCTTAGGAAATTTCTGAGCTTTGGAGGTGGTTTCATTACTTATTTATCCTTTTTCCTTCATCATATTAATACGTCCTACAAGTATTTGAAGCCAAGAGCTTTTAGAAATTTTCCCAGCATTAGTTTGAGTCTGAACCATGGGATGTCTTAAAGGCATCTGCAGGACTTTTGACCTTTATGTGGCTCTTTGTGTATTTACTTGAGGGTTTCTAAATTGTTCAAGTGTCAAGCTGTGTCATTCCTGAAACCCCATGATAGTTACTGGGAAAAATTGGCTTTATCTATTAGACCATATGTTAGCAGCTGAGCAAATAATACCTGTGAGCAAATAGCCTAGTTAGTTAACATGAAATTTTGGAGCTATTTTGTTCTGAAAACAAAAAAAGGGAGAAGGGGGAGGGGAGGGGGAAACCTCATCAGTTTTTCAATTGATAGAATTAAATATAAAAATCTTTTAACCATTCTTATTTTAGAGGTCGTCTAGTGATATATCCACAATAGACTAGATGACAGGAATTCTTTTCCAATTATTGAAAAATTCTGTCTTTGTGATTATACATTTTTACATCCATATAACCATTTCCTTTGGGGCTAAAGAGACCACTTGAGGTTGGTTTAGCTTAGGCAAATATAGGGCTAAACATCTGGCTATTCCTCTTTCCTTCTCTTGATGCAAAGGGGAACATTTGGATCAAAGATGAGTGGTCCAAAGAATGAGCCCCTTACATGGCACAGGGCAATGCCTCTTTCCTTAGTGAGGAAAGCATCAGTGTAGATAACCCCAGCTGGTGGTGAATCAGGCTTACCAAATTCTTTCTTCTTTGACCCAGAGATGCAGCAGGAAAGGAGGTATTCCGTCTTGCTCTGCAAACTCGAGAACAGCACATCAGGAGAGATAAAGCTACAAGCAACATCTGTACAGCTCAGGTACAAAACAAATGAATATACCTGCACAATTAAATGGCCTGTAGCAATAACTCCTGCTGCATGAAAGGAAGACTTTTATTTAAAAAAATATTTTAAAATTATTGATATTTTCTGTTTTTTTGTCACTGACCTTTCCCAATGTATTTTTTCCCCTCTCCTCCTCTCAGACAGAGCTAGCTATCCCTTACAATAATGGCTAAAAAAGAAAGAGGAGGGGGAAAAAACAGTTCAGCAAAACTAATACATAGAAAACTAATACATAGAAAAAGTCTGACATTACATAGGAAATTTGATTTAAATGAATGATGGCCCTGAGAGCTCATATTATTTGTATAGTTTATTCATAGTTTGTTCATTCATTCAGTTGTATCTGTCTCTTCATGACCCTGTGGACCCACTGTCCCATAGAGTTTTCTTGGCAAAGATACTAAAACCTTCTTCAGTGGATTAAGGCTAACAGAAGTTAAGTGACTTGCCAGGGGTCACACAGCTAGTGTCTGAGGCCAGATTTGAACTCAGATCTATCCTGACTCCAGGACCAGTGCTCTATCCCCTGAGTCATCTAGCTACCTTTTCATCTAGTTTAACCTCCCTCATTTTGCAGAAGATGAAATTGAGGCCCAGTGAGTGAACTTCTCCAAGGTTACACAGCTTGTCAGGGGCAGAATATGAATTAAATTAATTAAATTAATTAAAATATTAATAACAGATCATATTTTTCTAGGCTATCAATGATTACAAAGTACTTTCCTTGTTGTTGCCCCAGAAAGTTGGTAATAACCTATATGTTTTTGCCACTTTACAAATAATAAGACATAGCAGTCTACCTAACATCAGTGAGTCAGTGGGTCAGAATTCAGGTCTTCTAGCTCTCACTGTTTTATACTGCCTTCTTGTGCAGAAGCACACTGTACAAATTACTTATCATAGGACAATGAATTTAGAATTGGAAAGGATGCTACAAGTCATTTAGTCCCACTCTTTATTTTACAGATCAGGAAACTGAGGCCCAGGAATTTCAAGTGACTTGTCTAGGTTGTATAGGTAGTGTCAGAGCCAGGATTTGAACTCAGGTCCTCCAACTCCAGTTGTAGCATTCTTTGTGCTATACCATGATGCCTTTCTTGTGTATATATCTATCCACCTACATATATACACACATATGTGTGTATATCTATCTACATATATATACACACACACACACACACACACACACACACACACACACACACACACACACACACACACACCCATACCCACACATATGTGTATATGGTGGGGGGGAAGCCCTCTTTAGTTTATCTTTGTGCTGAACTCTTAAATGAATACTCCAATTGTTATTTCTTGAATGGTCAAACAGGGAATTTCAGTATAGAATTCATAACATCAGCTGGTTTTCATGCTTGACTTCCAATATCCACTAACCATTAGCCACACCTGGACTACAATTTCTGAATGTACTTGTCTTTTCAGGCCCTTTTGGCTAACGTGGCCGCCATGTTTGCCATCTATCATGGCTCCAGTGGACTCAAGCACATTGCCAGGAGGGTACATAATGCCACCTTGATTCTAGCAGAAGGTGAGTAGTTTAATGTAAACCTCATGGTTTGGGAAAAGATATAGGCCAGTTCTTGCTTACAGAAGAATTCCTATCATTGGACATGACTGGCTTCATCACCAACTACAGCAGCTAGCTAGCCTTTACTTTTTGCCATCACAGTAATGTTATAATAATTCACATTTCCAGAGTACTTTAGAAGGCTGACAGGGTCAACAGCTCTGGGATAGGTCATCTAAGCATTATTATCTTTATTACTTCCGTTTTATGGTTGAGAAAACTGAGATTCAGAGAGTGGATGTTCCTTGTGCATAGTTGTGCAGATCATAAATGTCTAGTTCTGACTCCAAATCCAAAGTTAATTCCATGATATTATGCTGGAGATGAGTTTTTAAAATGTTCAGAAGAAGAATCTTATATTTGTAAGGGACATTAATATTGTTGTCAAGGAGATTTGGGAAGTAGTTTGGAATCTTATATTTTTTCTGGTTAACTTTACTTTTAAGCTATTGAAAGGCACAATGAATGCTTAATATTAACTAATGACAATCCATAATCATCACTTTAGAATCTGGGGGGAGGAGTTGTTTTGTTGTTGTTGTTGTTGTTGTTGTTGTTTTTTATTGTGGTGGGGAAGGGGTGGGGTTTAAACCTGTGATCTCACTGGTTGAGGGATTTCCCAGTCTGTAAATTCCCTCTAAAAATGCAGATTAGCTATTGTTCTGCTGGTAATACTATTAGAGAGTTGCCTAGGGTACTGAGAGGTTTAGGGACTTGCCCAGGGTCACATAGCCAGTAGGTGCCCAAGATAGGACTCAAACCTAGGTCTTTTTTTCTTTTTTGGTGAGGCCATTGGAGTTAAGTGACTGCCCCGCAGTCATACAGCTAGTGAGTGTTATGTGTCTGAGGCTGGATTTGAACTCAGGTCCTCCTGACTCCAGAGCTGGTGTTTTACCCATTGCAACACCTAGCTGCCCCAAACCTGTGTCTTCTTGAAGCCAGCTTTCTATCCACTTCACAGAAGTTGCCTCTCTAGATTAATTTTTACAGAATGTCAGAACTAGAATGGACCTTATGGATCATGTAGTTTGACCCTCTCTAAATCTATATGAGGAGAGAGAGGCCCAGAGAAATCATTTTGTTGAGGTTAGATTTGTGCTTGCCTGTTCAGCAGGAAGTAGATACTAAAGACAATCACCTCTGACCCTTCTCCCCTCACCCCCAAAGATTTCTCTGATCTAGTGGTTGGGTGGGGAAATGATATGGATACAAACTGTACCCCAAAAGTTAGAAAGACTATTAAGGGTTGCTTTTCCAGTACTTTGTGTAGCCCCCCTGAGGGGGTTAGGGCTTATTCTGTAGCTTATTCAGTAACTTGAGGTTGTCCTAAAGTCCCTTTCCCCTTATCTTGAAATACCGTAGAATTTCTCCTTATTTTGTGAGACCAAAAGAATTGCATTTTTTCTCTTATCCTGTGTCACACCTGTCCTCCTTATTCTGTCAAACATCTCCCCTATCATGTGTCATAAAATTCTTCCTTAATCTTCAACCTCCATAAAACCGTAAAACTACATCATCATTCTGAAACATCTACAGGCTGTATAGCTTTCTGTCTATATCAGCTTGGTCCCCCCAAATATCAAGGCCTTTCATTAGTTTCTCATCAGTAGGGATTATGATGCTTTTTCACTTAAAATAAAAAGCTCCCATTGGTTAAGAGAAAGTTGTCTAAGTGAATTTTTTCACACTTGAACCGCCCTCCCAAATATGACCTTAACAATTTGCCCAAGGTCACACAGCCATCCAGAAGCAGATATGGGATTGTGGCTTCAGGTTTTCTGAATCCAAGTCCAGTGGTCTTTTCTTTTTCATCACCCTATCCCTACATTCATGCAACATAACTTTTTTTTAAAGCAGTTATAGGCACACCATCAATTCAATGAGCACATAGTCAACTAAAACTTCTTTGTATTTTAGCCATTTGTGTTTCTCCCTCCCATGACATTTCCATGGAATAGTGAAAGCTCACATGTGTACATCATGTTATAATTTACAAAGCGCAGTCTTCTGAGACATGATCCTAACCAGCAACATGCTGCTTGCTGTTCTTGTCGCACAACAAATCTAGACAATCAGCAGAACAATCATCAAGCCCTGATCTGTAGCGTTTGCTTGTTTCCTCAGTGTAAATACTCACACTGAAAATTTCAGTCTACAATCTCAAGCAGGTATGAGCTGCCTCCAGCACACTGTTGTGTAGGTAAAGATACTGGCTCAGCTAAATACATTGGACCACATATGGGCCAGTGATTTTTAAATTGTTTTTTAATTCATTTTAAAATTATTTTAAGTTGGAAACTTACCACTTATGTATCTAAATAATACTGCTTCAGTGATAAGCTTTTACTCTTTGCAAATGTCTTTTACAGTATTTAGCATTTTAGTTATGAGACTTTCAAAAACTCCTACATTAGGAAATAATATTTGTGTTATAGTATTATAGAATATAGAGCTACAAGGGACCTTTGAAGACATTTTATCCAATCCCCTTATTTTAGAGATGAAGAAACTGAGGCCTCGAGAGGTTAAGTGACTCTAATAGAGATGACAGGGTAGTAAGTAGTATAGCCAAGATTCAAATTCAGGTTTTCTAGCTCTACAGGCAATCTTCTTTTCATTGTAACCATGTTGCTCCATATTAAATTAAAAGAAAACGAGATACTGTGCTAAGTGCTGATGAGGTAAAGATGAACATCAAATGGTCTATGTCTTCAATCAGATTTTTCCTGTATGTACAGTTGTTATTTTTTTCTTTTTAAAAAAATTATTTATTTTAAACATTCTTTTAAAATTTTGAGTTCTAAATTCTCTCTCTTCCATTTACCTCTCTCTCATACACTGAGAAGGCAAACAATACGATATCAATTAAACATGTGATATCATGCAAAACATATATCCATCTTAAGTTGTTATCTTTTGAGGTTATGATTTGGCTTACATTGTATCCCAATCCATATAATAATAATTTCATGCTTCTACAATTCTATGTGTTTTACAGTGTTTATTGGGGGTGAAAAACACACAAAAAAACACTTAAAATATCTCTCCCTGCCTTCACCAAGGTCCTCCTATCCTTCATCATGGCTTGAAGGTGACCTTGGTTTCTCAAAGGTTTTTTTTTCTGTTTTTGTTTTTGCAAGGTAAATAGGGTTAATCAGGCCCTATTGCCCAGGTCACAAAGCTATTAAGTGTCAAGTGTCTGAGACTATATTTGAACTCAGGTCCTCCTGAATCCAAGGGCTGGAACTCTATCTACTGTACCCCTTAGCTGCCTTATTTTTATTTATTTATTTTTGATTATAATATATATGCCATTTAAGGATGCCTTTATTTGCTAGTTATTACGCATAGCTTGGGCTCATTATTTTCGAACCACCAAAGGTTTCCAAAGATTAATTATGTTTTTCATGAAGTTTAACATTTATATCGAGTTTGTTTATTCATGGGTTTTTTTTTTAATTGTCAATGTCTGAATCATCCATACTGCCATCAACCCAGAATTCATAAATATGTACCACATGCAGTCTGGCAGCAAGCCAAGGAAGCTATCAAGAAGGACACCAAATACTCTTGCATAGGGGAATACATTTAGCACAATAATCACTTTTCAATTTACATCATCTCAGATTAGTTGGTTTTGTTAGTTTTAAATATCTGGTTCCTTATTCTTTGCAGCATTCAGTACTCAACAGATTGTGTAGTGGTGGGATTGAGGTGAAACCTGAAATAGTCAAGGAAAAAAGAATTCGGTTTTTCTTCTTCTGCTCTACAGCTTCTTCTCCAGCAGCATCTTTTTCCTTCTTGTCTTCCTCCGCTTAGACTTCCTCACCTTCCTCTCCAGCTTCACTACCCTGTTCTTCCTCACCTTCCTTGCCTTCAGATTCATCCTTGGCACCTCCTTCCTCTTTACTTCCTTCCTCTCCTTCTACCTTCTCCTTCTCCTATTCCTCAGCCTCTTCTCCTTCACAGGGGTGGGGAGGATCCTCTTGCTCATCTATTCAAAGTCTGGCTGGTTCTATTAAACTTCAAAGGCTTTGAGTGTGGACCAAGTGATAGGTAAGAGTCTGTTGTTTGAACATCAGTCTAGCTAAATTTAAAGAAGTTCATTACCAGAAAGTTGGCCACTTTGAAATTTTTTGGCCATAGCAACTTAGGCTGGTAAGTAAGTAACAAGAATTTATTAAGCATTTATGTTGGCACTGTGCTAAGATCTATGAAAACGAATGTAAGCAAAAAGAAAGTGTCATTCCTCAGGGAGCTTTCATCCTCATGAGGGAAGTCAGCATAGAAAAAGAAACTAAAAAAGTGGGTGGGCGGTAAAGAGTTAGAAGCACAGCTGGAAGGGGAATGAAGTCTGTCTAACCTGGGTCCTTCCAAATTCCTGGCAAGAATTTGACAATGGGAGAAGGGGGCCAACATGGCTGAGAGATGTTCCAAGGTGAAAACTCATAAAGATTATTAGTTAAGACATGCACGATGCGTCTGCTGATGTTTTCATCTGCCCTTACATATTGCAGTGTCTTCTTCAAAATTTCATCTAGTGGCAGCTAGGTGGTGCAGTGCTTAGTGAGACCTGAGTTTAAATGTGATTTCAGATACTTATTAGCTCTGTGACTGTCAGTGAGTCACTTAACTTCTGTCTGCTTAAATGGGGATAATAGTAGTACCTATCTCAAAGGATTGTTATGAGGATTGAATAAGACAATATATGTAAAGTGCTCAGTACATTAAGTAGGCACTTAAAATACTTCCTTCCTTCCTTCCTCCTTCTTTCCTTCTTTCTATAATTAAACAACATAGACTTAGGAAGAAGAGAAAACAGTTTTATGATACAATGGAATAATCAGGACCGTGAAATGGCTCAGTGGATAGAGCACCAGGCCTGGAATCAGGAAGACAAGTTCGAATCCAGCTTTAGACATTTACTTGTTCTGAAGAAGTCACTTATCCTGTTTGCCCCAGTTTCCTCCTATGTAAAATGGGAATAATAATGTCACCTACCATACAGGGTTGTTGTGAGGATGAAATGATGTAATAATTGTAAAGTACTTAGTACAGTGCCTGGCACATAGTAGGCACTATATAAATGTTAACTTATTATTTGTAACATCCATAGAGGAGTTTTTTGTGTATAATAAAGCTAGCTATCCTTTTTGTTTGTTTGTTTTTCCTTAGGTCTTAAGCGAGCTGGCCACAAGCTGCAACATGAATTGTTCTTTGATACCTTGAAGATCCAATGTGGCTGTTCACTAAATGAGGTTTTGGATAGAGCAGCTCAGCGGCAGATCAACTTTCGGCTTTTTGGAGATGGCATGGTAAATGAGACTAAGTTTGCTGAACTTTCCACAGCTTCTTTGTCACTTGGAGTCCATGTCTTTGAGTCTTTTAACAAATGCAGCTATATATTTTGGAAATCTCCTTTCCCTCACTGAGGTTAGCATGTCTTAATTTTGCCACAAGCTAAGCACCTCCTAACTATTGAAGAGTTTCGTGTTTTCAGACGTGGAAATACAGGCATATGTCTTCCACGTGACGCTTGGTCCTTGGTTCTTAAGGTCTTATGTTACCCTTTGTGGCAATCTCTGGATAGTAACTTCTGTCACTTTCCTGAGGATAGGGATTTCTTTAAGATAGGGAACTTCCAGATGATGAAACTCTCGGGCCCAGGCAACTTGCCCCTTCCCTGCAATTTATAGTCTTAGATGGCTGCGTAGAACACTGAGCTATTAAATGACTTGTCCACCGTTACACAAACAGTAGGTATCAGAAGTAGTCCTTGAGCCAAAGTCTTTCCATGTTTAAGATTCACTTTCTATTAGTTTGTGTCCGTATGACCCTAAGCAAGTTACTTAATCTCTTCTACCTCAGGGATCTTGTCTATAGGATGAAGATAATAATAGTTGTTGTTCAGTCATTTTTCAGTCATGTTCAATTCTTTATTACCCCATTTAGGGTTTTCTTGGCAGAGATAGTGGACTGGTTCACCTTTTCCTTTTACAGCTCATTTTATAGATGAGGAAACTGAGGCAATCAGGGTTAAGTGACTTGCCCAAGGGCACACAGTTAGTAAGTGTCTGAAGCCAGATTTGAATTTAGGAAGATCAGTCTTCCTGACTCCAGCCCCATCACTCTATTCACTACATCACCTAGCTGCTCTCACAAGGAAGGAATCAAATAAGATAACATATGTAAAGTGCTTTGGAAAAACCTTAAAGTGCTATGTAAATATTGTCATAATTATTTTGTAGGAGATGGTAGTAGTAGTAATAATAATTATTGCGGTCTTAGTCCATTTTCATGATCAGAGATGGAGTTTCATTCTGTTGTACCATTCTCATTCTTAGATACTCTCCTTCAAGGCTGTATTTCTTCCCTAACTATTTAGGGGAAAGAATATTAGATTTGGGTCAGAAGAGCTGTCACTTAACCTCTCTCCACCTGTGGGAGAGTAAGGGAAAAAAAGCCCTTTCCTACTTCCTATTTCCTGACATGGAGCCAAAGTAACATTAGAATTGAGTGCAGATCTTTGATCGCAGTGCGTCCAGACTTCTACTTCCAACCATGACTCTCTTTGAAGGTCACAGGGGTGGAGAATAGCCAGAACACAACACTCTATCATTTGTCTCTTTCTATCATCAAAGTCTAGAATGACTCAGAACTCTGGGTGTGCCAGAGGAAGTGAAGCTCTGGGGGCAGAATCCCTCTAATACTTTTCCTTGTCCCTTCCTTATGGTGACATGGGCAGGTAGATGTTATTTACCTTGAAGGTCAAGTAGATTAGAATAAGTTTGGTCATTATGTCATAATGGAAGGAACACTGGCTTTGGAGTGGGATGATCTCTTCTAGTTGGCAGCTTAAGAAGTCACTTAACTTCTCTGAACTTTAATTTCCTAATCTTTAGAATGGGAACATTCAACATGACTAGATGTTATCTAAGGATCCTTTAAGCTTTATGTCTTTTATTGCCTTCATAACTAGCTGCATTCCATTAGGCTAATGAGGATGTTGTCCCGCAATTTTTAATTCATTTGGGGTTTCTCTAGAGGTCCTAGAAGTCTAAGGTAATGCTTCCTTTTTCCTTTTTTTTTTTGTTTGGGTTTATAGCTTGGCATTTCCCTTGATGAAACAGTCACAGAAAAAGATCTGGATGACTTGTTGTGGATTTTTGGCTGTGAGTCCTCTGCGGTAAGTCAGATGAAAACTTGGATATCTAAAAATTCTCCTTTGGGACCAGGCTGGCATGGGTGGTAGCAGAGAATGTGAACAACAAAGATGTAGCTGCATCTTAAGAAAAGAAAACAATTAAACTGATGAGACTCTGTTGCAAGAATTCTCACAAGTGGTCACTTGATGACCTTAATTTAAGAAAACAGAGCAAGATGTACATCTTAAAATGATTGAAAGTATTTGGCCATAAGCAGGTGCTTTGCCTTTATTATGAGGGACATGATGTTCAGTATGCAGAGGGTAAGAGTCCACATGTATTTTGTAGCACGCTGCAAAAAGGTGATGAGGGTGTGACCACATATGTTCTACTGTGTTCAGTTCTGACAAACTGCAGTACATCTCAAGGAGAGTGACCAGCATAGTGAACAGGCTAAAGGCCACACCATATAAACATCTGTTTAAGGAATTAGAATGTTTAACCTAGAAAAGAGATAATTTGGGGACAGGGAATGGCAAACAATGATCAAAAAGTATTTGAAGGAGTGTTGTAGAACAGTCATTAGATTTATTCTCTTTGGCTCCAGAAGGCAAAACCAGTCATAATGGGTGAAAGTTACAGGTAGTCAGATTTGTGCCTGATGTAAGAAAGAACCTTATAAATAGAGTTGTCCCAAAGTGGAATGGGTTGGGAGGCAGAGCCAAGATTGCAGAGTACAGGCAACAACCCAGGTGAACTCTCATGACATTCTCCTCCAAACAACTTTAAAATAACTCCTCAAACCAAATTTTGGAGTGGAAGAGCCAATAGTGGGTCAGAGTGAGATGTTTTTCCAGCCTAAGACAACTTAGGAGGTTGTCAGGAGATGTCTGTGACATCCAGTGGGAACCTGTAGAGTAGCAGCAGAAACAGCTGTGGGTCTTTGAGGTGGCTGTGATAGTGGCAGCAGCAGCAGCTTTCAGGAGCTGTCAGCCCAGACAGTAAAAGGGAGGGGGGAGTGGAGGCTTTACAACTGGTCAGAAAGAGATTACAGAGGTTTCTTTGCTGACACTGGCTCCAGCTGGTGCTGACTGGCAATTCTTTTGTCCATAAGCAGTTCTGGGTCACAGTTCCAGGTGGAGAGGATTGCTTGTGGTCAATCACAAAGGAACAGATGTCCTGGTTGAAGTTCCAAGGCCAAGAACAGTGCTAGCACTTGTGACTACAGGGGAACAGGGGCCCTTCCTAGGTAAAGAATAGAGTGCAGACCAGGAGAGCCATGACCATACCTCTCCCTGGATCACACTACCTTGGAAGCACCAAAAACTAGCTCTGAACTACCCCCAGAACTATCTCTGAAAACAGCAGCACAAAAAAGCCTGAAGATTGGCACAGTGCCTCCCCATCCCTAGGTGAGCAAAGCCTAACTTTAACATAAAGTTCAAAGTCAAGAAATGGGCTGAAAATGAACAAGCAACAAAATAATTTGACCATAAAAAGCTACTTGTGGTGACTGGGAAGTCTAAGACTTAAACTCAGAAGAAGACAGAAATGTGAAAACAGCTATAAAGCAAAGCCTCAAAGAAAAATGTTAATTGAACCCAAGCTCAGCAAGAATTCCTGGAAGAGTTAAAGAAAGGGATAAGAGTGGTAGAGGAAAAATTGGGAAAAGAAATGAAAGTGATACAAGAAAATTATGAAAAGAGCATTAACAGCTTGATAAAAGAGGCAGAAAAATTCACTGAAGGAGCTAACACCTTAAAAAGTCCAAATGGAAAAAGAAGTATAAAAGCTCACTGAAGAAAATCATTCCTTAAAAATTAGATTGGGCAAGTGGAAGCTAATGACACCATGAGACATCAAGAAACAATAAAACAAAGTCAAAAGAATGAAAAAATAGAAGAAAATGTGGAATAGTTCATTGGAAAAAACAACTGACCTGGAAAATAGATCAAGGAAAGATAATTTAAGAATCGTACGACTACCTGAAAGCCATGATCAAAAAAAGAGCCTAGACATCATCTTTCAAGAAATTATCAAGGAAAACTGCCCTGATATCTTAGATCCAGAGGGTAAAATAGAAATACTGATCCATTGATCCATTGATCACCTCCTAAGAGATACCAAAACAAAAACTTCCAGGACTGTTATAGCCAAATTCCAGAGCTCTCAGGTCAAGAAGAAAATATTGCAAGGAACCAGTTAGAAGTAATTCAAATATCATGAAGTCGCAGTGAGCATCACACAAAGTTTAGCAGCTTCTATGTTAAAGGAGCAGACGGCTTGGAATATTATATCCCAGAAGGAAAAGGAACTTGGATTACCACCAAGGATAACCCAACAAAACTGAATGTAATCCTTCAAGAGAAAAAAATGGATACTTAACGAAACAGAGAACTTCCTTTCAAGCACTCTTGATGAAAAGACCAGGGCTGAATAGAAAATCTGACATTAAAACAGAAGATTGAAGAGAAAAGTATAGAAGGGTAAACATGAGAGCATAATCATAAGGTACTCAATAAAGTTAAACTGTTTATATTCCTACATGGGAAAATGATCCATGTAACTCCTAAAAACTTTATCCTTATTAAGACATTTTGGAGAAGTCTACATAGACAAGAGGGCATGAATGTGAGTTGATTATGTTTAGGATGATATAAAAAAATGGAATGAGAAAGAGGGTTGCATTGGAAGAAGGAGAAAGGAGAGGTAGAATGGGTAAAATTTTATCATGTGAAAGAAGCATGTAAGGAAGAGCTTTTATAGTAGAGGGGAAAATGGGGGTGGGTGGGCAATACTTGAACCTCACTCTCATTGGAATTGGTTCAAAGAGGGGAGAACATATATGTGTGTGTATATGTATGTACATTCATACATATATATGTGTATGTGTATGTGTGTGTATACACACACACACACACACACACACACACACACACACACTTTAATTGGGTATAGAAATCTATTTTATCCAATAGGGAAATAAGAGGAGAAGGGGATAAGAGATGGGGGGCAGAGGGATGATAAAAGGGAGAGCAAATTATGGAAGGCAGTGGTCAGAAGCAAAACAGAATTTTGAGGAAAAACAATAAAAAGAGAAGGATGAACAGAAGAAGATAGGATGAAAGGAAATACATAGTCATCATCACTGTGAATGTGAGTGAGATGAGCTTACTCATAAAACAGAAGCAGATAGCAGAGTAGATTAGAAACCAGAATCCAACAATATGTTGTTTGTGAGAGACACACTTGAAACAGAAACACTCACAGATAAAGAGCTGAAATAGAATCTATTACTCTTGAGCTGAAGTTAAAAAAAAAAGGTAGCACTTCTTATCTCAAACAAAGCAAAAGCAAAAAGAAACCTAATGAAAAGAGATGATCAGGGAAATATTTGACTAAAAGGTACTATAATGAAGCAGTATCAAAATTTTTTACAAGTTTCTCTGATAAAGGTTTTGTTTCTCAAGTATAGAGGGAACTGAGGAAAATTTATAAAAATAAGAGCCATTCCCTACTTGATGTTTGAAGGATATGAACAGGCAGTTTTCAGAATAAGAAATCAAAGCTATCTATAGTCATATGAAAAATGTTCTAAATCACTATTAATTAGAGAAATGCAAATGAGAACAACTTTGTGATAGTATCTTATACCTCTCAGAAATGACATGCTGGAGGGGATAAGGGAAAAATAGGTACACTAATAATGGTTGTTATCCTTTGTTCTCAAAGAGGACCGAAATGACATCACTATGCCAGAGTCAAGTTATAGTTTATCTGGCTGTGGCTGATCAGACCAATATGAGCTCGGCATGTTTTACTACAGGTCAGGCACAAGTAGCCCATGTGAACATTTGGGGTGGATTCTCTAAATTTGTGCTTCTTATGTTTCTTTCAAGCTACTTCAATTCTTCTTTGCTCATAGAGCACAGCACCTTCTCTGATGTAGGCACACCATGCTGAGTGGTCCTGTGCAGCCTCTGAAGCTGAGATACAACAAAGTATGGATTGATTCTTTGTGCTAATTTTGGCCTAACAATTAACACCAAGAAAACACAGGGGCTCCATCGACCAGCACCATACCATCCATACATGGAACCTGCAGTTACATACAGCAAATGAAGAAGTTTTAAATGCTGTGAATAAGTTCACTTGAGGTTGACACATACATTGCTAGAGCTAGCTCAGTGTTTGAGAGACTCCGAAGTAAAGTGTGGGAGAGAAGAGCTGTAAAACTGACTACTAAACTGAAAGTCTACAGAGCTGTTGTGCTGACCTCATTGCTGTAGGTACACTAATAAACTATTGGTAGAGTTGTGAATTGCTCCAAATATTCTGAGAACAATTTTGAATTATAAACCTATTCATATCCTTTCATCCAGCAATATCACTACAAGGTTTATACTCCAAAGAAATTGAAGGAAAAGGAAAAGGATCTGTATGTACAAAATATTTATAGCACCTCTTTTTGTGGTGGCAAAGAATGAGAAATTGAGAGGATGCTCATGATTTGAGAATGCCTGAACATGTTGTGGCATATGATTGTGTTGGAATGCTATTGCACTACAAAAACGATGAGGGAGGTGGGTTCAGAAAAAACATTGTAAGACCTGCAAAATGAACTGAGATGCAAAATGATTTACAGCAATATTATAGTGATGATCAACTGTGAAAAACTTAGCTACTGTGACTAATACAATGATCCAAAGCAATTCCAAAGGACTCTTGATGAAAAAATGCTATCCACCTCCAGAGAGAGAACTAATGAACTCAGTGCAAATTGAAGTATAATTTTCTAGCTTTCTTTTGCAGTGACTAATATGGAAATATGCTTTACATGATTTCACCTGTATAATTGATGTCATTTGTTTGCCTTCTCAGTGGGTGGAAGAAAGTGAGAGGGAGGGAGAGAATTTAGAACTCAAAATTGGAAAACAAAAAAAAATACTTTAAAATTATTTTATTTTTTTAAATGAATTCTTTAAAAAGTAGAATCAGTTGCCTCTGGGGATAGTATGCTCCCCTTCCTTGGAGGTCATCCAAGGAGTGTATAAGCATTTGTCAGGGTTGTCGTAGAGAGTGTTATTACCCAGGTTTGGACCCAAACTAGATGGCCTCTGAGGTCCTTTCCACCTCTAAAATTGATTCACTTTCTTTCTTGTGGCCCGTACTTAAGGTTATGGACATCTCCAGAAACTGGGCAGAATTTGGTTCATTGTCTAGGGGAAATAAAATAGGCTTCAGATTAGCATAGTCTTTTCCTCTATTTATGGAGTTTATATCAGAAGAAGAATTATTAATAAAATTTAATCTTAATAACTCACCCACTTAATAACAGCACCCTCAGTTAGGAAAATTTCTAACATTCAGATAGAGGTTGGGCTTTCTGCCTTAATTCAGATTCTTGCTTAACTCTAGCTAGCTTTCAGCCATTTTATCTTTCAAGCAAAAATATGGATAGTAAACTTTTATGTAAGATAGATGGGCAGATGGGGCAGCTAGGTGGCGCAGTGAATAGAGCACCGGCCCTGGATTCAGGAGGACCTGAGTTCAAATGTGGCTTCAGACACATAACACTTACTAGCTGTGTGACCCTGGGCAAGTCACTTAACCCCATTGCCTAGCAAAAACAAACAAACAAACAAACAAACAAACAAATGAGAAAAGATAGATGGGCAGAGTATTTCACAGTGTCTGCAACTGGACAGGCTCAGGGAAAGGTACCAGGGGAAAGAGCAAATTTGTTTTTGGAATTTCCCTCAGTCTTTGAAAAGCAGAGTACAACTGATAGTTTCAATCCAAGCCTTTAGTTCTGACGTGCCTGTCTAGGGCTCCAAGAGCCTTTTTGGGCTACATCTCAGCTTTCCTTTCAGTTTCTACCTTCAGATTCCTTTGATTTCTTCTATTGTATATTGCCCCTCTGCCACAAATTTTTGCTTAAGTCCTGGGCATGGTTGGGGATGCTGTCTTTCCACCACTGTTGCTGCTCAGTCCTTGACATCTATACTTTCTTCCGCTTACGCGATATTTTGTAGGTTATAGCCCTATCAGGAAAGCTCTCACAATCCAAATGACTGTTGCCACATTATACATAGTTGCTTATCTCCCTTGGTCAGTCAAATATAAAAAAATATGCAATGTTCCCAAAACTTGACTTTCGCATATCATTAAAACCAAATGGCTCTATGAAAGATGTTAATTTTTCTTCTCTTTTCTTATCTATTCCATAACTTTTCTATGTTCTCTTGTTACAGGAGCTGGTTGCTGAGAGCATGGGAGAAGAGAAGAGGGGTATCCTAAGGACCCCATTTAAAAGAACCAGCCCATTCCTGACACATCAAGTGTTCCACATAATGTACCTTCCTTGACGTCTGCATTTTGCATTGAAATTGAGGCTACATTTGATCACAACTGACAGTCTGTCTAGTTGTATGTAGGCAATTAGTGATTGATTCACAACCTTTAAAAATACTCTTTTTCAGCAGAGTATTTCTTTGTTTAACAAATACAGGGACCACAGTTTAGTAAATCTTAGAAGTATGTTTTAAACTAGGGTATTAACTTCAGTTAACCTCACATTCCTATCACTATTCTTCTTCTTTTCCTACTCCCAAATGTCATGATTTTTTCACCCTTATTATGCCATTCATTATTAACCGTCCATTCCAAACCTCAGGCCAAGAATGCCTTAGGAGTTATCCTCTTTCAGAGCCCCTTTCTCCTAGAGCTGGGGTCCTTAACTTGGAGCCTGTAACTTCATTTTAAAAATATTTTGATAAGTATGTTTCAGTATTTCATTTTAATTCAATGTACTTTATTTTACACATTTAAAACATCATTCTGAGAAGAAGTCACCAGACTGCTAAAGAAGTCCAAGACACACACAAAAAGGTTAAGAGCCCCTGTCTTAAAGCAATAATATGTATTTAGGTTTACCAAGCATCCTTCTCACTATATTCTTGTGAGTATAAATATTATTTACATCATTTTACAAATGAGGAAACTGAAGCAACTCTGTGAGTGTTAACTCAGCTGGTATATACAGTGAACCTGGGGTTTAGGTTCTTATCTCATATGTTCAAATTCAGCACCCTGTCCATTCTGTCATGTAGCCTTCCTGTTGTGTTGTCTGATTCCTAATCTGATACATTTGGGGGTAGTTGTTGCATCTTTTGGAAGGCTGTATGTAGGCTAACCCCTTTGGTTCTGAATGTGGATTCTGTGTTCCATCACAGCTATCACTCGGAAACTAATATTGTCCGCTACATGAAGAAACTGGAGAACAAAGATATTTCTCTCGTCCACAGCATGATTCCTCTGGTAGATATGACCCTCTCTGTTGTTTTCTTTGCTTGTCCTCAGTCTCTCACTAGAATATGGGAAGTAGAGACCATAGGTGGTATTGAGGGTGGATGGAAGGAATTAAGAACAATAATAATAATATGATGTTTTGGGGGGGGGCTGGTTGTTTCTTAAAGGGATCCTGTACGATGAAGCTCAACAGTTCATCTGAACTTACAGTAAGTAGATTGATTTCATTAAGTGATTACTTATTAGGGTATCTTGCATTCCAGTGGCTCATAAGTCCATAGCTAACTATCCTCTGCATCATAGCTGCTTATAAATCCTTTACAACAGGGGTTCTCAACTTGGGGTCAATGAACTTGCTTTTTAAAATAAAATAACTATATTTCAATATAATAGTTTTCCTTTGTAATCCTACATATTGTATGCATTTAAAGATGTCATTCTGAAAAGGGGTCCATAGGCTTTAACAGCCTGTGTAAGAAGAGGTCCAGGACCTAGTAAAGGTGAAGAAACCCTACTTTATAATGATATGGGAATCAGTTTTTAAAAATATTATTGTATTTTTTTCCAATTACATGTAAATATAGTTTTCAACATTAATTTTTTAATAATATTTAGAGTTCCAAATTTTTCTCCCTCCTCTCCCTCTGCCCAAGATAGCAAGCAATCTGATAATAGGTCATACATGTACAATCACGTCAAACACATTTCCACATTAGTCACGTTGTGAAAGAAAAACCAGAACAACAGGGAAAAACCATAAGAAACCCCCCCCAAATGGAAAAATAGGGTGCTTCGATCTGCATTTAGACTCCATAGTTCTTTCTCTGGATGTGGATAGTATTTTCCATCATGAATCTTTTGGAATTGTCTTGGATCTTTATATTGCTGAGAAAAGCTAAGTCAGTCATAGTCGATCATCGCACAATGTTGCTGTTACTGTGTACAATGTTCTCCTGGTTCTGTTCTCTTCACTCAGCATCAGAATGATAGGGTAATTGTTTAGGGTTATTCCGCTTTTGCTAAGCTTTAGGATTCAGTTTAGTAAAGTGAAATTGAAGTTCAGAAGAGGTAAAACAAGTAAATAAGTATTCTTTGGCACCCACCCTACCCTTTTCTCTGTTTTTTTTTTACTTGCCTTGTTAAAGGCTTTTATTTGCAAATGTATATTCATTAATTCCAGGTATTAGCAAGAACTGTAAAGCTTTCTACCTGAATATGTCAAGAAAACAGTGACTTGAGGCTATATTTATAAACTATATCAATAAAATGTTTGCCTCATCCTCTCCTACAGCCTACAAGCACCATAATTTAAAAAAAAATCCTCAGACATGGGGGAAGCTCCCTTCAATATATTAATTTAATAAATATGATAAATATTTTATAATCACATATTATAATATTTTATAATCAGAATTATTTATACTTGCTATAAATGTATAATAAATAATGCATTCAGGTAAATCTGAATATAAGTGGAGAGAATAGTTTGCTAGTAATTAGTTCCCTTGTTTTTGGCCTCATCTCTTTGCTATTATGTGCACTTGCTCAAAGAAGGTAAGAAATCGCATTGTGTACAAATGTGCCTGCAGAATGACTTGTCATTTATGGTTGCTTCAGTACACATCTTTCCAGTCCTGCAAAGGCAGAAAATTTTCACACCTATGTATATAGGCTTTAAGCAGAACCATGACTTAAGTGTGTTTTCTCCCCTCCTCCTCTTCAGCCAATCACATGGAAAGAATTTGCCAACATCCATCCCTTCGTGCCTCTAGACCAGGCTCAAGGTTATCAGCAGCTTTTCCGAGAGCTGGAGAAGGATTTGTGTGAACTCACAGGCTATGACAAAGTTTCCTTCCAACCTAACAGGTGAGTGGATTTCCCCCCCTCAAGTCCATGATATGACTAGAGAATAAGAACTCAATTTAGGAAACTGTAATTGGTGTGTACTTAGCAGGTAAATAATAATAACAATTAGCAATTATATCATTTAATTCTCTGGCAATAAATCACAAAAAAGGTGCTGACCCACACCGATACAGGGAATTCTTGATCCCAGTGAAATCACAGCTCCGTCCTCATCCTCCCATCCCCATCTAAAACCACTGGACCTCAGTTTTGTCATCTGTAGAATTAGTTGTAGGGAGAGGTTGTTAGAGGAAGGGACCAGTATTTGAATTGGATGATGGCTAAGCATTCTTCTAGTTCTAAGTTTGTAATCCTTTGATCTTAATAGAGGGGAAGTGTATTGTAGCAGATAGAATACTTCATCTGGATGCAAGAAGACCTGGGTTTTTATTCTTCCTCTAAGACTTACTAGCTGGGTGACTATGGACAAGTCTGACCACGGACACTGAGGCTCTGGGTTACTGAATCTTTAAAATGGTGCTAATACTTGTGCTGCCTACCTCACTTGGCTTTGGTGAGGCTTCAGTGAATTATTGTCTGTAAGGCACTTTGTAGACCTTAGTGTGATAGACAAATGGCAGCTGTCATTAATAGAGTACTTTAGCAACTCCATGAGGAAAGTAATAGAAGCACTGTGATCCCATTAAAAAACAAAAAGATAAGGAAATTGAGGCAAGAAGAGGTTAAATGATTTGGTCATATCCATTCAACTAGTGCTTTGGTCAAGATTTGAATTGAGTCCTCTTGACCCCCTGTCTTGCTGTTATTTTCTGTGCCCCATGCTTTCTCTCCTAGCACAAATAATCCAGGTTATAGTGCTGGCTCTTCCAACACCTACCTGTGTGCTCTTGAGAATGTCGCCTTCACTCTCAGGGCTTCAGTTCCCTTATCTGCAAAATAAGAAAGGCCCATTATCTGGTCTTTATGGTTTCCCTGCGGTGTTGTCTGGCTCAGATTATGATTTGAAATTTTAGATAACCTAGAAAGTGGTTTCTCTTGCGTGGGATTGAACTTAGAAAGTTATCAGTGTATGAGTTAATGCCTTTGGCCCTACTCATGTTGGCAATTCTAATACAACTGCCCTGCTGTAAGGGGGTTGATCAGTTTCCTTACCTAAAGCTAACTTAGGTAACAGAATGGTCCAGTGAAGCCAGGGATGCAGATGGAAGGTATAAGAAAAATGACTTTGTGTTCTACTTTTCCTCACATGGCTAGTAGAATGGTGAACAGCAGACCTAGAACCCAGATTGTCTGTCTATCTCCTATAACTGATTGCTTTTGTATTATGGCTTTTTGGTGAGATAACAAAGTACAATGTTATTCTTTCCCCCCATATTTCTTGTTTTAAAAATTTTTTTTTACATTTGTTTTAAAGATTTTCAATTCCAAATTCTCTCCTTTCCTAGCTCACTGAGAAGGCAAGCAATATGATACTCATTATACAGGTGAAGTCATGCAAAATGTTTCCGTATTGGTCATGTTTTCCAAAAAAAGCAGAAAAATAAAGTCTGCACTCAAGAATTCATTAGTTCTCTCCTTGGAGATGGATAGCATTTTTTCATCATGAGTCTTTTCGAATTGTAATGGATCATTGTATTGATCAAAGTAACTAAGTAACTGTGAAACAATTGATTATCATAATATTGCTATCCCTGTGTATAATGTTCTCCTGGTTCTATTCAGTTCATTTTGCATCAGTTCGTGTAAGTCTTCCAAGATTTTTCTGAAACCATCCCCTTTGTTATTTCTTATAGCGCAATAGTATTTCATCATAATCATACACCACAACTTGTTCTGCCATTCCCTAATTGATGAGCATCCATTTAATTTCTGATTCTTTGTCACCACACACACAAAAAAGCTGCTATAAGTATTTTTGTACATATGAGTCCTTTTCCTTTTTCTTTTATCTCTTTAGGATACAGACAGTAATGGTATTGCTGGGTCAAGGGGTATGCATAGTTCTGTAATCCTTAGGGCATAGCTCCAAAATATTCATCAGAATGCTTGGATCAGTTCACAGCTCCGCCAACAATGCATTAGTGGTGCAATGATATTCTTTAAAAGATTCTGCCCAGGCAGAGAATGGCATTTGTGATAATTAGATTAGTTTACATTTCTACTGGGCTGTAAGGTTTATAAAATGCTTTTCTTACCACAATCTTGGGAGTTAGGGAGTATAAGTATTATGATCTGTTTTACAGAGAAAGACACTTCACAAAGCTAGCAAATGTCAAACCTGGGGTTCACCCCATCCCAGGCCCCTCCTCTTCAAATCATCAGTGATCTTTAAAAACTTCTTTTAAGTTTTCACGTTTACTAAAAATGAAGAGAGTTTGCCCTCTAGTGGTTAAACATGGAAACATCTTCAGTGCCTTGGAGAAGAGATCTCAACATAGCCATTGGTTTCTGACCTGCTTGTTTGTGTCAATGACATTTTACTCTTTCATAGAATCATAGAGCTGGTACCATTCCTACTTTTTGGCAGATAGAGGGCAGCCTAGCAATTAGGATATCTCTACTCTTTTCATGGCCTTGCCATGAATGAATGAACCGGAAGTTGATTTCTATTTCTCTGAGCTTCCTTCTCATCATTATGATTTGGGGGTAAAAATGGGGTTCTTTGTCTTTACCTCACATGGAGGTTGTGAAGCTTGGTTGGGTGACATTTTACAGTAGAATGAGTCTTCTTCTTTCCCATGAAGATGTAAGAATGGGGAACGGAATGGTCATAGGATTAGGGATTAGAGCTGGAAGACTCCTTAGAGATGATGTAACCCAACTCCCTAATTGTAAGCAGAAACTGAGGTCCATAGAGGTTAAGTGACTTGGTTAAGGTTATACAGCTAGTGAGTAGTAGGGCCATCATTCAACAAACATTAATTAAAAACCTACTACCATGTGCAAGGAACTGAACACCAGAGATAGAAGGACAAAAATCAAACAATCTTTCTACTAAAGGGATAAACGCATGCACAAATAAATATAGTATAAGGAAAACTGAGCATTGTTATCTGGCGTATCAGGAAGGTCTTCACAGAGAAGGTTGCACGTGAGCTCAGCCTTGAAGGAAGTTGAAGATTCTGAAGGGCAGAGATGGAGAAAAGGTTGTGAGAATGTATAGAGGCAGAAAATGGAATGTTGAACTGAGAGAACATTAAGCAGTGTCTTTGACTCAAACTTATGTGAATGGGTAGAGAATGAAATAAGGCTAGAAATATAGGAGAGAAGTATATTGTGGAGACAACTTAAATGCCTATCCAAGGACTTTTAATTTTATCTTATAGCCAAGGTGGAGCCATGTAAGGTTTTTGAGCAAAGGAGGTAATATGGTTAGAACTGTGCCTTAGTAAGATTATTTTGTCAGCTGGTTGGAGGATAGACTGGAAAAAGGAGAGACTTGAAGCAAGGAGACATCAGTTAAGATGCTATTTTAGTAGGCCGCGTGAGAGGCAATAACATTTGATCTAAGGTAAGTGGTTGTGTGAATGAAAATGAGACAAATATGAGAGATGTTGCAGAGGAAGAATCCACAAAGGTTGGCAACTGCTTGGATATGTTAGGTAAAGGAGAGAAAAGAATCAAGGATATTTCCAAGGTTATAAAACTGGTTGCCTGGGGAAGTGGTGGTTCGTCTGCCATCCATTATCATCATTTCACCCATACCCAGCTGCATTCTTACCCATTCTTCGTTCCTTCTCGAAGAAAATGTAGTTAACTCCTCCTCCCCATTTTGTGGTCCTTAGCTTTTCTCATCCGTCTCAGCTCATTTTAAGGCTTACTCCTCCTGGCATTATCCGTAGAGGATTATTTTATACTTTTCTATATATCCTCCATAACTTGTCCTTCCAACTATCTTATGTACAAGTCTTGAAAATTTGAATTGGCTGGGGACTTCCCTGTGCATCATTATCAGTCAGTTTCGGTAGTGTGCTGGCAAACATTTTAACAATAGGTGACGTAAATATTTAGGTTATGTGGTAAGTATTTAATAACAAAATGTGCAGGACATACTTTTAAGATCAGTCTACATTATTAACATTTTCTCTTTCACTTTTCAAAGTCTAGACAAGCAACAAAACAATATATCAAGCCCTGATTTGTGTCATTTTTTGATTTTCAAGGTGTAAATTTTCAATGTGAGCTCTCACAAATTGGTACAAGGTGGCTCCAGCATACCACTGGACTCACTTTAAACAACTGTCCTTTCTTTTCTGCTCATCAGAATTGTTTCTCTTTTTTTTTTTAAGTCTTATACTTTTTTTTTGTTTTGGTTAGGTGATGGGGTTAAGTGACTTGCTCAGAGTGGTACATCTAGTGAGTGTTACGTGTCTGAGGCCGGATTTGAACTCAGGTCCTCCTGACTCCAGGGCCAGTGTTCTACCACTGTGCCACCTAGCTGCCCCTTTAAGTCTTATTCTTGAGATCTTCTTGTTCATCCTGGCTAAAACTCCCCTGCAGAATTTTAGTCCATGGGCTTTTCCTTTTTCAGAACCCTTAGATATTTTCTCTCCCTAAATCTAAGGTACACATCAGATTATGTTCAAATTCCCTCACTTCTTTCAGGAACTCTGAAATGGAGTAGTCACTTC
Source organism: Phascolarctos cinereus (assembly GCF_003287225.1). NCBI lineage: Eukaryota > Metazoa > Chordata > Mammalia > Diprotodontia > Phascolarctidae > Phascolarctos > Phascolarctos cinereus. The sequence goes on from NW_027555847.1 coordinate 118,538,391, forward strand.
CCTTGTAGGTACCATCATTTCCACCATCATAACCAGATCCTACCTCTTCGTCAGAGTGAGAGTTCCAGAGTAGAATTTCTTCTTGTTATTGTACAAATTATTCTCCTGGTTCTGATTATTTCACTCTGCATCAGTTCATGTAAATATTTAGGTTCTTCTGAAACTATCTCATTCATTTTTTATAACACAGTAGTGCATTCCATTACATTTATATATCATAATTTGTTCAGCCATTCTCCAATTGATGGATACTTTTCATATTTTTGCCACCACAAAAAAACTGCCATAACTTTTTTTCTAACAAATGGGTCTTTCCCCACTTTTTCTCTTTGGGGTATAGGCCTAGAAATGGTGTGCAAGCATGCAATATTTTTTACAACCTTTATTAGTTTTGTTCAATTCCTGGCCAGGAGCCCATCATTCCTGCATTGTAAGCTATGGTCCAGAAATGCAAATTCCTTTCTCAGATACCATATTCTTAAACAGCTGTATGCTGATATGTGTATGTGTATGTTACCAAGCTGAAATATGATGATACATCATCTTGAACCCACAATGGGTAAAATAGGTATTAAAATATAGCATCAAAATGAAGCCAGCTTCTAGATTTTCCATTTCCATCTGTCTGATCCACGTATCTGAGGACTAGAAAGCCAAGGAAACATTTTTTTCTGCCAGCCTAGACACCTGGAACTTGAGTCTGAAAATCACATGTAGTCACTGCTAGTAGCTATGTGGAAAGAGTTGTTTAAGAATACTGAATAAGCATTCTGTTTTTTCCTCCTGTCCCACTCGCCTAAAACAGTCTGCTCATACTTATTCCCATTCCTCCTAAATGGTCTATCCTGTGTTGAATGGTGTGGAAGCAGACTCATCCACTTTAGAAATCTGTGATATAATTAAGGGATAATATTTGTGGCAGAAGAGAAGACAGCAGTAAACACCTTCTGTGAGTGACTCATACTGAAGAGAGTGTGTGATGGAGGTGTTTGTTTTTGTTTTTTTCAAACAAAATTACAAACCGAGATATTTGAAGAATCACAGAATCAGAACCAAACAGTCTCAGACTTGGAACAGACCTTAAAGGCCATCTAATTCAACTCAAAATACCCTCCAAAAAACAGCCCTAACAGATGGCCACGCATGCAGCCTCTGCCTGTCTTAAGTGAGTTGACATTGAATAAAATGTATCTGTCAGCAAAGGCTTCAACAAGGGATGTTGCAAAATCGTCTCAATTCACAGTTACTATCTTACTATATAGAACATGGGGATTGTGAGGGGTAAAGACTAGAAAGAGGGGACCAGTGCCAGTAAATGTTAGTGTCAGAGATGGATGGGGGTGATACCAAATGATACCGAATGCCTGGATATGAAAGTCCAGAGCCAGTCCTGGGTTCTGGCTTCCACTAAAAATATCATGAAAAGATCTGATTAGAATTTGACCATACATGTTTGATAGTGACAGGAAATTTAGGCATTCAGAGTATGTGTTAGGTGCTAGGGTACAAAAACAAAACAAAAATAGCCCCTGCTCTCAAGAAGCTTGCTTTCTTGTGGGTATACAACATGTAAACAGAAAACCACAGACATCATAATGTCTGTCTCTCTCTCTCTCTCACACACACACACACACACACACACACTCCCAAATATGTACACACACACATATAAATAAAAGATTTAAATCTATTTATAATATAAATATAGCAAAAACCACATGGACTTATATACTATGTATGTATTATCTATAATGTACATGCATGTCTATTTGTCTCTATTATATGTTTATATGTAAATATGTATAAAACATGGTAATTTGAAGGAGAGAGCACCTTATCTGAGGTCATACAGGTAGCAAATCTCAGTCAAGTTTCGAACTCAAGACTTCTGATTTTAAATCTAGTATACTTTCTACTCATGCCAGGCTGCTTCATATTTTATGTTTTAATGATACTGATTATTTAATAATAATACAATAATAACTGACTGTGTACGATTTTTAAGCTAAGTGCTTTACTTATATTCTCAGTGGAGTCTCATGACAATCCTTTTGAGGTAGGTCATATCATTGTTACCTCCATTTTATAGATTAAGAAACTGAGCCTCACCCATGGTGAATCTCCAGTAAGCCAGGAAGTGAAATTTGAACCCAAGTCTTCCTGGCCCCAAGTCCAGAATTCTATTTCATGCCTTAAATGTAATCTCATACTTTACACAAGGATGATATTGTACTTCAGAGTGAATGTATTTGGAGAAAGCATAGCCTAAAGGAAAAGGTTCACCATTTTAGTTTTTTAAAAGTTTTTCCTCTATTTTCTCCTCCCTCCACATACCTATTATTTGAGCATATTCGTATTTGTGATGTGCAAATGGTTTTTCTCTTTTTATCCACCTGTAGGTGGAGCTAATAGTCCCTCCAACAGACTCTTCAACATATTAGTGTCTCACATTTCATTTGAAATTGATATCATTCATGCCCTCTACCTCTGAAGTAGAAACACTGCTATGTTTATGAGCTTCTAAGGCCAGAGGCATCCAGTGTTTCCATTTAAGTCAGTGAGAAGGACCATACCTTCTCACTGTCCCCTTATCAGATGGTGGTGTATGGTTCTTCACTTTTCCTCTCACCCCCAGTTCTCTCTTGGTCTAACTCACTTTTCTAGCTTCTCAGCAATAGGAGTATTAATAGAAGTCACATTAAAAAAAACACCAAACAGCTCCCTTATAGTGGTCAGTACAGTGCCTGGAACATAGTAGGCACTTAATAAATGTTGACTGATTGATTGATTGAAAAAGAGATGCCTTTGTTGTGACTGAGCTGTTTATAGTTCCTGCTCCTTTCGCTATTTAGGCTCTTGGCTCCGTGTCCCCAGGATGTTGTCTTGATCTCTATCATTAAGCTCCTAACCCTAGGACCAGGGCTATTTTAAAAAATGCTTCTTTGTGACCAATTTAGAATAAATCCTTAGGTACATTTGTGGAGGTTCAGTGCCCTAGTGGAACATGCATTGGATCTGAAGTCAGAGGATGTCATTAGTGACTAGCTATGGGACCTTGGGGAAAAGTGTCTGCCTCTTGAGAGACCTCAGTTTCCTCACCTGTAAAAAGAAGACTGGACTAGATAGTCTCTTAAGGTACCTTCTAATGAAAAAAAATCCTATTTCATTTTTAAACACATTTAGGCTTGGGTCTGTCCTCTAGTTTTATTGCTTCTTTTCCATTCTGTAAATGCTGATTGATTGATTAATTGATTTGGCATCCTTTTGTTCATAGAACTGTGCTGAGCACTGGAGGATATACAAGGTTTAGACAAGACACGGTCCCTATGTCCTTAATAGTCAGCTACTTTTAATGTTCTTGTGTGTTTTGGGGAGAGCCATTTCCCCCCTTCTCTTTGCTTTTTCTCTGTTGTTTTCGGAGGGGTATGCTATATATAGTTACGGCCATCTTGACTGGAGAGCTGGATAGATAATTATCATAATCATAGCTCACATTCACATAGCACTTTCACAATTACAAACACTTTACAGACATTATCTCACTTGATCCTCTCAACGCTCTTCTAAGGTAGAATGTTCAGGGGTCCTACTCATCCCCATGGTGGTAGTGGTTGCTGTTGTTGTTCTTGTTGCTTTTTGGTGAGGCAATCTGGGTTAAGTGACTAGGCCAAGGTCACAAAGCTAGTAAATGTCAAGTGTCTGGTCTGAGACTGGATTTGAAATCAGGTCCTCCTGACTCCAGGGCTGGTGCTCTATCCACTGTGCCACCTAGCTGCCTCTGCTGTTGTTTTAACCAAACAAATAAACTAGGGCTTAGAAGGTCATATACTAGTATATGACAGAGCTGGGAATTGATGACAAGTCCCTGATTCCAAGTCCAAGGCTACCACATAGACCAACTTTTTACAGACCTGAGGCATGCTTGCTGTACTCCTAAAGACATGGCAGAATCCAGGATTTAAACCAGGACTCAGCAAACTTTCAGAAGTAAGTAGCATTCCAGGGCTTCATGTATTCATTCCCTCTCCAATGAGGGGCAAGGAGGGAATAGTGATGTGAGGGTCACCTCTATAGATATTGCTATGGTTGTGGCATGAAGCCAAAGCTAAAACAGTCACTCAGGGACATCTTGAGAAATTCTTCCTTGAGTTTTAGAGTCTCGATAATAAATCTGTTAAGTGTTCGGGAGAAACATCTCATGATCGAGCGTTCTGAGCTTTTGGTGGGGGCTTATCTAAGCCCTGCCTCAGTTGCTTGGGGCTGGCTGTAGGATTAGATAGAGGCCCTTAAGATGGGCTATCCCCTTCCCAGCCTTTGTAAAATCCATATACCTATGGGAAGGATCCACACCTTAAGTAGCTATCAACTAACACTTTCGTCCAACAAACTTGCTTTATTGGGGATTGTTTCATTTTTATTTTTGTATCCCCATCACCTAGCTTAGTGCCTGGCACATAGTAGGAGGTTAACAAATGTTGGCTGATTGATTGATTATGTACAGAGCACTGTGTTGGGTCCCTGAGGGGATATAAGATTTAGAATGTGTTCAGACCCTATGTTCATAATAGTCTGAGTGAGGGCCTGAACTTTAATAGTCTTAAAACCGCACCAAAACTTTTGGGATAAGCTTTGGGGACTTCTACTGTTACTTTATAGCACTGATTATTGCAGTTTCTCAGGAAAACCTTTCTAGGTTATTTCTTGATTTCAGATAGGTGAAGTTGTCCCATTAAATGACTTCTGTTTACTGTGAGGTGGTATTACTGTATGGTTTGTTACTGTACTCCCCCACATGACATAACTGTGTTGAAAAATATTAAATGAATTAATGCAAATGAGAAAGATCTGAAGCCTGACCTTTCTTCTCTTTCCTTTTTCTTTTTGCAGTGGAGCCCAGGGAGAATATGCTGGGTTGGCTGCAATCAAGGCTTATTTAAGCAACAAAGGAGAGCATCACCGAATTGTGAGTGTGAACAAGGGATAGCCTTGGGCTGCCCAAACCTCTGTGACTCCAACTCTTCTATCTGTGAAATGGGGGATGCTGGCACTTGCCTTCCAAACATCTCATGCAGCCATTTTGAAGAATGTATATTCAGATCAAAATTCACCAGCCTGCCTCTGGACTTCCTTCCCTGCATGGTTCTGGGGTACCTCATAATTGCTTAACAAATATTTGTGGAAGGAAGGAAGGAAGGAAGGAAGGGAGGGAGGGAGGGAGGAAGGGAGGGAGGGAAGGAAGGAGGGAAGGAGGGAAGGGGGAAGGAATCAAATCCGGGTAGGGGAAGCTCATGCCCACAGAATGTACAGCAGAAAGAGAACATATTTTTATATTTTCTGCCTTGCTGTTGTTCTGAATGCTTTTGATCTCATCCTGCCTTGCTGACCTCCCCATGTATCTCTGGCCTCCTGCTACCCTGAGTGAATGTTCAGAGCTAGTGAGCCAACATGTAGGAGCTGCTGATACAACAGGGAACTATTGTTTTGGCCAGCAGGTGCTAAAGTCTTCTATTGAATTGAGTTAATCCCCAACAGCAATAGGATTGTATATCCAATTGACAGGGGATTGTATATCCCAGAGTTTTCAGATGTGGTAGGGAGAGGTAGGATCAGTTTATAACTGATTCCTAGCTAGAACTAATATTGACTTGTGAATGGAGCTACAAATGATGGTGTGTCCAGATGGCAATTGAGAGATGGATGGCAATAGTAAGTAGATGGTACATGCAGATGTGAGTGCACTCCTGATGGTATTTGCTAAACATTTAAAAATTTTCTCCTTAAAGAGCAAAGTAAAAAGGAAATAGCACTCCCTTTTCTCTCTATCTTTCCTCTGATCACTTCTCCTGCCCTTACAGGTATGTGTGTCTTGATTGCTTTGCCCTGGTTGATGAATAGAGATTAGTTTAAAGACTTCTCCAAATTTGACTAAAAATTTTTAATCACAAATTTGTGATTTTTTATGTCTTGAGCAAGAGCACAGCTGTAGTTAGGGAATTTCAAAGCAAATGAAAGCCTTAAATCTAGTCTCCTTCCTCCCCCCCGAGGACAAATGAGTGAACTGAAAATAAGTAATGGTGTATCTTGCCTAGAATCATATGAGGGGTTAGTGACAGAGCTGGGAACAGAGTCAAGATCTCCTGGCTAATAACCCACTGCTGTGTAGATGGTACCTTGCTCCATGTTTCCACCACACTTTGACCAAACTTCCAACCTAACACCACGCAAATACCTATGAATGTCCATGAATGTACGGAACCAAAGAGAAGGTTGAGGCAAGAAAACCAAAGGCCTTTTTGTAATTTTTTTTGTACCATATTTGTGATTCCATTGGTCTAGGGGAATATCAATGAGTAACGTTTTCAGCAGGGTTTTTTGGCTCTCATGAGAGGTGCCTTAGGCATTTTGAGATGAGGTAACTTTTCAGGGTTATCGATGCCAAGTATGTGCCAAAGCAGGACATAATTACACGACTCACTGGACCTCCTGCCCCTCCTCTTTCTTCATTGTTCCACCTTCTGTGGCCCCAGAATTTTTTTGTGTGTAACATATTTCTCCTTTAGCACCTTCATCAACACTGTTAGAAATAACTAAGGCTTTATTAGGTTCCATTTTATTCTCAGGTGTAAGAGAAGTCCAGTCTTTTCCTCAATCCTAGAACACGATGTTCTGTACTGCAGCACAAAAAAAGCAGGAACAGTTCTTATTCTTTGTTTGTAAAAGTAGACGTAATGAGCTTGAACGTTTGGTCCTTTCTAGATCAAAGGCTCCATTTGAGGCTGGCTTTTCTAGTTGTCAAAAGGAAAGATAAGGAAGGACATGTGCACTAATGCAGCTAGGGAGGATTTTTTTTTCCTTCTCTGAAATGCAGCTGTAACATGGCATACTGTAATGGCTGCCAAGAAATATCTTCTCTTTGTAAGATCATGAAGTGGAAATGAATATGGCTTAGGGAGCCATCCAAGTTCCTTCTAAATATCTCTGGTGAAATATGGGGGGTTTGCGTGTATGTATGCATATATATATATACACATGCATGTATGTTCTAGGGATGTGCTGTTTTCACTGTGAGCATTTATACCTTAGAAATTTAGAACCACTACAAATCAGGGCTTGATCTATTGTTTTGTTAATTGTCTAGACTTAAGAAAGTGATAGATAAATTGTTTATTAACATTTATTTATTCAACTTATTTAATTTGATTTAATTATTTAACATGTTTTTTTAAAAAGTGCCATCCACTTGTTTTTTTTTGAGGCAATGGGGTTGTGACTTGCCCAGAATCACCCAGCTGAATTTGAAATCGGGTCCTCCTGCCTCCAGGGCCACTGCTTTATCCACTGTACCACCTGACTACTCCTGCCATCTACTTTCTGTGAACCTGTTATCAGACATTTACCAGCACTCCCTTCATTCGTACTTTCTGTCAAATGCTCAGTTACTAGTTAAGGAGGGGAAATTAAACAGTAGCAGTTATACTAATAGTTATAGCTAATAGTGTATGATCATCGTAATAGCACTGGTAGTGGTGGTAGTAGTAAATGATAATAATATTTATATTTTAGTTTAAAAAGCACTTTACATATTTTAACTCATTTGAGCTGTGAAGTAGCTATCACAGGCATTATTATTAGTTTCTAGGTGAGGAAGAAGTTAATTGACTTGTTAAGTGACATGGTCATTCAGACCTAGCTCAGGGTCTCATATCCAGGTGTCAGGGGTTGGATTAAAATCATATCTTCCTGAGTCCAAGCCAAGCTCTCTATAAACTATGTTTTTGAAAAATTCTATTCAAAACGCTAATAACTAATTGATATTTATATAATACGTACATATTTCCTCATTTGAGCCCTACGACACCCCTGTGAGGCAGGCACTGCAATATTATGTGGAAAGTGAGGCTTATCCATAGTCATAAAAGCTAGTAAATACCAAAGACAGGTTTTTAACCTAGATTATCTCTGACTTTCAAGTCTGGCCCTCTATCCAGTATGCCACAACTCAATTAATTGCTCTTAATAGAGCATTGACCTTGGAGTCAGGAATGAATATATGAATGGAAAACCATTGGGCTAAGTGCTGGGGATACAAAGAGAAATGTGAAACAGGCTTTCCCTCTCTAAGGGGGTGGAATGTATAAACAATATAGGTGATTTCAGCTGAGAGTCAGATGGAAAGACCCAGTGGTCCTAAGGGTACAACAGCAAAGCAGATAGTAACACATGCTCTTTAGTGCCATTTTGTTTGATAAAACCATCTCTGTTTCTGATGTTGGAACATACAATAGTGCTGAGGATTTTAGTAATGACCATATTCTTTTTTAGTTGCTGTGGGTGCTGAGGAGTTAGGGTTACATTGCCTTTAAAGGTAGTCGCTAGATCTTACCTCCATACGGGTTGATCCCCTGATTTGACAGCTGCGGCAACCAGGCTGGTAGCAGGGCTAGGCAAGTGGTGGTGGTAGTAGTAGCAGTGATGGTGCTGTTATTCGGGAGCTCCAGGGCTTAACTGCCCAGTCAGTAGCAGCTGGTTAGTGGTTGGAGGGAGTAGTGATGATGAAACCCATCTTGATGAGTTGTTGCCCTGGACAAAGTTTGTAGGGTTCACAATGGAGACAGGGCCAGTCATCTGGGGAATTATTCCAAAGACTCTAGATCAGAAAGATCTAAATTCAAATCCTGACCCTGATGCTAAATAGATATGTAACTTTGCACAAATCACTTAATTTCTTTGTACATCAAGCCAGGTCCCTGGGCCTTACCTGTTAGATTTGTACTGTACAGAAAGTTCTCACACTGAAAGCTGTGGGACAACATGGCTGAAATCACAGATCCTTCCTCTAGTTTTACTTTGAATGTCATCATAGTGCATATTGTTCTGATTCTTCACTCTGCATGCATTACCATTTCATATGTCTTTGTGTTCCTCATTATCATCTTTTCTTATGGCTTAATCATCTCTTTTTTCATATTCTATAATTTATCCTGTTATTCCCTAACTGGTGATTTTCAGGGTTTTTTTGTTTGTTTTGTTTTGCTATTGCGGATAAAGCTATTATGAAGCTTATGCTTCATGTGTGTGCCTTGCACATAAGTGTTCAATACATATCGATTAAATAATTACTGTGTTGAAACTGGAAGATTCTCTGTTTTCCTCTTGTTTTTTCATAACTTTCAGTTCATCCTAGGTTAACCAGTGTTTATATGAACCCAGAATACAGGGAGTGCTTTTCAAGCAACAATGGATCTGACATTTAAGTCTGATTTTGCTTGTGGCCTTGTGGTTTTTCTGATTAATTGAGTTTAGAGTACCTCTATCACTGTAATGTTTGAACAAGTTAAATTGAACTTAGGGAAAACCAGCTGACTCATTTCCCTGGGGTAGCAACAGACTTTTGATCCAGAAAACTCAGATGGGAAAGAAGTTATTGTTTTTCAGTCCCCCTCCATTGTATTTTTATGTTTCATGCATAAGACAAGTTTGAAATAAGGCCATGACAGTTTGGGGGGATGGGGTGGGAGGAGGAAAGTTGTACTAATATTCTGAACATCTGCACTGTCTTTTAAGAAAAATTGAGGGGAGAGGAACTGAAATTAAAAGCACTACTTTCTCTTGCCTCTGAACAATCTGTAACCAAGAAAGCTTATCAGCTCATAGCTTACAGTGCATTATAAGGCACCACTCAATGGGCTGTATTAGAATTTTTAAAAAAAAGCCTACAATGATTATTATTTAGTGTTCATTTTGTTATTGTTTGTACCAGGCACATCTGGATGAATGTTCATTCTTACTTAACATTACTGCTTTATAAAACTGGTGGTTATAGGGTTTTTTTTTAGAATCTTTTTTTTAAAACCTTCATTCTTCCTCCCCCCTGCATACTTTTCATTTTGTAAGGTCTGCCTTATTCCTAAATCTGCACATGGTACCAACCCTGCAAGTGCCCGGATGGCTGGGATGAAGATTCAGCCAGTGGAGGTGGACAAAAATGGGAGTATTGACCTAGTTCATCTCAGAGCCATGGTGAGCACAGTTCCTGCTGTTAATGACTGTTGGAGGGTTGGAATGAGGGAAGGGGGCAAGAAGGGGAAGGTACCTGTGGACATCTGAGAGTGTCTTCTCTCTTCCTTGGGTTCCTAACTTCAGCTGAGATCTATCTTCTGAGCAGGTTTAGGGAAAGTGACCTAAAATTAGAGTCCAACAATCCACACTGGCATATAAGAAAATGGCAGCAAGGACCTTTGGCTCTGGATTAACTTGCCCCTTGACTTTCCCCCTCCTCTATCCCAGTTTAGAGAAACAAGATGAAGATGACTAGAATATATCCTCTCCTCTTATTCATGCATTTAAGGAGTCTTTGTATAAGCAAGTGAATCTGATCTTTGGCAGTCTAAGGATACTCTCTTCTGACCCCTTCTCTCCTTACTCCTTCCTGCTCTTAAGGGTGGCATGCAAACTTTTAAACCTTCTGTTCAAGACTTGTGACAGGAATGAAACATCTTTGCAAATTACCCAAATGTCTGCAGCATGGTTTCAGCCTTCACCTGCTGAAAGTTTCAGACTGTCTTCCTCTCTCCTCCCTCCTCCCTCCCTGCACTCCCAAATCCCTGGTAAAGGCGTTGCCTAGCAACCATATCTGCTTGCTGCCAGTAGACTAGCAAGCCAGGGAATCTTGAGAGTGTGAAGAAAATCAGTTGAATAGATTTGCCTGTTCAGGTTATTAGGCTGAGGGACTAGGAGCTTCGTGTGGCTGCCTTCCAAGGGAAATAGAAGATTCCACAGTTCTGCTCATCCCTTCTGGCCCACCCACATCTTCCTTCCTTCCTTCCTTCCTTCCTTCCTTCCTTACTTCCTTCCTTCCTTCCTTCCTTCCTTCCTTCCTTCCTTCCTCCCTCCCTCCCTCCCTCCCTCCCCAGGTATCTCTAATGAACATTCTTTGCCTTTGGGTGTATTTTATAAGACCATCAAATATATGATGTAATCACTTTGGGTTGATTTTTTTTTTTGGCCCCTGCTTAATGATCCCTAGGCCTATCAGCCTGACAAAACTTATTTGCTTTTCTGTGTATCTGTGCTTTTATCAGAAGGCCAAAGACAAGACTTCTCCTGTCTTTTCAGAGAAAGAAGGGAAGGAAATATCTGGGGTGGGGAGAGGAGAACGTGCTAGATTCGCCGTACCCAAATAAAGGAAAATGGGAGGTTGAGACAGTAATAATAATTGGTTGTTGTGGGCCTATGATTCTTTTGGTTAATAAGGAAACTTGCAGTGAGGAAGCACTCTACCAGAGCCAAAGGCACCTAATCTACTCTAGGGACTGTCTTTTGTATCCCTAGCACTTAGTATAGTGCTTGGCACATTAGTAGCTGCTTAATAAATGCTTACCAACTGACCAGCTGACCTTCCAGGCTTAGAGAGTTGCCTAGGGCATTTAGATGTTTATAAGGGTCTATCTTAACAAGTATTTGACTGTTACCCGAATTTTACAAATGAAGACTTGAGGCTTAGTTAAAAGGACTTGCTCAAGTCACGGCCAAATAGGTGTAAAGTTGGCAGAGCCAGGACTCACATCCATGTCTCTTGACTCTGGGTCCTCTACTCACTATGAAATTTAGATTAAAAAACCAACTCTTCTTTAGAGACATTTGTGTCCAAATCACTTCAACCTCCTCCAACTTAGGCTGTTGAGAACTAGCTAGAATAGGTGTTTTTATTTTTCTTTACAGTGTCTTCATGAAGCGTAATTATAACCTAGATGTCCTTGCTACTCATGGGATTTCAGGCAATTTTAAGAATAAAAAGTCTAAGACTAGTATCATAATAGCATAATAGCAGCTAGTATTTATACAGCACTTTCAGATTCAGAAGTCATGTTACAAATATGATCTCATTTTATCCTCACAATACCCCCTGACTAGTGGGTGCTATTATTATCTTTATTTTATAGATGAGGAAATTGGGACAGAGCTTAAGTGACTTTCCCAGGGTCACACAGTTAGCAAATGTCTGAGGCCAGAGTTGAAATCAGGACTTGCTGATTCCAAAGTCTAGTACGTTATCTGTTGCTCCATCTACTTGCTTAGGTATAGTAGAAAAGTGAAGTTGAAGTTGAGACCAAGTTTCTTTTCCCATCCCTGCCCTTCCTTCACTGTGTGACCTTGGACACATCACCCAATCATTCTGGACTTCAGTTTCCTTATCTGTAAAATGAAGAGTTTGGACTAAATGATCTTCCAGTTTCCAAATTCTGTGATTCCATTTTTCTTTCCATTCAGGAGATATAAATGATTTATTTCCCTCTACTTTTCTGTCCTATAGGTAGATAAGCATAAAGAGAACTTGGCAGGCATCATGATCACTTACCCATCCACCAATGGGGTATTTGAGGAGAATATCAGTGATGTGTGTGACCTCATCCACCAACATGGAGGCCAAGTTTACCTGGATGGAGCAAACATGAATGCACAGGTGGGACGGTCTATCCTTTTTTATTCCTTCTGCCATCATCTTGCTACATCTCATTACTATCAGAGCTTCTATGATTTTAATAGCCTCCTTTCCAGAACATTCTCCATACTGTTGGTAGAACAATATTTCTTTTCTTAAAATTTTATTGATGCTTTTGTTTTCACGTCACCATTGTTTTGAAATGAACTTATCTTAGTCTCCCATCTAATAATCCTTCCCTTTTAACAAGGGGAAAACAGTTGAGCAAAGTTGATTAATGTAGTAATCACATCTGACTGCACGTGCCACATTCTGTATTGATTGTCCTTCACCCCTCCGAGAAAAAGTCAGCGTTACTTTCATCTCTTTTCTGGCGTCAAGATTAGTCATTGCAGTTACACAGCTTTTAGTGTTCATTTTGTGTATGTTCTGTTATGTTTTTGTATTGATGAACAACCTTTTTTTCTACCTAGAGCTGGTCTGGTCATGTTGTTGCTTCTCCAGAGTCTTCAGTGGCTACTTTGCCTGGCAGTCAAGGCCCTCCACAGCCTGACTTTTGAGGCCCTATCTCATATTACAATATGACTCTCTCTGTCCTTGACCATGCAGCATGACTTTGCTTAGGCTATGTCTGATGCCTGGAAGAACTTTCCTCCCTGGCTTTACCTGGTGAATTCATTTTAAAGGCCACCCCTCCATGGGGATTCTTTTCCCCCAGGACCTTTTATAATTGTGTTTTGAAGTTATCTTGTAACATCTTGCAGTTTTCATGATTTCTGTTTAGGATCTCATTTTGGGGAAGGGGCTAACCCTTCTTTCATGGACCTGACAGCCTGATGGGGAGTATGTATTTTCAAATTTTGTATCTTCGCCAATACCTAGCATATTACTCTGCTCACAGTAGGCACTTGATTAATGTGTTTTAAATGAATGAATGTAAAAGAGTTCTCTCTATAAACTGAGTCATCTCTGATAAATCTGCAATTTCAAGGCAAAAAAAAATCAGACTTTATTTTTCTTCTTACCTCCTACATTGGCTGAATTAACATGTAATACACAGAGTTGAAGCCCATAGAGTTAGACTTGAAAAGGGCCATACAGATCATTTTTTGGCAGATGAGGACCCTAAAAAGGTTAAGTGACTTCCTCCCACAGGTTTTTAGTACCTGAGTTGGGATTTTAACTCAGGTCCTCTGACTTCAAAGATTATATCACACTGCCTTTTTTTGTGTTCTTTACATCTGGTTTCATTCACTGCTTTCTGTTTGGGAATCTAGAGAACATATTCTCCAGCAAGCTTGGCAGGTGGTGATGGAGCCCTATGGGAGCAGCCTCTGGTCAAGATGGCCCACTAGCGCCTCTGCCCTAGCTCTTCGGCTTGAGGTGCTTGCTGAGTTGTCAGCAGCCTGGGACTCCATCATTTACCCTCTCAGCTGCTGGGCTTCTTCATCTGTAAAGTAGAGATGGATATGCATGTCCTAGGGGGTGATGCTGATGAATTCTTTGGTTTTTGTAACATACTCTGCTGATAAAACACAGTGGGGAGTGTAAGACTGTCCTGATCTGCTTAATAGTCTCCTGAATATAATTGAGCCTGCCACCTCATATCATCCCCCCCTTCTCTGTGCTTCACACTGACTCTTTTTAAAGACACAGTACACAGACAGCATATTGCTTTGTAGTCTTAGAAAGGCTAATCCTGTATCCATTGCTTTGTTAAGTATAGAAACTTAGTATGGTTACTGTCTGCCATGTTGAAAATAGGAATGATTGTGAAGTGACTTGAACTGGTGTTGAATTTGGACTAATGCAGTGAGACTTATCTTTGTCATAGCTTATCAGTGGCAGTTTATTGTTACTAGGCCATTTTCTTCCTTACAGTGGTTGGAACTCTGGCTTTAAATTCCAGCTTTTCTTCTCACTACCTAAAAAACCTTGGAAAGCTAGTTTCTCTCAAACATAAAAACGAGATCGTTAGACTAGATGGTGTGAGGTTGTTGAGGGCCTGAATGCCAGGATATGCAGTTTGAACTTTATTCAGGAAGCAATTAGAATTCTTTGAGTAGAAGAGTACTGTGATGAAATATGTGTATAAAAAAGGTTATTTTGGTGGTTGTGTAAAGGATGAAAAGCTGCATCAGAGGGATAGATTCGACAAGAAGACCTGATAGGAGGCTGTTACAGGAAGGGATGTTGGTAAGAGTCCTCAGCACCTGTCACAGGACTCTTGTTGGAGGAAGATGACAAGGGTGGAATGATCTTGGATCCCTTCCCTTCTCTGGTCCTTACTTTTCTCATCAGTAATCACGGGAGAGTTGGACTAGATGACCCCTAAAGATCCTTGTGACTCTAGATTCTATGATCCTAGGAGGATCTTTTCAGCCTTAAGTCCTATGATGGTTAGTCCTTGGTGGTTCACTCTTTCTTTTTTTTTTTTATTTTTAGGCAATTGGGGTTAAGTGACTTGCCCAGGGTCACACAGCTAGTAAGTGTCAAGGCCGGATTGGTCTGAGGCCGGATTTGAACTCAGGTCCTCCTGACTTCAGGGCCGGTGCTCTATCCACTGTGCCACCTAGCTGCCCCCTTCCCTCTTTCTAATTAAGGTCTCCTAGCCAGTTGTGTAAAGGCAGCTAGATTGCTCAGTGGATAGCATGTTAAGCCGAGAGTTAGGAAGACCTAAGTTCAAATCCAACTTCAGACACTCACTAGCTGTGTGACCCTGGGCAAGTTTCTTAACCTCTGTTTGCCTTAATCCACTGGAGAAAGAAATGGCAAATTACTCCAGTATCTTTACCATGAAAACCCATGGGCAGTATTGACGCTCTGTGGTCCATGGGGTCACAAAGAGTTGGGCATGATTGAACAACAATAAGCCAATGTGTGTGTCCTCCAGAAACATGCCAAACTTAATTAAGAAGCTAGATAGACTGAAAAGAATATTCTGGGGATGTATTTCCAATATTAAGGTCATAAATTTTGCTAATTTTGAAAATTGGGACCCTTTCCCCTTCACATAGACCCAATCACTGAGTATATAATTGAGTATCAACTATACAAAGGCCTAGGGATTGGACCTGTGATTTCATTGATAGAGAACTCCCAAGTGAGGAAACTCTACTAATGCAGGTTAATAGCTTTTCTGCAATGTATAATCTTGGAGAGTTTTCTGGGATAGATTAAGTGGTTAAATGATGTGTTTTAGGTCACACAGTCAGTGTGTGTCAGATGTGAGTTTTAGCCAGCTCTTTAGCCACTCTACCATTTTTCCTCTGAACTATCAATCAATTGATCAATGAACAAATATCTTTTTAGTGTCAGATAATGTGCTGTGGGCATAGATATGACAAATACAATAATCCCTATATAAATATCACATATATACAAAACATCTCTCTCTCTCTCTCTCTCTCTCTCTCTCTCTCTCTCTCTCTCTCTTTCTCTCTCTCTCTCTCTCTGTCTCTGTCTCTTTCTCTCTCTTTCTCTCTCTTTCTCTCTCTCTCTCTCTCTCTCTCTCTCTCTCCTCTCTCTCTCTCTCTCTCTCTTTCTCTCTTCAATTTCACTTCTAAACAAGCACATGCTCTTGCTTTTGTGGCAACCCTAAGCCTTCCTGATGGCAGAAATGTCAAATATTTACTAAAGGGGAGGGCCAGTATTGATAAAATTTCATGAAAGCTCATAAAATGATTCCATGTCTGGCCACCCTCCCTAAACCTGCATCTCTCTCTTTCTCTGATGGGGTAAGAGGGAACTGTGATCAACATTGACTTACTACTGCTGATCAAGCAATGTCTTTGAACACCTCTTCTGTGTGCACACAGGTATTGACATCTAGGCTTCTTCTTTGGGAAGGAGAAGGACTCTCTGTGGTGTTTCCCTTTCTGCATCCAGTGATTGTTATCTCTAATCTTTCTCCCTGACAGGTTGGACTCTGCCGTCCAGGAGACTTTGGCTCTGATGTCTCACATTTAAACCTTCACAAGACATTCTGCATTCCTCATGGTGGTGGTGGGCCTGGAATGGGGCCCATTGGTGTGTAAGTTCCTAGGCATGGCTCTGGGACTCCAGTGGGGGGCATACAATATGTCAGATAGCTGACTTGCTGTTCTTCCTCTCTGGGGATTTGCTGTATTCTTTTCTCTTCCTTCCTCCATCTACTTTCAGACTGATGATAGGAAAGCAGAAATGAAATGGCAGTGGAGCAGAGTGGGAAGAGATCTAGAGCTGGTGTCAGAGGACCAGGGTTTGAAACGTAACTCTTGTTTTGCTCCTTATGTGATCCTGGTTAACACCTTTCTTCTCTCTGACTCCTGAAGTTCTTAATCCCATGAAGCTAAAGGCAGGTTAGCTGCTATAACCTATCTGTGACTACTCATGAAGGTAACAGAGGATTGAAATGCCCATTCTTCTTTGAAAGAGCCTACATAGAAATGTTCATCTTTGCTTTCGCAACAGGTATCAGTGCCTCTTCACCATTAAGGACTCCTTTACAGGAAAAGGTCATTTGCTCATGATGAACTCTTGTTGTGTCCAGTTCTAGGATAGTCTAGTAATGTGGGCAACAGTCCACATTACTGCAGTAATACAGTCTAGAAATTAGCATATGTCTACAAAGCGTATGGTTTTTGTTTTTTTTTTATATTTTTGGAGATGGAGCAGCTAGGTGGTGCAGTGGATAGAACACTGGGTCAGGAAGACCTGAATTCAAATCTTGCCTCAGACACTTACTAGATGTGTGATGCTGGGCAAGTCACTTGACTCTGTTTGCCTCAGTTTTCTCATGTGTAAAATGAGATAGAGAAGGAAATGACAAACCACTCCATTATCTTTGCCAAAGAAAACCCCAAATTGGGGTCACTAAGAGTTGGATACCACTGAAAAAATGACTAAACAGCAATTTTTAGAGGGAGTTTTAGTTCAAGCCAGATGTCCTTAGGTAAATGTTGAAATTCTAAAGGAATGGCATGTAGTAGAAGAGATGATTCAGATGCAAAATAGCTTGGCAAGCAGGTCAAGAATTTGGTTGGGCTGTTATGAATCATAATTGGCATTTAGATAATAGGATTGTTATGTGATATATATTTATAGATGAAGGGAATCTTGGATGTCATTGAGGCCAGTTTCCCCCCATTTTGTAGACTAATCAATGAATGAGTATTTGTTTGAAGGGTTTAACTGAAGCCTAGAGAGGTAAAGGTATTTGCTGGAAGCTACAAAAGTAGTATCGATACGTCTCATATCCAATGTCCCATCAGCTGAGTCTCTGCCACATCTCCTACACAAGATACCTCTTTATTCCAGGTGTTGCCACTCCAGTACAGGTCTTCAGTATTACCCGCCTGGATGATTTCAATAGTAAAGTCTTCCCACTTCCCCTCCCTTCCCTTTCAGTCCTTCCTTTATACTGTTGATAGAACACTCTTTTTCACATGCCAATCTGACCGTGTTACTCCTACTTCAGTGGCTCCCTGGTGTCCACTAGGCAAAATGAATCCTGTTCTTGACATCCAAGGCCTGTTATTGCACTGATTTTCTAGTCTTATCTCATGTTGGTCCTGTGCTTCGGTCAAGCTGGAGCACACCCAAGTTCCCCATAGCAATCCTTACCGCCCCCACCGCCCCCACACATCTTGTGTTTTCCTCTCTCTTCACCGCTGTTCATGATGTTCCTGATGGCTGGAATGCCCGCTTAAACTCAACTCAGATGATGCCTCTTTCATGAAGCCTTCCCTGATACCCCTGTTGGTAAAGAATTTCCCTTCCTAGACCTCACATAGTCTTTTGTTTAGCAACCTTCAATGTATTTTTTCAATATTCTGTATTATAATTATGTTTGTATATTTTCATCCCTTATTATAAGCTACATGAGGTTAAGGCCATGTCTTATTAGACCTTTTGCCACTCTTCCCTCATCAAGTTCAGTAAGTGCTTCACAATGGGGGCAGCTAAGTGGTACAGTGGATAGAACACTGGCCTTGGAGTCAGGAGGACCTGATTTCAAATCTTACTAGCTGCGTGACCCTGGTCAAGTCACTTAACCCTAATTGCCTCCCCCTTCACTCCACCCAAAAAAAAAATGCTTGACAAAAGTCTGTTGAATGAATGAATCGCAGTAGCAGAGTCAAGATTTGAATCTAGGCCTTTTAACTATTCATGCCCAATTCCCTGCTCATGATAGTTCAATGCCATTGAGGGTTGATGGACTTCCTTTCAAGTCTTAATGCCTGATGCACTTTTCTTACTGAAAAAAAAAAATGATGCCTTTTCCCTAAAAGACTTAGAACTTAAGTGAAGCTTTTCTACCAAGCCACTGTCAACACTGAACAATGATTTGGATCTATAGAATTCACCTGTTCCCCGCCTGGAGTCTTACTCTATATTTGATGAGCAGGGAGGAAAGAACATTATTATTAGGAATAAAACCAAAGTACAAAGCCAACCAAACATCAAGAAATACTTGTTAATTGTGAACTCGCTCTGACTGTGGAACTGAAATTAACTCTTGTGAAACATGGTGTGGACAACCACTTCCTGAAGGCTTTGCAAAGACTATTTAGTTAATTTCTCCAGAAATGTCCTATAAAGCTGAAGGGAGAGTGTGCAGATGATTGACCACTTACTTATCTAGCTCTCGGTGTATAATTAGGATTATTTATCTTAAGATGGGGCGGCTAGATGGTGGAGTGGAAGACTCATTTTCCAGAGTTCAATTCTGGCCACAGACACTCATTACTTGTGTGACCCTGAGAAAGTCACTTAACCCTGTTTGCCTCAGTTTCTTCATTTGTAAAATGAGTTGGAGAAGGAAATGACAAACCACTCCAGTGTCTTTGCCAAGAAAACCCCAAATGGGGTCACAGAATTGGGCACATCTGAACAACAAGAAAAATCTGAAGATGATTGAGTCCAACTCTCCTACCCCTACATGGAGGAAGGTGAGAACATGTAAATACACTGGTTTAGCTAAAATGAAGTCAACTAGGGATAATAAGATGAACCTTTTCATATTTGGTTGGGGTTACAGGTGTGGATTAAGAAGCTTGTGCAAAGTTTCCAACTTTGCTGACTGAGAAAAGAGTGGTGATGGTAGGAGGATTGTTCAGGGTTATTTCTTGGTAGGATTCCATTTGGTAATGGAAAGACAGTTGGATTTGAAATGAAAGTTCAAATCCTTCCTGGTTCAGATCCTTACAATGCTACTTTCATTCATTTGTTTAGATGGTATGAGTGACCTTGAGCAAGTATCTTTCCTTCTCTGGGCCCCAGTTTCCTCATCTATAAAATGAGGGGGTTTAGGGATGCAGAGGAGGGTATGTATGGTCATTTACATATAGCTAGGAGGGTTTGTTACTATAGCATGGTATGACAATGGAGACAAATGTGTGTGTGTGTGTGTGTGTGTGTGTGTGTGTGTGTGTGTGTGTGCGCGCGCGCACATATACAAATATGTGTATATATATACAGATGTGTGTATATATGTATATCTATATACATACACACATATTTGTGTATACATACATGTATATAGATATGTATATATAGCGTACATATATACATATACATGTATACATATACATACACACATATTTGTATGTACACACCACTTGTTAGTTAATGACGACTCCTTGCCTCCGGTGGTAGCTTGGTGGCCCAATGGATAGAGCCCTGGGCCTAGCATCAGGGCAACATGAGTTCAAATCTGGCCTAAGAAAATTACTAGTTGGGTGGTTCCTAGGCAAGTCATTTAACATCTCTTTGCCTCAGTTTCCTCAGCTGTAAGATGGGTATAATAAAGGGACTGTTGTAATATATCAAATTAGATATTTGTAAAGCAATTAGCATGGTTCTTGGCACATAGCTGGTGTTTAGTAAATACTTGTTTCCTTCCTATTTCTTTCCTTTAGTTCACTGGGGCATAGATTCTGCATTAGAAGGGACTTTAGAGGTCACTTAGTTGAACTATTTTGTTTTTTAGATAAGGAAGATGGAGCCAAGGGAATTTAAGTAACTGAACCAGAAAAAATAACTCATGGAGCTGAGATTCAAACCCAGGTCCTCTGACTCCATAATAGGAAAAGTTGTCCTCTCGTCAGTGCCCGTTGTAGAATGGCCAGTCACCTGTGGAGTACACGTGAATCTGTCCACACAATTGCTGATGTGCCCCTGCTCTGGTGGGGGTAGGGCATTAATGAAGAGTCATGTAACTTGCTTCTGCAGAGCTGCCAGTGAGAGAGTCCTTCTCTTTAACCTCCAGGGCTGGTGACTCCTTTGTGCCTTTTCCCCAGAGAGTAAAATCCTGCACCGAATTTGGCAGCTAACTGGTGCAATGGATTGAGTGTTGGGCCTGGAGTCAGGAAGACCTGAGTTCAAGTGGGACCTCAGACACTTACTAGCTGTGTGACCCTGGCGAGCTACTTAATCTCTGCCTGCCTCTGTTTCTTCAACTGTAAAATGGGAATAATACCAACACCTACCTCCTAGATTGTTCAGAGGATCAAATGAGATAATATTTGTAAAGCACTTAGTATAGTGCCTAGCACGTAGTAGGCACTATGTAAATGCTAGCTATTATTAATTATTAATCTGAAAGGCAAGTAGTTAGAGGGCTGGGCTCTGAGTCAGAAAGATCTGGGTTCAAATCCTAACTATGACATTTAATTGTCTTAAGCTTGAACAAGTAATTTAACCTTTTGAATAGGGGTTGGAGATGAGAGCCTCTGAAGTCCCTCCCAGCTTCAGAGCTATGATCTTATGATCTCTTTCTTCACTGTCAACCACATAAAGAAATTGGGTTTTTTTTGTGCATTTCTTCAAGTTATGCTTTTTTTTTTCAAATTGTCTAGGAAGAAGCATCTTGCTCCTTTTCTACCAAACCATCCAGTCATGCCAATAATGGTGGATAAAGATGGGCATCCTTTGGGTACTGTCAGTGCTTCTCCCTGGGGCTCCAGTGCCATTTTGCCAGTTTCTTGGGCATATATTAAGGTGAGGAATATATCCATCTTTTAGAAGTGTGTGTGTGTGTGTGCTCTCTCAGGCAGGTAGGGAGATGGTCGGATGTGCATTGGGGAACCTATGGGCAGGAGGGGCTTGAAATAAGCCCTTTTTAATTCTCTATTCAATCCAATCCAACAAACACATACCAAGTGTTCTCAGGCTAATCGTAGAAGACCCATTGCACAAGGACCTGTGACAGCAAAGGGAGTGAGGTAAATACAGAAGACAGGACTTGGGAAATGGGCTGAAAGCTATTTGAGACAGGAGAGGGCAAGAGCAAAATGGGAGTTGGAGGTGTAGTAGACACTACAATTGTAGATTTCGAGCTGGAAGAAAGCCTAGAGGTCATCTAGTCCATATATCTTATTTTACAGGTGAGGCACTAAGGCTTAGCAAGAAGTGCTGTGTTCAAGGTCATACAGATAATAAGTGGCAGAGCCAAGATTCAAACTCAGGACTTTTGACCTCCAATCCAGCACTCTTTCCACTGTGCCATGTGGTGGTTAGTAAGCAGGGAGCTCTGAAGCTTGTGAAAGACCCTCAGTGAAAGAAACAGCAGTTTCTTGGAGAAACCATAAACAGATATGAACCATCTTGTTTGACTCTTGTTTGACAGGTAGATCTCAGTGGTTAGAGAAATTTTTCCAGAGATGATACCTTGAGGCTTCATCATCACACATGCCCTCCAGGCCCATTATTGTACACTTTTCCATTTGTGTTCATATATTGAGCCTTGTAAAGTGAAATATATACCTCTAGGCTTGTAGTTGGGGTATAGACCCATTCCAGTTAGATGAGGTTAGACTATGCTGTCTGTCACCCATTTGACATTTTGAAGTAATATCAATGCTTATGAGTGCTACCCTAGATTGCCCCTGGGAGTCCTCTCCTAGCTCTAAATATAATATCGACCTATCTAATAACAACCCTGGGTATCACCAAAACAGTGCTACAAACAATAAGAACTCCAGGACTTCAGAGGTTGTTAAGGTTTGATTGAACACGGAAGGCTTCAGGGAAGAGATGGAAATATGCATATATCCTTGGCTGGGAAAATTAGAATTTGTACTTTTCCCATTATCCTATAACAAATAATGGATTATCTGCACTAGTGGAGGGGGTCACTGGCATGGTTAATACAAGTAGTTCATGACCCCTTCATGTTTATTACTGGAGCTATATGTGAAGCATTTCAAGACGTGGTTCAAGTACCACCATCCACATGAGGTCAAGTCAACAAGCATTTATTAAGTACCTGCTACATGGCACTCCTACATTGTGGCCAGTGTTGTACAAAGCCTTTCCAGATCCCCCAACTGCTAGTGCCCTCCCTCCCTAACTACCTCATATTTATTACTTCAGTATCTATTCTGTATGTACTCATATGTCCATGGTGTCTTCACCATTAAAGTTTAAGGTCTTTCAGAGTAGAGATTGTTTCATTCTTTAACTGTATATCCCCAGTGCCTCACACAAGCCTGGCCCACTTAATAAATATCAGTTAATTGATTAGAAATATCTTCTGAAGTTTACACTTCATTAATATAGTCGAAGTTATCTCCATAGTATTTTGAAAGGAGAATGTATAGGACAGGCAGTGTGGTATAGTTGATATTGAGCTGGCTGCCAAGGAAGGAAGACTTAGGGTTTAGTCTCACCTCTTATTCATAGTGGGTGTATGCCTTTGGCAAGTAACAACCATTCAGTGCTATAGGAAACTCTCTTAAGACTATGAGGGAAGGTGCCAGCCTGAATGGATAGAGAGCTGCTTCATCTGGGAATTCTGTATACCAGTGCCGTTCATTTTTGGAGGCAGCAGTGTGACTCAGTGCTCTATATACGAGGTGAGGAAGAACTGAGTTCAAATATGATCTCAGATAATTACTAGTTGGGTGATCCTGGACAAATGATTTAACTGCTCTCTGCTTTACTTTCCTCAACTCTAAAATGGGGATAATAATGGCACCTACCTCCTGTAGTTGTTGTGAGGACCAAATAATATTTGTAAAGCATTTACCAGTGCCTGGTACATAGTAGGTGTTTAATGCTTGTTTCTTTTCTACCTCAGTCTTTCCCTTCTTCCCTTCCTCTCTCCCTCCCTATCTTTCTCCTTCCCTCCTTTCATTCCTTCTTTCTTTCCTTCCCTCTGTCTCTTCCTTCCATCTTTCTTCTCTCCCTGCCTTCCTGTCTTCTTCCCTCTCCCCCTTCCTTCCTTTTTTCCTTTCCTTCCTCTTTCCCCTCATATCAAATTTAACTTTTGTTGTGTATGGAAAACTAAAACTTTTCTACAAACTGAGCAGTTAAAATTTTTAAATTGTTTTTAGTATTGGAAGGTACTGGCCGGTAATTATTAATTGATCACAGGTGATCCTGTATCTGGATGATCTAGAAATGCTTATCCATCATTCAGCAGCATTTAGTAAACATCTCTATGCAGAGTACTGTACTATTAGATAATGTGGAAGGACAATTAAACAGGTCAAATGGTGATCCAGATTCAATGGATTTTCCTTAAGGAGATGTTGCTTACACGTGAAGGAATTTTTAGAACACTGTAGGATTTTGTTTGTGCATCAGCAGAGTTCGTTTTAAGAAATGGTGACCTTGGTACCCTGCCAAACTGGCCTAGGTGAGCACCCACGCCATCCCTGCACCTCAGAGATTCAATCTGATCATAATAAGCCTTCTCTACTTATGAACAAATCTCCTGAGGTTAATACAGGAATGACAACTCCTGTCTCTATCTCTATGACTCAAGCTATATAACTTTCTGTGGCTGGCTGTGACTCTATCCGGAGATAATATTTGTAATGCACTTTACAAAAGTTCAAGCACTCTGTCAATGCTCGCTGCTAGTATGGTTATTGTAAGAGTATGGCCTGAATAGGGATGGTTCTGCTTGTGGAGTGGGAGGGAGGGGAAGAATATATGTGGGTATTTTTGGTTTATTGGTCAGTTGGAGAAAGCTGACATGTTTGATATTCTGTGCCCATTTTCCTTCTGTTGCAGATGATGGGAGGTAGGGGTCTCAAGCACGCCACAGAGATTGCGATACTAAATGCTAACTATATGGCCAAGAGGTTGGAAAAGCACTATAAAGTCCTTTTCAGAGGTGCAAGAGGTAAGTGTCAATCACCCCAGGTCAGTCATCATTGTGATCTGTTAGGAGTCCTGCCCCAGAGATGTTAGGTTGTTAGATGTGATAATGAGGCAGCCAGTGGGAAGAAAGGTATCTACCTTTATCAGGGCAGTTGTTTGTTTTTGGCGAGGCAATCGCAGTTAAGTGACTTGCCCAGGGTCACACAGCTAGTAAGTATCAAGTGTCTGAGGTCAGATTTAAACTCAGGTCCTCCTCACTCTGGGGCTGGTACTCTATCCACTGGGCTACCTAGCTGCCCTGTTCAGCACAGTTCTGATGTGTAGCAGATACTCGTAGAAGTCATCAAGAGTGACTGGTAGCAGTTCATGAGGCTTCAGGCTAACAGGCATCTTATAGATCATATGGTCCAACCCGCTCATTTTACAAATAAGAAACTGAGGTCCAGAGAGGTGACTTGTCTGAGATAATAAAGGTAATAAGCTATAGAGCTGGGATTCATAGAATTATAGATTGTGAATGGAAGGGATCTTCAAGATCATTGAGTACAACTCCCTCATTTTACACATGAGGAAACTGAAGGCTAGAGAGGGTAGACAGGAAGGGAAGTAGGTAGACAGGTAGGTTAGGCAGAGCATTTAAGGAACAGGTAGGTATTATAGCAAGAGTGCCAGGCTTGAAGTTAGGAAGTCTGAGTTCAAATTCAGCCTCAGCAGTCACAAGCTAGTGTGTTCTTGGGCAAGTGACTTAGCCTGTTTGCCTCAGCTTCCTCATCTGTAAAATGGGAGATAATAATGACACTTATCTCCTAAGGTTGTGAGGATCAAGTGAAATAAATGTAAAGTGCTTGGCAGTCCACATTAAGAAGTTTCTAAAAGTTATTATTCTTATTTATGAACTGCTTACTGTGTGTCAGGCACTATAATAATTGTTGTGGATAAATCAATGCTGAGGATAAAGCAGCTCTCAAGTAACTTACATAAAAAGAGGAGCTGAAAGAATGTGGAGAAGTAGAGTAAGGAGCAGAATGTGACTGTAGCCTGGGCCCCTCATGAAATGGTGCTCTGGCCAAGGACCTATCGCTCAGGAGCCCAGGTCCAGGGCCAGAGGCATCTCTAGGGTGGGAAGGCAGGTCACTGGTGAAAGGGTAGGTGCTTTGCTGAGTGTCAGCTCATTTGTGTCTGAGGCAGGTCCAGTGTTTGAGTCACTACTGCACCATGCTCCCCTTCAATTTTCCTTTGGTCCTCTGAGTCCAAGTCCCTTGTGCTCCCACTACTCTGTATTGTCTCCCTCTCCCATTAATGGCACCACTAGATCCCTGCATATGGCAGAAGCATAAAGGATGGAGGGGAGGTTGGCAAGGAGAAGTGAGACCAATCAGGAGGCGATTACAATAGTCCAAGTAGTTGGTAATTAGGGCTGTGTCAGTGGTGGCTGAGAGAAGTGAACAGATGTGAGAGGTGTTGCAGAGGAAGAATCCATAAGACTTGGTGACTCAGGGAGGGAGGGGAAAGAGTAAAATCACACTGAGGTTTTCAACTTTGGAGACCATGGTGTTTCTCTGCTTCACAGTCAGTGGGAGAGGCAAGCCTAGGGAGAAAGATGAGCTCAGCTTTGAGTCTGAAGTGTTGCTGAAACATAGTGTAGGTGGTTGAAGATGCAGGTGTGTTGCTCAGGGCTGGAGACAGATTTGGGTATCACCTGTATAGAGACCAAAGCCAGGAATGAATGAAAAAAGCATTTATTAATCCTTATAATATGTGCCAGACAGTGTGCTAAGTTCTAGACATGCAAATTCACAAAAAAGTAAAGATCTTCTCTGCTTTTAAGGAAATTACATTCTAATGGGGGAGATTCCCCAAAGGGGAAGTGGTGGCCAAGGATGGGCTCTTTGGTCTGGAAAGTTACAGGGTTGGTGAGGGAGCAGTAGGGGAGTAGATTGACACATTCCATCCAGGAACAATAGCAGAGTTGATCTGAAATTAGCTTATATTTCTAGAATGGGGTAGGGAGTGGCAGGGGGAGGGAGGAAGAGGAAGGGAGGAAGGACAGAAGGAACCTTGAGCAGGGGCTATAAGGTTATAGAGATAAAAGATGGAGAGCGAGGTGAAATATGTCTGGGACTTTTCCTCAAATGATGGTCCGGACAGACAATCACCATGGGAGTAAACGAAATGGCCAGAGGACAGAGATCGGAGGACCAAGGGCAGAATCTGAGAGAACACCCACCTTAAGGGTCAGGAAGAGAATGAGGATCCAGAAAAAGAGACACATTCAGATCAATGAGAGTGGTAGGGGGTTAGAACTGGGAGACTACCATATCTTGGAAGCCAGATGAAAAGAAAGTATCCCCCAGGAAGGGGTTGTTAATAGTGTCAAGTACTGCAGAAAGGTCAAGGAGAAAGAATGAATTAAGGCCACTGGGATTTGGAGAGTTCACATTTCCAGTGGACTTGACAGTTTACAAAGTATTTTTTTCTCAGAACTATCTTTGTTTTTACAGACTCACACTCAGATAAGTTAAGACGACTTGCCCATAGTTACACAGCTAGGAATACGAATTCATGTTAACACGTAGGGATGCAAAGGCACAAATGAAATAGTGCCTGCCCTCAAGGAGCTTATAGTCTGCAGGAGTGGGGGAATGGAACGACATGTACACAGATGAGTAAATTTTTAAAGGTTCAAAGTAATTTCAGGGGGTGGAGGGAGGGTAAGTACTCTCAAGTGTAGGATGTGGCCTTTTTCTGAGCCTTGAAGGAAGCTAGGGATTCTAATCAATCAGCTGATCAACAAGTGTTTATTAAGCCACTGTGTGCCAGGCAATGTACTGGGCTCTGAAAATGCAGAGACAAGAATGAATATTACTTCAGCAGCTGTGTAGAGGACCGACTGGACAAGGGAGAGATTAGAGTCAGGGAGACCAATTAGTAGGCTCTTGTAATATTTGAGACTGTGATTTGTCCTTTGTTCTTGAAGGAGACCATGATATAGGGAGATGATGCAGTGACTTGTCAGTGAATTGGATTGCTGTGAAGAAGGGCTGTGCATTCACCAGCCTCACTTTCTCCTCCGGAGCCATCTGGGTCCAGTGGCCAAATAGAGATCAGGACAGCTGGAGATAGCCCAGGATGCAGTGGGAGACCTTGACCTGTTGAAGCTAAGCCCCTCCTGACTTCTGACTTTCCCCGAGGTAGGGCTCACTCAGTGATCAGGAGTGCTGAGGGCCTGAAGTGGGACTGGACTGAGACCAGGTCTCTTGAGTTTGACTTCCAGTAGTTCCATGGCAGCTTTCACCACTGGTCATCTTTTATGAAATAGCTCCATTGGACCGTGGGGCTAGAAGCCTGGTTGTAAGAGGGAGTTGAGAAGAGAGTAGATAGAGGAGAAAGCAGAAGCATCAGGTATTTTATCTGTCAAGAAGTCTGGCAGGGAAAGAGAACAA
Source organism: Phascolarctos cinereus (assembly GCF_003287225.1). Taxonomy (NCBI): domain Eukaryota; kingdom Metazoa; phylum Chordata; class Mammalia; order Diprotodontia; family Phascolarctidae; genus Phascolarctos; species Phascolarctos cinereus. The sequence continues at coordinate 118,566,369 of NW_027555847.1, forward strand.
ATATCCTTTTATTGAGGGGATTTGTTCTGTGGAGTTTGGATTCAGTTAAAGGGCTGCACTTGAGGACCTAGAGGGCCTCAAGTAGCCTGTGGCAGGTTCCCGAACCCTGGCAGAGAACAGAGGTGGTAGTTAGATAGGATAGGAAGGTCAAGAAAAGTGTTTTTCCCCCCTTTATTGAGTAGACCAAAGCTTGTTTGTAGGCAGATGGGAAGGATTTATTGGATAGGAAAGAGACTGAAGATTCATGAAAAAGAGGGAATGATTGCTGGTACAAGGACTCGGAAGAACTGGGGAACAGTGGGGTCCAGGGCACAGATGAAAGGCTTAGGCTAAGTGAGAAGGAAGGATACCCAAGAGACCTTATTTGATGCTTTTGCTCCTCTGAATCCCCTAGTGATGCTAAGAAGTTTTGAGGGATGGAAGAGGGAAATTGAGGGAATTTGCATAGGATGGCTTCCATATGAGGCAAAATAAGCTGTTATAATAATTGTTGAAGTGTAGGTGTGGTCAGAGGCTTGAGCAGAGAGGGAAATGTCAGAGGGGCAAGGGAGGAGGGCGTTCCAATGGGAAAAACCAGGGCAAATCAATTGTTTGATCAGCAAGTATTTGATTGTTCAGTGTACTTCACCCCCCTGGGCTTGCAGGGCAGGGAAAGTCGAACATGGCTGAGTTGTCAGCATTTTGTACCAGTCTAGGATAATTAATAGCATTTTTAATATGGCACAGAAATGGATTAGTGACTGCAGATTTCATTGCTCAACTGTAATGTTCAAGAAACTAAAAATCTCTCATGCTTGGTCTGATCAATTTGCTTATTAATTAAACCATTTAAGCCTCAACAGTTCAGAGGAGAATTTGAGAAAAAACATAAACACGAGGTTATCTCCTGAGTGGGGAAAATGTTCTTAATAAACATATAGTTTTGGGCCAATTTTTTGTCAGAAAAAAATTTCAAAATGCATAGTAAAATGTTACATAAAAGACTTAGTTTTTGATAGGAACTTGGTAGCTTTAAAAATTTTCATCATGTTAACTTGCTATAAAGAAGATTATTCTTCGTTATGGATAGCTACGTAGCAGTTAATAATATTTTAATGAAATCCTGTCATGCTTTTGTAAACTGACATGGCTCTTTTTGTAATTCTCAGTCAGGTATGTTGCCGGTCAGTCATTTAGCCAATGAGCATTTATTAAATATCTTACATGTAAATGCAGTAATACCAGCCTACCGCCCCTTGACTCTGAACCTGTATTTGTTTTTCCATGAATGGTGATAGATTTGTGTTTGATCAGTCTGTACTGAAACCAGGAGCTCCCAGCTGTGTGTTAATGATGTAATCAGTGGCCATGAACTTGAGCAAAGCTAATTAACCTCCATCAGTACTGAATCGTGGGTTTTGCCTCATCTACACCACTTTCTGCTTCATTGTTTCCCAAGGGAGGCAGCTACGTGACATAGTAGATAGAGCACTGGGCCTAGAATCAGTAAGACCTGCCTTACTAGCTATGTCCCTTCATCTTAATCTCTGCTTCAGTTTCCCTAATTGTAGAATAGCGATAATAACAGCAGCTACCTCTCAGAATTATTGTGAGGATCAAATAAGGTAGTATTTGTAAAGCACACAGCACAGTGCCTAGCACATAGCAGGTGCTTTAAAAATGCTTGTTCCCTTTCTTTTCCTAACCTACAGTATATAGTTAGGATGTATCCTCTGGGAACTGGTGTGTTATAGAAGAAAGAGCAGTTGGATCTCTATGGCCGTGGGAAGTCACTTTCGAGGAGACTGAGTCCTCTAGTGGTTGAGATCAGGTCAATGAGTAAGGAAAAATGATTAGAAGTAGTGTAAAGGTTCAGATCGATGGCAGGATAATCTGTTAGGAAGCTACTGCAATAATTAAGCCATCACTGACTTTGAATTTAGAGGATTTGGGCATCAATCTTGTATGACTTTGGGGAATTCACTTCCCTTTTCTCATCCGAAGTTTCATGCTTTTTATAAATAAAGGTGTTGGACTAGGTGATACCCAAGCTCCTTCCTGGCTCTAAATTCTATGCTCCTATGACTACTGAATTTCCATATCGGTCGCTTTGGATAGTCAACTCATTTCAAAGTTGGCGAGACTGAAGCCCTGAACTCAAAAGTGCCTTTGAGGAATCCCATAAGTGAGTGATTGTATAGGTGAGCACATATGTGACACAATAGTCATCCATAGGCTACAAGTTCGGGGCGCAAAGAGAATCTTATCAGCAGAAGCTCTTTATGGGGGGTATTGGGTTTCTGCTTTCATCAGTTCAGATAAAGCTGTTGCTGCTTTTAGCTGTGCCACATATTGCTGGTGAAGATTTCTGCAAGGAAACATGGTTTCTCCCTCATTCTTTCTTGATACTCCTTTATTCTAATGCTTTTTTTATTGGTTTCCTCCTAATTTATCCTGATGGACATTTTGGTTATTCAGAGTTGTTTTCACAATTGTCACTTCCATTGAACTGTGAACTCTTTGACAGCAGCGAATGTCTTTTGTCTTTTATGTATCCCCATTGCTTGGCACATAGTAGGTGCTGAATAATTGCTTGTTGACTGACTAGCCTAAAGCTCGAAAGATTTGCAGTCCCAAGTTAAGGCCACTGATTGTTAATTTCATAAAATAATTTTGGAATGACCCCTGTTCCTCAACAGGTTACGTGGCTCATGAATTTATTTTGGACATGAGACCCTTCAAAAAATCTGCAAATATTGAAGCTGTGGATGTTGCCAAGAGGCTTCAAGATTATGGTGAGTAATTTTCCAACATGGCTACTGCTATTCTTCAAATCTTGTTTTTATTATTTTGAGTAAGTATAAAGTTAAATATGATGTTTAATTTGCACCAAGACAGAGTCTGTCCTAGGGCACCATTTTGGGCGCTTTAAGGTTTGTTCATTTGGTTATCACAAGAACTGGGGGAAATATATGCTATTATTATTCCCATTTTACAGATGGAGAAAATTAGGCTGTGAGAGGATTTGAACTTGTTTCCTTGACTTCAAATCCCATAGTTTTGCTACTGTCTCATGTTGTTTTCCTAACAGTATCATCTCTAGCATAAACCAAAAAGGCCAGGCCAAGCTGATAGCGGGGGTCTCATAATAGGTAGCAGGTGCATGAACAATTAATAAACATATACAAGGCTAATAGTCATTCCCCAATAGAGAAGTGGTCAAAGGATATGAACAAACATTTTTTCAAAAGAAGAATTGCAGAATATTCATAAGCACATGAAAGAATGCCCCAAATCACTAATTATAAGAGAAATGCTAATCAAAATAACCTTGAGATTTCTCTTTGCACCCTACAAATTGTCAGAGATGAGAAATTATAATAGTCTGTGTTGAAGGAGTTGTGGAATGATAGGTACATGAATACATTGTTGGTGGAGCTGTGAAATGGTACAACTATTTAGAAAGCAATTTGGAAATATGCAAATAAAATGGTTAAAATGTCCTTATCTTTCGAACCATAGACTCCATTACTGGGCTTATACTCCGAGTAAGTCATTGCTAAGAAGAAAGTCCTTATATAAACCAAAATATTTATAGCAGCATTTTTTTTGGATAGTAAAGACTTGGAAATAAAGTAGATGCTCATTGATTGAATTATGGGTAAAACAAATTATGGTATATGAATATAATAAGATATTACTGTGCTCTAAGAAATGATATATGTGATGAACACAGATAAACATAGAAAGTTCTACGTGAACTGATGCAGAGTGAAGTCAATAGAGCCAAGACAACAATGTATATAACTACAGCAATGTAAATGGAAAAAACCACACACAAAAAAATCAAAAGTGACTAACAAAATTATAAAAATCAAACCTAACTGGAAAGAAGAGATGAAGACACTTTCTACTCACCTCCATGAAGAGGTTCATACACATTGCACCTGTTTTCAGACTTTTAAAATACATTAATCAATTGTGCTGATTTTTTTAAATTTGATTTTAAAGAATATGCTTTGTGATATGGGATGGCTGTCTGGGAAGAGGATGGGGAAAGATCGAGGGATAACTGTGATGATGCACAAATCAAAACATATCAAAGTCATATTAAAAAAATATATCTTTCTGCTTTAGGGTTGTTGTGAGATCTATAAATGGGGCCTGACTTAGTACTTCATGTGATCCATGTTCTCCTCAGTGGCCTTCCCAACCTCCTTACCCCTCAACAGATCATAGCCCCTACATTCCTTAGGACACCATGTTTTGCTGTGGCCAAAAGAAAAAAAAGAAAAAGAAAAAAGAAAGGCAGCATTAGTGTCCCACCTCCTGGCAATGAATCTCTCTAAAACCTCCATCTCGGCTAGTCCTTAGGTGACAGGAGTTCAGTGTGTCACCAAATGTCTTTACCCTATTGGTTGGACGTGCCAAGTTTATGTTTGCTCCACTGGCATAGTCCTTGAGAGTCCAGGATCATTTTTACAACATGTCACATTAAAGCATTTGCAGAGGGTCTAGAGGAGAAATTGTGGGTAGCTGCTATTATTAGCATCCTAATGGAGGGGGGAATGAAAAGGATAATTGCATCTCTAATGAACAGAAAAAAAATCTTTTTCTGATCCAGGCACTGACACATTGAAGTAAATGATGGGGAATCCTTTGTGTATGTTATTGCTTCTTCTGGCACAGGTCAGGTGAACCACCTTTTGTGTACAGGGAGTAGATAAAGCAGAGATGTTTGTATATTAGTGAAGGAAAGATAGGCAGACAACATATAGGAGTGAGGAATGTGGTGTCAGTCTAGTGTCTGTTGTGAAAGATGCTTATATAAGTCTGTTTTGATTAACAGTGGACTGCTAATGGTTGTCTCCTGAGGGTGAAGATAGTGTGGTTTTCTTTCATGGATTCTAAAATTTGATGGTTTTTTGGGGCGGGGGCAGTGTAGTTGGTGTCTTTTTTTCCACGGGTAAGTGGATTTTTAGTTCGCCACAGAAGCTTTGACTCACAGCCCATTAGAGCTGGAAGGGACTTTAAAGATCCTTAATCCTTAAGATTTTACAGATGAGCAAACAGGCCCAAAGAAATAAAATCATTTGCTCAGATTCTCAAGAGTGATGTTATGATTAATTTTCTTTTCATTTTGACATTTCTTTAAAAATTCAAATTTTTTATTTTGAACTTGAAAATTTGTATTCTTTGATGATGGTCTGCTTCTTTTCCTCTCAAGGACATTTCACTTATAGATTGGATTATTAGAAATTATTAAATGAAGGGGAACTTTGTTTTGTTTGATAGGGAGCCTTGTAGATGGATGTTAACCATTTCAGTATAATTTGGAAAATAAAATTTAAACATTGCCATATGTGCTATGCATGCAAATCTTAAAATTCTGAGATTCTAATAAAGGCAAGCCTGAAATCCCTCTCACTCCATGTTTATTACCTGAGGTCAATGAATGACAGGTGTGTCAAACTCTTTGCATAGGAATGGATTCCCATATTAACCCTTAGGCACCCAAACATTAATTATAAGCATGCTGAGGTACTCTCTGGTTTCCCTCATTTGTACAGAGTTCAGTAAAAATGCATTTTTGCTCTTGAAAAATTTTTTGTTACGATTGTAAGTTCTTCCCTTTCCCCTTCATCACTTCTTAACTAATATTTTCCACTCAGTGACACTGTACAGACATATTCTCTTTGCGAATACTTCTGGGAACTCTAACCAGTTTTTGAGGAGTGGTTCCATACATTTGGCTATTGCCTTAGAAGAGGAATTGAGTTGTAATGTCCTAGAATGTCTGAAGTGGAAAATATTGTATAGATGAGAGTCCAACTCTCTTATTGAACTGAAAGACTTAGAGATGTTGGCTTCCTTGCTTCTATTTCTAGGATTCCATGCTCCCACCATGTCATGGCCAGTGGCTGGGACACTTATGATTGAGCCCACAGAATCTGAGGATAAGGCTGAGCTCGACAGGTTTTGTGATGCCATGATCAGTATCCGACAAGAAATTGCTGACATAGAGGAAGGTCGCATGGACTCAAGGGTTAACCCAGTGAAGGTAAGTTAGTATTTTATTTGATAAATGAAGAAACTGAAGATTGGAAAGGTGATGCAACTTGTCCAAGATCACCCAGGTAGTATAGAGGAGGAGATCAGAGAATCTTATATAAAAAGTTGGAAGGGACCTTTGAGGTCTTCTAGTCCAACTCTCTCCTTTTTCAAATGAGGAAACTGAGGCCAGAAGAAGGAAAGTCATACAGGTACCAAGAGCAAAGCCCGGATTTTAACTCCTAGGTCTTTTGACTTCAGATCTAATGTTCTGCTCCCTATACTATGATTGCCCTTGGAAACTCGTGCATGACCAAAAAATAATAATGCAATTTTTTTCCAAGGCAGGGTTGTGTATTCCAATGGGGGGGGGGACTTATTTCCCTTATTTTTCTGAATATTTGTTCTTTTGAGATTTAAGATGATTTTTAAAAATATGGGAATCAAAGGAGTTTGTAGCAATACTGGTTTGGGATACTTTACAGTGTGAAAAGAAATGGGGAATAAGGAGAATCAGTATTCTTTGTAAATAACTGCTCTAACTACTTCCTTCCTTCCTTGTGTCCTGATATTAGATGTCTCCACACTCCTTGACTTGTATTACCTCTTCAAACTGGGATCGGCCTTACTCCAGAGAAGTAGCAGCTTTCCCACTAGTGAGTAATTTTTAAAAAAAATTTGTAATCTTTTTTCAATGAGCAAAAATCTTGTTCTCACACTCTCTCTTCCTATACTATCCCTACCCCCCAAAAACAAAAACAAAAGTGTTGTTTTGGCCAAGCAAAACAAATTCCTATATTGGTCATGTCCAAAGATATGTGTCTCATTCTGTATCTTCAGTCTATCACCTGTCTGTCAAATTTTAATAATCACTTGAAAAAATACTCAGCCTTGCCAATAATGAGATGCAAATTAAAATAACTGAGCCCCACTTGGTGAAATGAGAAGAAATTCACACTATCAATTGCTATATGAGAAAATGTTCTAAATCACTAATTGGAGAAATGCAAATTGAAACAGTTCTGAGGTTCTGCCTCATACCTATCACATTGGCAAAGTAGACAAAAAAAGAAAATTAAGAAATATTGGTGAGGCAATGGGAAACCAAGCACACTAATACATTAATGGTGGAGCTGAGAATTGGTTTAACCACTCTGGAAAGCAATCTAAGAATTATAATATCAAAGTTATTAAACTGTGCATATCGTTTGACTCAGCAATACCACTACTAGATCTATATCCCAAAGAGATAAAAGAGGAAAAGGACCTGTATACACAAAAATATGTCTAGTAAGTAATTCTGTAATGTTGAGGATGTGGCTAGTGGCCAGTACTGAAATGGGATCACAGAGTCATTGAAGGAATCTTAGAGATCATAGGGTCATGACCCTGGAGGTGAAAGGAAGCTTAGAGGCTCTCTAGTACAACCTCCACATTTTATCGATGAGGAAACTGATGCCAAGAATGATGAAAGAAGGTGCCCCAAATCAATTGCACAGATAGTAAAGGGCAAAGCCAAGATTCAGGTCCACCCAGGTCCTCACACTCCAAATTGAGCTCTCTTTATATTGTATCACACTTGCCTACTTTTCTAATTTTTTAATTAGAAGAAAAATTCCATGCTTGGATCTAAGGGGAAGCACGGATCACCATGAGTGAGTTTGATGAATGTCGGCCCGAAAACACTTGCTAGCTCTGTGATCCAGGGCAAGTCACTTAACCTCTATTTGTCTCAGCTTCCTCAACTATAAAATGGGAACAATGATAGCATTTACCTCACAGCTTCGTTGTGAGGATCAAATGAGATCATGCTTGTTTAAAAAAAAAATACAACCTTCCCACAATGTCTGGTGTTTAGTAGGTGGTATATAAAGGGCAACTAGCTGGTGCCATGGATAGAGTTACTAGCTGTGTGACCCTGGCCATGTCACTCAATCCTGTGTGTCTCAGTTTACTTATCTGTAAAATAAACTGTAGAAGGAAATGGCAAAGCAGTTTAGTATCATCTTTACCAAGAAAACCCCAAGTTGGGTCATGAAGAGGCAGACATGACTAAAATGAATGAATAACAATAACAAAAGGTACTATATAAATGCTTATTTCCTTCCTTTCCCTTTACTCCCCATAAGCCAGATTTTCACAGAATTTAATTCAATTCAACAAATTAAACTACATGGAAGGCATTGTGCTAGGTGGTAATGAAACAAAGATTAAAAACAAGTCCCCAAGGAACTTTCAGTCTACTAGTGAGCTTGTAAGGGAATTTAAAATTCATTTAGTTTGGGCCTCTCCTTCCAAAGATGAAAAAATCAAGTGAGGTCTCTGGAGGCAAGGTGACTTGCCACTGGTATTGCAGCTACCAAGTCATAGAGCTGGGACTCCAAGCCGCATCCAGTGATTCCATATCCAGGCTGTCTGTCTGCCTCATTATGCTGCTTCCTTCTTGGGACTGGGAACTCAGTAATAAAGCATACGCTGTGTTTTACAAACAATACAGACTCATAGAACAGGTCAAAGATTTCCACTGATCCTTCATAACAATGAGAAGTATAGAACGAAGGTGAGCTGAGCAGAGATGTAGAGCTGTGGCAAGCATGGCGATGGCAGGGACCATGTCAGTGATGCAGTGCTTTTGGAGCAGCCATTGACCCGTGGAGTTGCGCAGTGATGGACAGTATTGGACTGGCATGAGGATTAAGAGAAGTCTGGAGGACAGTGATCCTAACAAGGGTCCAAATAATTATACTTTCTATGGATGATTATGCAGTAAATACTTCAGAGGTTTGTGGGTTAGGGTTTTGTCTACACTAGCAGTGAGGTGAGGTGTCAGACTTTAACTAACTTTTCCTTGGAAATCTTGTACCAAGGTGACCGGTTTTTTCCCCCTTTGGTGGTGAGGGGAGAGGAGAGGACAAGGAGGGACCTTTTCAGTCTGATGAGTCACATACTTATTTGACGTAAGATTAGAACGACCCCACCAAGTGATATCTCCAGATGTTTTGTAGTTTATTACTAATAGGGAGGATGGCTCAAGGCAGAGCAATCCTTTTTGGTTATTTCAAATTTATTTTTGTCAGGGGACTCTTATGGCTTTTCAGGATTTTCAATCACATTTAGTCTGTTTTCCTTGGAAACAGATAAGCAGTATGTTTAGTTTCATTCTAGCTAAACATGATCAATTATGGCTGGTCTTCTGCTTTTGTTTATTTTTAATAAAATTCACTGTTGGCCCTTTGGGCAGACTGTTCCCTTCATGAGGGGCAGCTAGGAGGTCTAACAGAACCAGGAAGATCTGGATTTCAAGTCTTGCCTCTGACTTGGGTAAGCCAGGGGAAATCTTCACCTCTCAGTCCTCCCAGCAAACCTAGGACTAAGCTGTAGAGATGCCAGTCTATAGTAGCAGAAGGGAGGGGACCCCTCCCTCCCATTCAAGACCTCTTTATAGCAGTGAAATCACAGGTCCCTCAAAGTAGGAACTAGGAATAGGCTAGGTAGGCAGCTATCCCTGGGCCCAACATGCAGAGTAACATACCAAGAGGTCCTTTAAAAAGTGAACTTATAAACACTTGGAAATATCTGTTCTCCATGGCATACAGGTATTGGTTTTGTTATGGTCAAGGATCAAAGCCCTTGCTGGGCATTAACACACAGGAACTCAATTTCCAAACTTTTGCTAGGACATGCAAATATTTTGTCCTAGTTTGGGATGAAAGTGTGCTGGATTTGGGTTTAAATCTTAGCTCTACTACTATTACCTGTGTGACTTTGGGCATATCATCTTGCTGCTTGAGCAACCAAAACATACTAAGGTCCTTAGCAGCTTTAAATTTATGATCTCATTATAATAAAATTTGGTTCTGTGGGGTCTGCCATTCCTAGTATGTTTTGGTTGCTCAAGCAGCATTGAATCATGGTAACAGGCATCAATGATAAGGAAATTTTTGGCTACCTTTTCTATTTGGTGAGAAACAGAAACTTTCTGTTGTTTCTTTTCCTTTTTTTGGTGAGGCAATCAGAGTTAAGTAACTTGCCCTGGGTCACACAACTAGTATGTATTACGTGTCTGAGGCTGGATTTGAACTCAGGTCCTCCTGACTCCAAAGCCAGAGCTCTATCCACTGCACGGCCTAGCTGCCTCTATTGTCTCTTTTTTTATCTTTTTAAAAATTTCCCAAGTCTTTCTAACGGGTATCTCCCTATCATCCTTTCAGTGAAGGTGAGGTACAGTGGAAAGGGCACTGGTTCTAGAGGCAAAGGTCCTGGGTTCAAAACTTGCTTCTGACACTGACAATGTTAAACCTCCTTGGAACTCAATTTCCTCACCTGTACAATGAGGGGCATTGGTCCAGATGACATTTGAGGTCCCTTCCCACCCTATGATCCTATGAATAAGATTCATTTTAAATGGATAAATGTACAGAATGAAAAGTGCCCCTAACTGACTGTACTTGCTTCCCATTGATCTGATAGAAATAGAATGTGTAGACTCATCACCACTGTCAGAGACTACTCCTCAGAGTCAACTGTGCTCTCTGATTGCAGGTTTCCAGTGTGCTTCCCTATGAATGTTAGCTCCAGACTGTCTTTTATTTAATCTGTCTGCCTCAGTGTCCTCACATGTAAAATGGGGATAACACCTACCTCCCAGGGTTGTCTGTGAGGACAGAATGAGGATATTTGTAAACCGTTTTGCAATCCTTAACTTACTGTAAAAGTGTTAGCTATTATCAGTACTTTTTCCCATCTTTTCTCCTCTGCATACTGGAAAGGCCAATCATTCCAGCCTACTTGTAATTTCTCACACGTAGCTCCTTGCCTTTACACTGGCTCTACCCCATACCTGGAATGCTCTGACTACTCGCCCCTTTCAGGAATCTCTGGCTTCTATCAGAACTAGCTCAAATGCCTGTCTGCAGATCACTTTACTTGGGGTCCCCAACTACTAGAATTTTTCCCTCTAGAGCTACCTTTCATTTACTCTGTATCTCTTATGTACCTAATTATTGACAAGTTTTCTTCACTTCCCCCCTCCGTTGTTTGCCTTCCTTTATTGCCTGTGTATCCTCATTGCTCAGCACAGTGCCTGGCTCACGGTATGTGTCTAATAAATGCTTTCCAATTGCCTGTCCATTGCAGCCCTTCGTGAAACCAGAGAGCAAGTTCTGGCCCACAATTGCCCGCATCGATGACATCTATGGTGACCAGCATCTTGTTTGCACCTGCCCACCAATGGAAGTTTACGAGTCTCCCTTTTCCAAACAAAAGAGGGCTTCATCCTAGGTCCATCTCCAAGCTTCCTGGTGACTTGAATTGGTGCCTCTCACTGCAGCATTTTTCTAGCCAGATGTATTTTTTTGTCCCCCTCCCCAGGCTCAAGTAGGGGATTTATATATTGTGTATATTTTTGTAATCTCTGTCAAGGTAAATGTAAATACAATCAGGGAAGTGGGTGGAAGCTGTTTGTTTAAAAACTGGTATGTTTTGGGGCAGCTAGGTGGCACAGTGGATAGAGCACCAGCCCTGAAGTTAGAAGGACTTGAGTTCAAATCAGACCAAACACTTGACACATACTAGCTGTGTGATCCTGGGCAAGTCACTTAACCCCAATTGCCTTAAAAAAAAAAGGGAAAAAAACCTGGTGTTTCCATGCCTCTTATATTTGATGTTGACTTTCCCTTGACCGAGTGTGTGTATGTGTGTCTGCATGCATGTGTGTATAAAAATTTGGTCTGATATGTGCTAGGGTCTTTCAGTGTTACAATTTTCCAGGCTTCTTGGTGGCTCTGGGGAAACAGATACGTATCTGTTTCTAATAAGGCATTAGTGGCTTGCAGCCACTTGAGAGAAATCCCGGGGCAAATGTTTACATTTTGTATAAATAGAAGCCATATTGGAGGTTACTAATTTGATTTCTGGTAGTGTTTTACTCTTATTCATGTTTTTTTTTAATCCCCCTACATTAATATTACAATAAAAAAAATCTTCACAGTTTTAAGAATATCTTTATTTTGGGCTAGTTTGGACCCCATAAAGCACTTCTACTCTTGCTACATTCATGCCACTGGGACAGTGTATCATTGACAATTCAGAGTGGGAATCTGGCTATCAAAAAAATAATTCCTTCAATACATCTTGGACGCACCTTCAGAAGCCTATTTCTTTTTCTTGGTCCCATGCTATGAAGGCTCCTTCTCATCCCACAGCAAGAAACTGTGCACGAGGGGTTTGTTGCTAACAAGTGTGTAGAAATGGGAATGCCTAGTGTCCTCTTACCACTCCTTCTATCTAGTTCTGGCTAAAATTTCACATTCTACATGAAGCCTTTTCTGACTTCCCTTACTACTGGCGCCTGCCCTCTACCGATCATCTCCAGTTCACCCTGTTTAGAGCTCGTTTGTACAGTTGTTTTTGTGTCCTTTCCCCCATTAGAATGTGGAGCTCCTTAAGAACAGGACCTAGCTGATACAGAACAGGCAATTAATGAAATGTTGACTCTCTGCACCTAATCTGGGTGCAAACATAAAGACTTGAAGACTTTATACTTGTTCTTTTTTGGCTAAGCAATGGGGTTAAGTGACTTGCCCAGGGTCACAGCTAAGTGTTGTGTCTGAGGCCACATTTGAACTCGGGTCCTCCTGAATCCAGAGCTGGTGCTCTATCCACTGTGCCACCTAGCTGCCCCTGACTCTGTACTTTTTATCACTACCTGTAGGGTGTGTATATATAAAGAGCTTTAAAAAAATGATCTTATTTCAGTAAAATTAAATAGCAGAGGACTCAGATAATTGTGTTCTTTCCCATAATCATTCTTTTATTCATTTAAACCAGAAGTTCCTACAGATAGAGATCTTCTCTGACATTACTGAGCAAGAAGGATCTTTGCTCACAGACTGCAGTACCCTGAATATAGCCTCACTGCCACAGCTGGTATATCAATCAATAAATATTGATTAAATGCCTACTATGTGTCAGGCATTGTGCTAAGCAAGCGCTGGGGATACAAAAAGAAGCAAAAGATAGGCAAGGAGTTTACAATCTAGCTTACACTGTGCAAACATATACAAAGCAAGCTACGTACAAGAATATGAAATAATAGAGGGAAGGCACTGACATTACGAAGGGCTTGGGGAGGTTTCCCAAGGAAACTAGGATTTTAGTTGGAACTTAAAGGAAACCAGGTAAGTCAGTAGTTGGAGCAGAGGAGGGAGAGTATTCCAGGTGTGGGAGACAGCCGGGGAAATGCTGAGAGATGGTGTCTCGTTGATGCAACAGGCAGCCAGTGTCACTGGATTGAAAAATTCATACCTGGGAGTAAGGTCTAAGGCTGAAAAGGTAGGAGGTGGCTAGGTTATGAAGGGTTTTGAATGCCAGGCAGAGGACTTTGTATTTCATTCTGGAGGCAATAAGAAGCCACTGGAATTTACTGAGTTGGCAACATGATTGGATCTGCACTTTAGGAAAATCACTTTAGTGGCTGAAAAGAAGGTAGACTAGACGGGAGAGACTGGAGGCTGGAAGACCTTCCAGCAGGCTACTGGAATAGTCCAGGTGTGAGGTAACAAAGGCCCACACCAAAGGGGTGGCAGTGTCACTGAAGGGAAGGGGGTTAAGATGAACTGCAAAGGTGAAATCAACCAGCCTTGGCAGCAGTTTGGATATCTGGGGCGAGCAACGGTGAGGAATCCAGAGACTTCTTGGTTGCAGCTTGAGGGACTGGGAGGATGGTGTTGCCCTCCACAGTAACATGGAGGGTAGGAGTGGGGGAGGGTTTAGGGAAAAAGACAATGAATTCCATTTTGGACATACCTGAGTTTAAGATGTGTACTGGACACTCAATCTGAGATGTCTGAAAGCCATTCAGAGATTAGAGGTCAGCTGAGAGATTGGGACAGGAAATGATTTCAAAATCAGCATAGAGATGGTAATTAAATCCATGGAGTTGGTTAGATCACCAAGTGAGATAGTATAAACAGAGAAGAGGGCCCCGAACACTATCCTGTGGGACACCTACAGTTAGAGGACATGTTCAGGATGGGGATCCAGCAAAGGAAACAGAAGCAGCAGTCAGCTAGGTAGGAGGAGAACCAGGACTGCGCAATGTCCTGAAAAGCTAGAGGAGAGAGTATTGAGGACAGTGTGACCAACAATGTCAAAGGTTGCAGAGTTCAGGGAGCATAAGGATTGAGAAAAGGCTGGTAGATTTAGCAACTAAGATCATTAGTAACTTTGGAGAGGGCAGTTTCAGTGCAATGAGGTTGGAAGCCAGATTGTAAGGTGTTAAGAAGAGAGTGAGAGGAGAGAAGGTGGAGGCAAATACTGTACACAGCATTTTCAAGGAGTTTAGCTGAGAAGGGCAGAAGAGATGTAGGATAATACTTATTAGCAAGTATGGAAGAATCAAATGAAGTTTTTTTTTTCCAGGATAGGGGATATAAGGGGCAGCAGAAACGAGCCAATATAAAGGGAGAGATTGAAAATAAGTGAGGGTGACAGAGGGGGCAATCTGTTGGAGACAGGATGAAATGGGTTCGTTTGAACAAACAGTCCAAGAGTAAGCATTGGTAAGGAGAAAATCTACTTCATCATGTGAGACAGCAGTAAGGGAGAAGAGAGTAGCAGATGCACCCAAGTGATAGACGGAAGAAGAGGGATTTCACAGTGAATGGCTTTTTTCTGTAAAATATGGGAGAGGGATCTTGGCTGAGAGAGTGGGAGTTAGGGGAGTCAGGAGAAGTTTGAGGAGGGATGAAAAGGCGTGGGAAGAGTAGAGAGTAAGAAAGTTGATAAGGGATATAGTAGGATTGCCTGACAGCAGTGAGGTCCCAGCTGAGGTTATGTAACAAATTTGTAGCAGACCCAATTATTTCATGATTTTCTCCATCTTTGTTCAGCAGTGTATGATAAATGGTGGGAGTGATCCAAGGCTGAGGTGGCTGGGCATAATTAGCAATATAAGGGGACTAGGGATTCGAGAGAAGAGGACAGTGTAGAGTTGAATTAGCTCACCAAGTAGTCAAGATAAGATAGAGAGAGGAAGAGTGGCTAGTGCAGGGAGATGCCCTGAGAAAGAATTGAGGCATCAAGGGATTGGAGGTCCCAGTGTGAATGAAGAGTAGGGTTTTGCAAGGGAAGGGAAAGGTGAAAAGCCAATAGACTATGGTTGGCTATGTCAATTTCACAATTCTTGAATATAGAGGCACATTTTATAAGTGATGGCAAGATTAAGGGTATGGTCATCTTTGTGCATGGGTGAGGTAGGGTGGAGTTGTTCACAGGAGGTTGAGTAACTGAATGGCTATGGTGTTTGAGGGAGAGTCAGCATGTATGCTCAAGTCCCCTAGCATGAGGAGAGAAGAAAAACTGTGAGCCAGGTACTGAACTCATTAAAGAAGGAAGGGGAGTGTCAGGGGTGGGGTGGGGTGGGAAGGTTGTGGTTCTATAGAGAACAGCTACCAAGATTTTGATTGGGTGATATATATATGACTAACATGAACCTGAAAGGAAGAGTGGTTACTGAGAGTCAGAGAAAGTGGAAGACTCTGGAAGGGGCAATGGGGAGCAAGAAGTATTCCACCTAGTGAGTCGAAGAAAACAAGCCCATAAAAACCAAATCAATAACCAATGATGAAGAGGTTTTTTTATTTATTGTTAGATTCTACATTGTTAGTCATGGAGATTTAAATAATTCAGCTGTATGTTTGCTCCTGGATTGATTTTATTCCAAATATTCTTTTTACCACAAAACACATGTAGGTAGGTGAATTTTTTAATCACCATTCATGACAGGCGAGGTAAAGGACATGACGTTGAGCCTTTCCCATTGCTATCATATATCTCAGCCCTAAAGAGAAATTTGAAAAACATGAAATCAACCAATTACAGTCTTCATTAGCCCCTTATGGCTCCCACCATAGCTCCTACTTACTCTCCCACAACACTCCAACCAAACCTTTTCACTCTTGAATGTGCATCTCATGCCTTGTACCTTCAGGTGAGGCATTTGAAATGTACACAAGGATTCAATGACAAGCTGCTAAAATCTGATGAAACCCATAGAAGGCCATGAAATTTTAATCCATATAGCTAAATATTTGAAGCAGTTATCAGAATCCATTTTTATGAACTTCGCTTCCTGGCTTTGAGTAATGAAATAAGTACATGTGGCATCTGTGGCATCCTCCTCTCACATGTAGGTTCCTCAGAATAGCTACTTACACCAGGTTCAAGGTACTTTTGGGGGGTCTATATCCACTCGAGCCCCAATGTGTTTGTAGTTTATAATCTATTTAGTCAGAATACTATATCAAGTTAATATATCAAGATTGCAATAGAACATTCCCCCAATGAGCGGAGGGACACATTGTCCAACAGCTATACATATCACCAGTGGAGAAAGTGAATATGACTGGAGCTCACACATCAGGGAAAGTGTTCAACTTGTCCCTCCATTGTTAGAGGAGGTCTGATGCCTTCTGGTGACATCACCACACTGCATTCACTAGGCCTCTCTTCCCTAGATGCTTTTTCTGTTGGGCTGGTGCCTCCCTGGGTCCATTGCTCTGCTGGTCTTACAGGGATTCAGCCTGCTAGGGTATAAGAGTGAAAGCGTTAAAACCTTCTCTGTAAGGTAAGGTTCACAAAAGGTAACCAAAACCACTATATCTTTACCATTGGTGAAGATTAGATCTTCCCCTTCTCCATTTGGGATTTCAGTTACATTCATGTCCAACATACCCACTAAGAAATTTTTGGATTTAAGCTGCAGCAAAAAGTAGGCTTACATAGCCATGGTCAGTGGTCTCTACTTACCTAGCCCCAGTTCTTTGTTATTTTTATCTGTGAGAAGCAAAGCCCAAGCATCTTGGCACTGAAAACATATTTATACAAAAGCACGAATCATGTTCAGAACTGGAAGGGATCCAAGTCCAAAGCCCTCATTTTACAGATGAGGGAAAATGAGGCCCAGAGAAGCAACCAAGACTTTCTTGAGCTCACACAGATGACCTTATTTCCAAGTTCTCTACTCCAAATCCAACACTTCCCACTGCATTGTTTCTCAAATTCTGATCCTCAGGTCTCTGCCTATTACATTTAGACATCCCTTGAAATGTTATTTATACAACTTTGGGTATGACATTTTGGTCAGAAAAACACTCTAATGACCAAAATAATACAAACCCTTAAGCTAGGGAGGGTTCAGATAGCACCAGGCAGCAGTGCTGGTCATCCTGAAAGTATTCAAACTTCCCTCAAATGTTTCTGCTGCTGAGAACCTGATTCTGATAGCAGCTCAATGCTGTTAATGGCCAGAGAGGCATAAGATACAGATTCTTTCTTCATGAGGTTGAGACACTAATAAAGCAGTTACTCAAAACAAGAATCTGGCACTCTGGGTGGAAAAAAAAAGGAAAACTCACTTGCATTGCAGAAGATGCTTTACTGAACACGTACTACTGCATGAGCATTAAGGTTCCCAAAATAAATTATCTGGATGTTTTTATTGGCTAGAAAGACTTTCAAATACATTCCAAAGACAAGGAGGAAAATACTTTCCATGGAAGGACAGACAGTTGGATTGACTGTTAGAACAGAAAACGGCAAGTAGGCAGCACAATAAGGTGGTATGTGGTGGCTGGATTGGGGAACAGATTGCCACCAATGCTGCTTCTGCATTTTCTCTGAAACAAGTGTCTCATTTGACATTGTGCGACATTCAGAAAAGAGTCCTTTTGCAGGATCTACACTTTTTTTTTGAGCATGGGACTACTCCAGAGAGGAGAGGCTGAAAAAGATCAATTCCTTAGCAAAGATCTTTATGGACTGTACTTGAGGGACCATAGCTTTGTATCATTTTCAAGACATCAGCTATTCAAGGGCCAATGCCACTCGAGTTCCAGGTTCATTGTTAAAATGGAAAGGGATCTAAAACAAACTTACGCAATCAGAATCTTTCAGTTAAGGTCCTTTCATGTGAAAGCTGGCCAGGTCACAATCTATTCTACTTCGGACAATCTGTGTTTCTCCAAGTAGAAGGCTGGCTTTTCAGTAGGCAAAGGGAGACAGTACAAGGAACACTCCATAGAAAATATGCAAACATCCTAGTGTGGACAACTAATTATGGTGAAGTCTTACTAGGAGACCACATCTAATTGAAAGGTATCTGCCTAACTTGCCAAGTTTTCTTTACAAACTTTAGGCTATAAATAACATACACCTAGATCCCAAAGGTATCTGCCTGATAATTTGTGTGTACGTATGCTGAATCTGTAGGTTTCTGAAGTTTCTCTGGAAGCATACTAGTTAGGATATTTGTCTACTTCATTTTTCTACCCCAAAATGAGAAGATAAAGATTTGATAGAAAGAAAAATTTAAATTTATAAATCTCTCCTAAAATTTTATTTGGGGTAGAAGTAGGAAGGGGTGATTGGGACCAGATAACTTTGTAAACCTCTTGGTGACACATGGTAAATTAGGAGGGGTTCATTGTGAAGTAGAGTGAAGAGAAGATAAATCTAGTCGATACTATTCTGGTTGGCATTAAACAATGAATTAAATTCACACATTCTAATACAAGGTCAGTAGCTGGTCAGACATAGATAATACTCAGAAGACTTGCATATAGCTAATCTGTCCTTCACACTGTCCTGAGGTTTCTCAGGGGCCAAGGACTCTTCTTTTTGGGTCTTCATGGAGAAGACACAGGTAGTAAAGATCTAATAAATTAGACTGAATTTTTAAGGAGCTTTTAAAAATTTTACTGTAGTTGGTTAGGAAATCACAATTATTAATAAGTGAATTCACTGTGAAGGGCTGTGCCCTTTGAATCAACTACATATCTGGAACACTGTCTTGGGCCAGTACTAAATTAGGCTTTTGGAGGGTCCTTTTTGTCTTTAAGGATATCATATGAACAACAGAAATTATAGTTCCCAAAAGGGTGTAAAAAAGGCCACAAAACTTAGAGTCACACAATGTTAGAGTTTTCTGAAAGGGACATCAATGCTTTTGCATTGTATAATTCCAATTTAAGAGTTACTGGTAGGGCAAGGAATTCAGGAAGGAAACTACAAAACTCAGGTGAAACAGCTATGAAGGCTAATGTTTAATACTTCTCTAACAGTACAGCATGTTAACTAGGTCTTATCCACAGTTCTCATGGAGTCACTACTCTTTGTGTCTTGAAATAAAAGGTTATCTCTACACCAGGAGTTCTTAACTTGAGGTATGTGAACTTTAAAAAAAAATCACGACTGTACTCAGTACAATTTCCTTTGTAACCTACGTATTTTATTTATACATTTAAAGGCCCATTTTGAGGTACAAATAAATTTACTGATAAGCTAGAATGTTGGGCTAAATATAATTAGATAAACAGAGGTAAATGTAAAGTCCAGTATGGGTTCAAAAAATTAGTATCACAAGTACAAGGTGGTAGAGGCCTGGAAATTTAGATAGCAAAAGATCTAAAAAATACTAGGCTGGTTTTTTGGTGTTTTTTTTTTTTTTCGGTGAACTGCAAGCTCAGTGAGTCAACAAGGTGCTATGAAAACCAAAAATGCTAATGTAATCTTAGGTTTTTTTTTTTTTAAAGAAAAAGGATAGTTGCTGGAATTAGGGGAAAGATTGTGCCTCTTTCTGCCCTAGCAAGACACATCTGCAGTACATTCTTCATGTCTTCATATCTCCATTTTAGGAAAAACGCTGATAAGATGGAGTATCCAGAGGAAGGCAAGTAGGAATGGTAGAAGGCCTCAGGTTTATGCCATATGAAGATCAGTCAAAGGAATTAGTGTTCTTTTTATCGTGGAGAACATCAAACTTGGGTGGGAAGACGATAGGTATATCTCCAGGAAGAAGAGGGGTTAGATTTTTCTGCCTGGCTTCAGAAAGTAAAGTAGGAACCATAGTTAGAAGTTTTACAGGGGCAGTTCTGCTTGAAGTTAGCAAAAACTTTCAAATAATTAGAGCTGTGAAAAAGTAGAATGCGCTAGGTTGAAAGGTCCCACTTTCATTAAAAAGTGTCAAACAATGTTAGAAATATATAGCAGGTTTCTTTTTCAGATAAAGGCTGGAGTAGGGCCTTTGAGGTGGTGCAGTACATAGTGTGTCGGGCCTACCGTCAGAAAGATGAGTATTCCCAAGTTCAAATGTGGCCTCAGATGTCAGCTGTGTGACCCTGGGCAAGTTACTCAACCCTGTTTGCCTCAGTTTCCTCATCTATAATATGAGCTGAAGAAAGAAATGGCAAACCACTCTAGTATATCTGAAAAGAAAATCCCATGCAGAGTTGTGAACAGTCAGACATCACTGAAAAATGACTTAAACAAATGGCCTTTGAGGTGCCCTTCCAGCACTAAGGCTACATTTCATGGCATAGAATGAGTAGAATAATTTAGAAGCTAAAGTCCTACATTAATGTCAGGTACTATTATCTATGAATTTAAGTTCCAAATTAAATATTCCAATTCAAATTTCACAATGCTAAGTGAATATTTAAAACACAAGGATATGTTTTTTAAAAACTACAATTCCTGATGAAGGGAACATTTTGGGTCCTTAACAACCATGAAAACTTTTTGCTGTGTGTGTGGGCACACATTTATACACTCCCATACAAAAAAAAAAAAAGAATTCAAC
Source organism: Phascolarctos cinereus (assembly GCF_003287225.1). Taxonomy (NCBI): domain Eukaryota; kingdom Metazoa; phylum Chordata; class Mammalia; order Diprotodontia; family Phascolarctidae; genus Phascolarctos; species Phascolarctos cinereus. The sequence continues at coordinate 118,587,037 of NW_027555847.1, forward strand.
GAAGTGCTTTGTCTGCTCTCTGGGTTTGGAAAGAAAATTACTTCTCTTATGATGTTTTGGTGAGCTTACTTCAAGTGGATCTGTGACCTCATTGATTTAAGCAGTTCTTCCAATGATGGCAGAGAGCTCAGGCAGAGCCTTGGGGACACACACCCACAGAGATTGAAAAAGAGATGATAATCCAACAAACAAGACTGAAGAGGAAAATATGCACATGGGCTGGTCATTATTAAGGTTGTCTGGATAGCTCTTTCTGGGTAACAAGATCTGAAACATATGTCCCCCAAACCTTTGGTATCATCCCCTTTCTTCATATGCCTTAATGCCCTCAAAACTGTGTTGCCTCCAAGATGAACCTTCTTGTATATACTTAGTTTAGTTCAGCTGCTTATCCCATCTTTATTTTCTTCAATGCTACTTCCACTTCAGGAATCATATTTGGACTGTGATACTGAATCCAAATGTGATGTGTCTCTATCCTTTTGTAACGAAAAAAATGTTATAAAAGTTTTGCAGATCTTTCCAATCTTTCATTTGCTGTCCTCCTGGCAGTGGCATCTTTAAATGCCCTTGGTATCTTAGGTATCTTCTCTTGCCAAACTTCCTTTGAATTTGTTTTTCCTTCTACTGTTTCTTGCTATTTTAGAAACAGTACTGTTCGTCATCTTCCATCTTCCTTTTCTGTAAGATGTTACAAATAAGTTTATCATATAAACTTGTGTTGTCCTTCATTGCCACATTTTTTAAAAAGCATTTCAAATACATATAAACAAGAATTTGTCTCCTAAGTGATTAATTTTTCGAAATTCCCGTCATGATTTTTATGCGTAGGTAAATTTAGGCTATCTTCTTTACCAAAGATTGAAATGTTGAAATACCTTAAAAACAGTGACCTGAAGTCACATGAGGCAGTTTCTTCTATGTGCGTTACTTCTCATTTAAAATGCTTGTATTCATATATTCTTTATCACAGAAACAGAAAAGGGATTGAACAATAAATGACAGTCATTTTTAGGGACACTGGTATGAAGCTACAGGAAAAAAATCCATGTGATTTTCGGATAATTTCATCCAAACTCGTTTATCCATACTTGAATTTTTCTGCTACTATGAAGACGACATTATAAAAAAGGTGGATAAGCTTCTGTGCTTTCTTAAGAGATACAGAAATTTCTGTTTGAAAATTTTAATAATTTTTAAAAACTAAAAATATTAGCACTCTGCTTATGACATAAGTCATAGAAACAGATGACTAGTTAAGGACTTTAATACTCTGCCCTATCAGTATAAGATGCCTGTTTGTCAAAAGATTTTCTCTCTAAAATATTAAGTCATCTAAACAGTTATATCAAGTGGAGATGGTACAAACAAAAAGCTATACCTAGTTCACAAGAATACTGGAAAAGGAAAATGTAACCTTAGTGAAGTAAATGACAAGAATTAAGATTGAGTAGCCCCTCCTCCCCAAATTAAAACTCATTTACCTAGGTTGCTAAGGGGAGAGCCTCAAGAGATGAACGTAGCCTATTATAAACTAGAAACACAGAAATAACTTATCTCTGGACGTATTAAGATGTGTTTCTCCTTTCTTATGTAAAAAAAAAAGGATATTGGTGAATATTCTGATATTTTAAACATATAATGCCTTGCTTAAAATGAGAATTATGAAAAAGATGGCCCTGAGAGTTTTTTGTACTACGAGCTTTGTGAAGTCAGAGTAATTTACAACCAAACTCAAGCTCAATTTTCACAAGTTAAGCACTAGACAATGCAAATAATTATAGTCCTCACAAAAATTTAAATACAATTTTGTACAAAATGTCTATCCTATAAAAATTCCTCATGGAACAAACTCCTGAAGTGATTACTTCTTAAAACTCATGATGTCAGCAAAGATGTGCAACTCGAGGCAACAAAAATAATGATTTTTTTTGAATCATAAAATATTTAATAAGGTACAACTTTGGGGGAATATACTGTATATAAAATTTAAGATCACAATATGAAGCGATTTCAACCCTCTCCAAGCTAGCAATGCAATGCGCTGCAGATGTGTTCGCCACTGTTAACAAGATCTAGTGAAAGCATACATTTTTAAACACAAAAGTGGCTTGTTTAATAAAACCGTTTTTTACACAATGAGAATGTTTTGAATACCTCTTTTAAGTGCAAAAAACACTGATCACATTACACTAATGTAGCAACAATGCATCCATATTGTTTTCATTAGTCATTAGTAGTCAACCTGCATAAGATACAAGAAGAAAGCACAATGAAGCTCACAAAAAATAGACAGAATCAGCCCGTTCTTGCAAAACAAAACAAAAAAACCATCATAATGGAAGAAAAGATGATTTAAAAAAGGATTATGCACACCATATAATCTGGCTTAAGTGCTGCTAATTATTCTTCGGGAAAATCAAATTGCATGGACCAGGTAAACTAATATTCAGGAGGCAGTAGGCAGCTAAAATTTCAGTTGACCAATTAGCTTTTTAAAAACATCCCCAAATCCCTTTCCTCTGTCCTGAGGTAGTTGCAAAATAAAACAAATCATAAATTGTGCATCAACTAGGCTGACCAGTCAGGGTTGAAGCCTCCATTTTTATTAATACTAGTTGTCAATAAGCAACAAGTGGGCCCTACCTTTTGGTGTTGAAAGACAGTTGATAAATGGATTTCTTACTACAAAAAAAAAAATGGTGGCAAGGTGGGAAAGAGGGTTAGCGGCTTCAGAATGTGAAAATCTGCTGAGTCCCAGTAAGTCTATTGGTCCACTGTTGTCTTTTCTCTCATGATAGAATTGTCTTATTGTCTATAAAGTCACTGGAGTAGTAGAAGCTGGACATGTCATCGTCCTTTGCTATAGCCAGGAAAGAACTGGTCAAGTAATGTCTGCAGGATCTTGTTGGGAACCATAGTATAGTCTCTTCCAAGGTCATGACGACAAGCAGGACAGGTGAAAACTTCAGCTCGAAAGGATCGCTGTAAGCAACTCTAAGACACACAAAAGAGAAAATCAATTTTGAAGCTTGAGAGTAGTTGCCAGAGAAAACCCAGCATTTACTGAAAATCTTCCTTCAAGCCCCATATAGCAGATGAAAATGATCTCTCCAGTTTTTAATTTTTTCACAGCATTTTGCCCCAATCTCTCCTCTGCATTCATAGTAATTCGTATACTTGTCCCATTGTCACTACATTAATTGTGAGCTCTTTTAGAGGAAAGCTCCTGTGATGATCAACTCTTGGGTTTAGAACTAGAAGGGATCTTAGAGGCCATTGAGTCCAATCCCCTAATTCCAGAAATTATCTGTCTATCCTGAGAGAGGCAGTGTGGTATAGTGGATAAAGTGGGTCTTGAAGCAAGAAAGATCCGAGTCCAAATCTTGCCTTTGACAAAAACTGGGCCAAGTTACAACCTTTAGGTTCAGAGAAGGTGCCAGTTTGGGTTGAAAAAAGGAGCCTCCTTATTCCAAAGTCCCCTAACCCAATGAAGCCACAGGCCCAGTGCTCAACCTATTCTTGGTGTCTTGCCCATGGTAGGTGTACTGAATGTTGAATTGAAATCAACTGTATTGTTAAACAAGAAGGAGGAAAGATATAAAGGAAATGACATTTTTCTTTTGACCACAGAAAACCCATTAAGCATAGTCTATTTATTCCTCTTCATACTACACTCCTGACTCCCTTGAACTTTCTCTATAATGTTCCAGAAACCTCTTTACCTTAGAAGCTCACTCTCGTCCCTAGACTTCACACACTGGATCCTCAAGGCCAGCCGTGTCTTCATTGCTTTCCAGGCTGCACTCATGTTCTACTCAGCTTCAAAAAGCCCTCAATCCATCTATCCATGTAGTTATTCCACGTCTTTCCTACCTTTTGTGCCTAAATTCCTTGAGAATGCCACCTACAATAGATGCCGCCACTTCTTTTCCTTTTTATTCTCTTCTTAATCCTCTAACAGTCTGGCTTCCAACCTCATCATTGAATTGAAACTGCACTCTCTCAAGTTACTAATAATCTCTTTAATGACAAATGTATTGGCCTTTTCTCAGTGTTTGTCTTTCCTAATCTCTTTAGCCTGATACCATCAATCACTCTCTTCCCTCTTGGTACCCTCTTCTCTCCAGGTTTTTGGAACACCACTTTCTCCTAGCTCTCCTGCTCCTACCTATCCGACTGCTCCTTCTTTGTCTCCTTTGCTGGATCTCCATCCAGGTCACCCACTAATTGTGGGTATCCCACAGGGCTCTGTCCTGGCCCCTCTTCAATCAAGCAATCAATATTTATTAAGCACCTACTATGCTATATTAGGCACTGTGCTAAGCAGTGAAGGTTAAAAAAAGAGGGAAGAGACAATTTCTGCCTTCAAGGAGCTTACAGTCTAATGGGGAGACCACAAGCAAACAAATATACATAAAGAAAACTGCATACAAGATAAATAGGAAATGATTAAAAGAAGAAAGGCACTGGAATTAAGAAGGTTCAGGGAAGGCTTCCTGTAGAAAGTAGAATTTTAGTTGGGACCTAAAGGAAGTCAAGTTGGTTGGTAGTCAGAGCAGAGGAGGGAGAGCATTCTAGGCATGGGAGACAGCAAGAGAGAATGCTGGGAGCCAAGAGTACTCCTATCTCTCTCCCCTTCTCTACCTATCCAGTGCCAATATCTCTGCTGACCTCCCATCTCTTCCCAACTGCATATTGGACATCTTGAACTGGAAATCTCATGAATAACTTAAAATCAGTATGTCTAAAACAGAACTCATTTTTCCACTCAAACCTTTCCCATTTTCAAACTTCTCTATTACTGTCAAAGGCACCACCATCTCCTAGTCACTCATTCTACCAGGTGCCATTCTTCATGACTCATTCTTTTATTCCTCATTTCAAACTGCTGCCAAGGTCTGCCAAGTCCACCTCTGTAACAGCTCTTGAATACAGCTCCTCTCTTCTGCTACTGCCTTCACTCTCGTGTAGGCTGTTTGGGCCTGGACTAATGCAACAACTTGCTCCCTGATCTGCCTGCCCCAAGTCTTTTCCTATTCCATTCATCCTCTACTCAGCTGTTGAACTGATCTTCCTAAAGAAGGTCTGACCACATCAACCCTCTCCTTACACCCCACTCAAACTCCAGTGTCTCCCTATCACTTCTAGGATCAAATAGAAAATCCTTTGTGTGGAGTTAAAAGCCCTTCATAACCTAGCCTCTCTACCTTTCTAGTCTTTTTACCCTTTACACTCTTTTATGGAATCTTTAATCCAATGACACTTTTGCTGTTCTCCAACACAAGACACTGCTGACTCTGGGTATTTTCACTGGCTGTCCCTCCATGCCGGAATATCCTCTGCCTCTTGTATTCCCTGCCCTCCTTCCAACCCCTAAACTAAAATCTCATCTTCTTGTGAAAGCCTCCTCCAAAACTATCAACTGAAGTGCATTCTCTTTGATGATTATGTCTAATATATTCTTAATATAGTTTGTTTGTACATAAGTGTTTGCTTGTGTTCTCCCTCACTAGCTTGTGAGCTTCTCTATAGCAGAGACTGTTTTTTGCCCCTCTTTGTACCTCCAATGCTTTTAACACAGTGCCTGTCAGTCAAACATTTATTAAGGTGTATTTTGGATGACTAATCCTGGACTTTCTCTACCATGCCCCTGCTGTTCTGGGTACCTTAAGCTGCCCTTCTTGCTCCATTCTTCTCCACTGCTTCACAGTTTCCTTTTATGTGTTTTCTTCCCCCATTATAATGTAAGCTCCTTGAGGGCGAGGAATGTCATTATTTTTGCTTATATTTGTATTGCTAGTTCTTAGTACATTATTTGGCATATAGTAAACACTTACTAAATGCCTCTTGACTTTGAGTTACTTCTTTTACATTACAACAATTTCAACCACTGAATGAAAAATGTCTTTCTTCCTATATATAACTATACTCACATCTATTAGTTATGATATTTATACACCATACCTTAAGCAATGTGGCATATAACATTTTTAACTGGTTTGAAGTAGCTGACTTAGAATACAAATACATAATATTTCATATTTATATTAGATCCCCTCAAAAGAAATCAGTTTGTCCCAAAAAGGGCTTCTTTATGGCTTAATTTAAAATGGAATTATGTGAGCCAATCTGGTGTACAGATCATGCTTATAAAATGATTCTAGATAACCTTTTTCATAATACAGTTGTCCCCAAAGTTTTACTGCCATTTTATGTTTTTTTTTTTTAGAGCAGTTTTGAAGCTTTAAACTGCACTAAATCTTTTGGGATACCCTCTATCAGGTAGAAAATTGAAAATCAGCTGTTTTCTGGGTAAAAACAGCAAGTTTCTATTAGCAAATGTGACCACACTCATCATTATAGCACCAAAGTACCTCATCAATTAACTGCTCTTCTTCAAAGAAAAGATGCTTTTCCTGGTCCGCCCCATAAAACATAACAAGCTCAGAACCTGAGCTTTCCCAACAGAATAAGTTCAGTGAGCTCATGCTGTTAACCAGACTTACTTTACAGACATTGTGGAGGCACTCCGTTGTCACTGGCTGGTAGACCAATTCCTGGCAGCAGACACACATGAAAGACTGTTCCAGTATTTTCAGAAAATTCTAGAATAGCACCCAAGAAGCAAAGGTAGAAAGGTTAGCATTTTCTTACAGTTTCCAAATAAAATTTTGAATGAAAGAAAAATTCCTATCTACAGCTAAAATTTTTTATGAGAAAATGAATTTTGCAAATTGGTGTTTCTAACTTCCTGAATCATAGATATATTTCAATAGCAGTTAAAAAGAAAAATCTGCTCCTACATGTTACACTTGGCTTTAACCCCTAAGGCAGCGACACAAATGGGGAGTCCAGGCTCTACAGACACTGCTGCCATTCCCAAGTACTTTCAAATATTTACACCATTGCCTTCCTTTTATGGGGTGAAGCTCAGCTGCAGTTATATGTTAATCTTCTGTAGGTAGTCCTGGACTGTTTTGATTCTTCCTTCTGTTCCTACTCTGTAGACAGTGTTGGAAGTAGCTGAAATGTCCCAGGCACATCTCAAAGGCCATGTATAAGAATAGGGTGGCTCTCCACCTGATAAAAATCATTTATAAGCAAAAGATAGAAGTTCAAAGAGTTCACAACTACTGCTGAATTTGATATAGGAATGCTAATTTTCTGAAGCAGTCAAGAATTTATAGCTTATAAAATGAATAAGGAGAGGAGTGCATTTCTGCTTATGGTATTAGGAAAAAGAGGCACCGCTGAAAGGACTATTCAGGAGACTAGGACCCAGAATTTCAACCCTATACAGAAGCTACAGAATTGGCTCAAGTTGCTTGAAATATTTTTATCTTCAGAAAAGAGGCAAGAGTAGAAAATGCTTTTAAGGACTTGATGTTAGGAGACATGGCCAAATGATTATTTTTTTCCCCCTTAGGATTACTAGACTCTTTTCAGAACTTTGGAAATATTTAAGGAGAGAATGTAGCACCTGCAGAATTAAGGGAAAACAAGAGCTTATATAAATAAATTACTTTCACACATTTCATTTGGCCCTCAATAACTTGGTTAGGTAGGTAGTGAAAGTGTGTATAATCATTCCTGCTTTACAGATGGGTGGATACACTTGAGAGTCAGAGAGAGGTGACCTGCCCATGGTCATACAACTAAGTAAATAATGGGGCCAGCACTTCAAATCAAGTTATTATGACTCCAAAGGTCAAGTACTTTTTCTATTATATGGTGTTATTCCTACAATTGGGTTCATTCAATCATTTGTATAGGTCATTAATAAAATGGAATCAGTACTCCATTACTTAACTGGAATAATTTGCCATGCACATTTTAAGGGAAGTTTGAGAGGGAAAAAAGTAAAGGGAAGAGATGGGCTTTTTGTTTTGTTTTAAAAAGATAAGTAGCTGTATTGGGGGGCAGGGTATGTGTAGTAGGAGGAAAGTTTTTTTGAGTACAATTGTAAGGTTGATTTAAATGTAATTCATAGATTGGCTTTTAACTTTGGTTGATCAAGAGCATATTTTATATTTTAGAAAAATTATAATTTTAAAAAAATTCTCAGGATTAGTTAGTTGCAGGGCAGAGATCAAAGATAACGTATTTCAAAAAGCAGTACATTTAATAGTGTTAGGACACTCACAACTGAAACCATGGTGCAATAGAAAAGAGCAGCAGGTTTGGAGTCAAAGGAGTAGAGTTTGAATCCTGGCCCTATTATTTACTCCTTACATCATCTTGGGCAAGTCACTTTGCTTCTCTTCAACACATTTGGTTTCATTCCTAAAATGTGTGGGTAGGATGAGATGATCTCCACATCTCTTCCAGCTCTCAAACAATCATCCCATGACCCCAAGAAAAAGAAGAAAAACATTTTTCTCCTTTCCCTTTTCTTAGTCTCTCTTCACATGAAATGATTAGCTTGGAATGAGAGAAACATGAGAGAAAAGTTTGCGCAGTCACAGCCTTTACAATCACCCAGATTGATGATATTTTAGAGCTAGAAGAGATAATTCAATTAAAAAAGTATTTAAAAATGTTTCCTATGTGTTATGATACTATGATCATAAATGTGATATGGCTTAGAGATCTAGTCAAACCCATTAATTTTAATAACATGAAAACTGAGGCTGAGAAAAGGGAAATAACTTAGTCCAACTCTTGGCTTCTTAGTGGTAGAACCAAAGTCAGAGCCTAGGCCTCTGGACTCTTGTTCCAGGCTTCTTTTGGCCTTCTGCAGACTTAACTGGAATTCCTTGCTTTCCTGTGCACATAAACGTTATGTTTCTACAAGAATAAAGATGCACTTACAGGATGCTTCCTTAATGCTAATCTAAAATACCTGAAATGTCAACAGCTATATTTTGATGTCCCCTCACCCCAAACTACTCTGCAATCGAATCTATAAAGCATTAGCAGAAATGACAACTCTATAATTTGGTAAATGAGGATGCAATAATACCAATAATAACATACATTTCTAGAGAATAAGGCTTATAAAATGTTTTCTCTCTTAAATAACTTTGTGAAGAAATTAGGTGGGGCAAAATTATTATCACTGCAATTTACTGATACGAAAATGGAAGATGAGTGAATTTAAGTGACTTGCCTAGGGTTATATAGTTAATAAATATGACTACTAGTATTTAAACCCAGATTCTCCTTCAAATTCAATGCCCTACACCACACTGCTTCATAAATAACCAAAAATATATTGAAACACTTTCAAAGTACATTACACATGTGGTATGTAGCTTTTAAAGAGATCAGTTTCTACAAGTTGTATATTTGTGTTTTCTGAACTGTACCTAGTTGCATAAATGAGTAAAATGAGAACAACATAAGTCAGAGTTATGATAGAGACATTTTCCTGGGCTTTAGAAGAATACACTTACAAAACTTGGCTTTGTTAGGATTGCTTGCCAATATGCAGTTACATATAACAAATTGCTAGTTAAAGAAAATTCAAGGGGTAACATCCAAAAGGCCTGGTAGCACAGGTAAAAACAGATCTTATACTTGGCTATTATCTCTGAAAAGAATACACAAGCACCTGTAATTTCTAGTTAACATGATGTCTCTAGTGAATGACAAGCAAGAAGATAGACATCTGTAAGAATCAGAAAGCCCTACAACCTCAACAGAGGAAATGTATTTTTTGGTAATTCTTAACACTATAATCATAATTGAATTTGAACATACTGGCCCTTCCTTCAGAGACGCAAGCACTTCATCCCACAGCTTCTGGTTCGGGCAGTCTTGTCTGATCAGGCTCTGCTGTTGTGTGGTCAGCTGGAAAGTCTCAGCTTTCCCTTCATCTGTCATTCTTCTGGTTTTGGAGCCACTTCCAGGCTCAACTTGACCTACTGAGATATATTGTCAGTAGAAAAAAACACAATAGGTCTAAGCAGTACCATGAAGCAAAAAACTAGCAAGTATCAGGAGCTTCATTTGTGAAACAAGTCTAATTAGTTAAATAACCATACTTTCCCTTAGGCAATGGTACAGTTATAGATAAAGGTCAATTATAAAACTGAGCTCAAGAAAAAATTAGAGATCTACAGAATTTTGGAACTGTCAGGATGCTGCAAGGTCTGTCAAAATCTCTCGTTTTATTTATAAGGGAAATGAGACCCAGTGGAGTGAAGTCCACAGCGATGTAACTACTGGTAGAGCCAGAATTAGGGCCTAGCCATTCTCTTTCTTATTTGTTTTGCCTATTAATGACGGACAGTATGTGTTTTTAATTACTTTCAAAATAAAAAGTAAATTAAAAACACATGAAAAAAATCATTATTTTGACATTAGGTCCTTAGTCTAAAGTGAAAGCAATATCCTTTCTCCAATCCCTCAATAATCAAAATTGTTTTCTTCTTAGTTTGCAAAACTATTTTATGACGTTTCCAAAAATCACATAACATACCATCAATTGATCTTTTCTGTTTGTCATTGCTTCGTTTGCTTGGACCCTTCACCACAGGTGGCTTTTTAATGTTATCTTTCTTTTCTTTACTTGCCATGGCTTTTTCATAGCCTGGTGGATACTAAAAGAGAACAAAACCGAGTTTTAAACACAATTTTTTAAAACGAGGGACATGAATTCTGAAAGGGAACTAAAAAAACAAAACAAAAAAACAAGGCACTAGAGGAAAGCTAAATACTTCCATATCAAAAGTCTTCAAAGGAAACAAAGTTACCTAAAACTTTTAAATAATTTGAAGAATTTACAGAAACCAGAAAAACAGCAAAGTCTCTAATTTTGCTCAAAATAAAAATGTGATTATAAAGAACAAAGTAAATGTGTCCCAATGCACAGTCCAGGTATCTCTAAGAGTGGTCAGAACTAAGAGACTGAGAGGCTATTTAATGGTGAGGAGTGATGACTGTAGGGGAGATCTGGAAATGAGAAGAATGAGTTTGAACATTCTGGGGGGGTATTAGGAGAAAAGAAAGTCATCTAGAGAAATGAAACCCATTAACTGTAAACTGTTAAAGACATCTGACCAAACATACAACATAAACAACAAAAACATGCATAAATGTTTTTATTCTATATTGATAGAATTATTCCAAACTATCTTGACAATCAATCTAATTTGATTTAAGCTTGAGTTGCCTCAGTCACACTGTTTCCCTTATTAAGCTGGCATGCTCCTAAAAGTCTCAATTCACTTTTAAGAATCTAGGAAATAAAATAGACATCAGAAGAATCCACCCATCACCACGTGCAAGAGATCCCAAAATGAAAACTTCCAGGAATATTGTAGCCAAATCCCAGAACTCAGAGGTCAAGGAAAAAGACTTCAAGCAGTGAGAAAGAAACCCATTCAAATACTGTAGTGTCACAGTCAGGATCACATAAGATTTAGTAGCTATCACATTAAAGGAATGTGGAGCTTGGAATGATTTTCAGAAAGTCAAAAGACCTGAGATTACAACCAAGAATAACGCACTCAGCAAAACCAAGCATAATCCTTTTGGGGAGGGCAATGGACATTCCATGAAATAGAGGACTACCAAGGACTCCTGATGAAAAGACTAGGCATAAATAGAAAATGTGACATTCAAATACAAGACTCAAAAGAAGTATAAAAGGGTAATCATGAAAGAGAAATCATAATGGACTCAATAATGCTAAACTATTTACCTTCCTATATGGGAAAATGATACATTTATCCTCTAAGAACTTTATCATTATTAGGACAGTAAGAAAGATTATACTTAGAAAGAATGTTCAGGAGTGAAGTTATGTTGGGATGATGTTTTAAAAAAAAAAAACCCAACCCAAATACATAGGCAAGAGGGATGCTGTACAAGAGAGGAGGAGAGAAAGAATGGGGAAAATAATCTCACATAAAAAAAGGTAAGCAAGGAAGAGTTTTTACAGTGGATGCAAAAATGGGGGGGGTGTGGGGTACAATGCTTGAAGCTCACATCTAAATTAGTTTTGCCTAATTATGTCAGTAAAACTAAATAAAATGCATGAATATCTACAAAAACATAAATTGCCCAGATTAACAGAAGACGAAATAGAATACTTAACCTATCTTACAAAAAGAACTTGAGTAAGCCACCAATGAGCTGCCTAAGAAAAATTCCCCAGGACCATTTGGATTTACAAATGAATTCTACCAAACACTGAAGGAACAATTAATATATACTATATAATACTACATAAACTATTTCCCAATACTATATAAACTATTTGAAAAGACAGGTAAAGAACCCCAAATTCCTTTTATGAAACAAATGTGGTTTTGATACCTAAACCAGGGAAAGTAAAAACAGAGGAAGAGAAAACTACAGGCCAATTTTCTTTTCTTTTTTTTTTTTGACAAATTTTCTTAATGAACATTGATGCAAAATTTTAAATAAAATACTAACAAGAAGATTACAGCGATATATCACAAAGATCATACACTATGACCAGGTGGCATTTATAACAGGAATGCAGGACTGATTCAACATGAGGAAACTATCAGCATAACTGACCATTTCAATAATATCTATAGCAAGAAGATAAGAAAAAGAAATTGAAGGAATAAAAATAGGCAATGAAGAAACAAAACTATCACTCTTTGAGAAGATATGATGGTATACTTAGAGAACCCTAGAGAATCAACAAAAATACTAGCTGAAATAATGAACAACTGCAGCAAAAGTTGCAGGATATAAGATATACCCACATAAATAATCTCTATATCCTACTAACAAAACCCAGCCGGAAGAGGTAGAGAAATTCCATTTAAAATAACTGTAGAAAAGATAAAATACTTGGGAGTCTATCTGCCAAGACAAACCCAGGGATTATATGAAAGCAATTACAAAACATTTTTCATAGAAATACAGATCTAAACAATTGGAGATCTATTAATTTCTCATGGGTTGCCCAAGCCAATATAGTAAAAAATGGCATTTCTACCTAAATTAATTTATTTATTCAATGTCATAAGACTCAAACTATCAAAGAATTATTTTACGCAACTAAGAAAAATAGTAACAAAATTCATATGGGAGTACAAAAGATCAAGAACATAGAGAATTAATGGAAAAAAAAATGTGAAGGTAGGTGGCCTACCAGTTCCAGATTTCAAACTATATTATAAAGTGGTAATCATTAAAAGAGTCTGGTATTGGCTGAGAGGGTGATGGATCAGCGAAACAGATTAGGTACATAATACACAGTAGTAAACGGCCAAAGCAATTTAGTGTTTAATAAATGCAAAGATCTAAGGTTTTGGGGTAAAAATTCAACATTTGACAAAAATCGCTAGGAAAACTGGGAAGCAGTATGGAAGAAAATAGGCATAGACCAGTATTTCATACCATAAATCAAGATAAGGTCAAAATGGATAAATGATTTAGACATAAAGGGTGATATCATAAGGGGAGCATGGCAAAAATGTACGTGTCAGGTCTCTGTATAAGAGAAGAGTTTATGACCAAACAAGAGATGGAAAGGATTACTGGAATTGAAATAAATAATCTTGATCATATGAAATTAAAAACCTTTTGAACAAAACTAAGACTGCCAAAATTAAAAGGAACACAGGAAACTGGAGAAAAATTTTACAGTAAGTTTCTCTGAGAAGTTTCTCACTTCTCAAATAAATAGGGAACTGAACCTGAGTTATAAAAATGAGAGACATTCCCCAGGGGATAAACGGTCAAAGAATATGAACAGGAGTTTTCAGTAGAAATCAAGGCTATCTTTAGTCACATGAAAAAATGCTCTAAATTACTACTGATTGGAGAAATGCACATTTAAAATCTATGAGTTACCACCTCACACCTATCAGATTGGCTAACATGACAGAAAAGGAAAACTACAAATGCTGGAGGGGATATGGAAAAATTGAGATACTAACGCACTGTTAGGTGGAGTTGTAAACTAGTCCACCACTCCGGAAAACAATTTGGAACTATGCCCAAGGGGTTACAAAGCTGTTTATACCCTTTAACCCAGCAATACCACTACTAGGTCTGTATCCCAAAGAGATCAAAGAAAAAGAAAAAAACAATTTATACAAAAATATTTATGGCAGGTCATTTTGTAGTGGCAAAGAATCAGAAACTGAGGGATGCCCATTAATTGGGGAATGGCTGAATAAGTTATGGCATATGATTGTGATGGAATACTATTGTGCTACAAGAAACAACAAAAGCAAGATAGCTTCAGAAAAAACCTGAGAAGACCTATATGAACTCGATTAAAGTGGAACGAACAGAACCAGAACATCGTACATATTAATAGCAATATTGCAATGATCAACTATGAAAGGCTTAGCTACTCTGATCAAGATAATTCCTAAGGATCCATGATGAAAAGTGCTATCCACCTCCAGAGAAAGAGCTGATAAACTCTGAATGAGACTGAAGCATAATTTTTCAAACTTTTTATTGTTTTATTTTGTTTGCATTTTCTTTTATAACATGGCCAAGAAATATGTTTTGTGTGACTTCCCATGTACAATTGATACTATATTGCTCGCCTTCTCAAGGAGGGAAGGTGGTGGGAGTGACAGAATTTTGAAAACAAAATAAAAAAAAAATGTTTGTTTAAAAATTTTTTTACATGTTATTAGGAAATATTTAACTAAATAAATTTTTTTTAAACTAGGCAATGGGGTTAAGTGACTTGCCCAGGGTCACATAGCTAGTGTCAAGTGTCTGAAGCTGGATTTGAACTCTGGTCCTCCTGAGTGACTGCCGGGCTATTGCTCTATCCGCTGCACCACCTGGCTGTCCCAATAAAAATGATTTTTAAAAAAAAGACATTAAGAGAACTGTCTAGCACAGTCTCAGTTTGATGAACAAAGTGGGGCAGAAGATACAGTTTCTCAACCTGTTTTTTTCCTCCCTATAATATTACTTTTTCTTCTTTTTAAAAAAAATTGTAACAGTTGCATCAGATGGCAAATGTTTTAATATAATCTAATGTGAATAACTATTTTAACTGGTTTTGGGTTTTTTTGGGGGGGGCAATTGGGATTAAGTGACTTGCCCAGGGTCACACAGCTACTATATGTCAAGTGTCTGGTGTGAGGCTGGATTTGAACTCAGGTCCTCCTGACTTCAGGGCTGGTACTCTATCTACTGCACCACCTAGCTACCCCCTGTTTTAACTGTTTTAAGGAATGAAAACAGTATGTAATTTTTTAAACAGTTGGAGTTTTTTTAAAAAAGGATTTGCATTAGAAAATATACATATTCACTTGCCTGGATGTTCAAATACTTGTCCAAAATCCAGTCCCAACACATGTAACTAAGGAACAGAACCAAGGTGGAATGATAAGCTGGCCATCTTTACTGGCAGTACAACTGCAGAGCATGGCAGGTCAAAAGTAAAACCATACTTGGAGATAGCATCAGGGACAAAGTCTATGTTATGTGAGAAGTGTGGGAGAGGGCAGGGAGGAGAGGAGAAAAGGGGAGAGCATGCTGAGTCATGTGCGATAACTATACATAAAAACAAACCAAGAACCAAGGTCTTGTGTGTTATTATGTAACATGAGCGCAGGGAAGACGAAAAAGAAAACTAAAAGTTCTAAAGGTGAAGTTGCAGGGAAGCAGATAAATGGAGAGGAAAAAAGAGGTGTGAAGGAAAAGGGAAAGGCAGAAAGCAGACAGACCCTTCTGGTCAAAATCCTCTCCCAAGGGTGCCTTCTTGTCCTACCAGGAAAATTTCCATTTGGGGACTCCTACTCTTAGGATGCCTTAATCCCTTTCTTTCCTTTGAATTCCCTGATATTCCTATCCCTAAATATTGGGAACATCTGACCCATTACTGGGGAACTTTGCTTCTCTGTTCCCACCAGGGCTGTCTTTTTATAATTACTTATTTTAAATATACTTTAACATTTTTTTTGAGCTTTAAAATCTCTCCCTCCATCCTATCCCTCTCTCACCCCTTGAGAAAGCAAGCAGTATGGTATTGATTAGACACATGGAGTCACATAAAATATATTTCCATATCAGCCATGCTACAAAAGAGAAAACACATACACACACACACACACACACACACACACACACACACACACACACAACAAAAGAAAAAAAGTATGCTTCTATCTGCACTCAGAGTTCATCAGTTCTCTCTCTGGAAATGGACAGCATTTTTCATCATGTGTTCTTTCGGACTGTCGTGACTCATCGTCTTGACCACCAGAGTGGCTAAGCCTTTCTAAGCTGAGTATCCTTACAATAACACTGTTACTACATATAATGTTGCCCTCTGCTTACTTCACTTTGCATCAGTTCATATAAGTCTTATCAGGTTTTTGTGAAATCATTCCCCATCTTCTTCTTTTTTTGGGGGGGTTAAGTGACCTGCCCAGGGTCACACAGCTAATGTTGAGTGTTTGGTCTGAGGCTGGATTTGAACTCAGGTCCTCCTGACTTTCAGGGCTGGTGCGCTATCCACTGTGCCATCTGGCTGCCCCCATTCCCCTTATTTCTTATAGCACAATAGTATTTCATCACAATCATATACCACAATTTGTCCAGTCATTCCCAGGACTAATAGTCTTAGACTAAATTCCTACTCTTGGGACACAATCCTTCCTTCTTTGTTCCCGAGGCATTCCCTCTACCTCTGCCACCATGCTCCTTCACAATTCCCTCCTCCTGCTCACAGCCCAAACCACCTCCCTAGGTCACAGTTAGTACTTAATAATTGTGTAAAAGGCGTGCGCGCACACACACACACACACACGTATATTTATTTTAAAAGGTGACGTCTGTAAATGTAATCTGACCTGAACACTTAGACGTAGGTTTTTGACCGTTCTATTCCTTCCGCGGTCCAAGGTGCAGGTTCAACATCATCCCTTCGCAGAAGATAGCGCCAAACCAAGAATCCACATTTTCCAATTTCTGGCCAGTATTTCACCACCTAAATCATATAAGAGCCTAGCACGTTTTATAATGTTTGCCACATTAGTTGTTCAAATTTAAGAAGGGGGAAGAGACTTGCCAATATCAGTTTTCTCATTTTAGGAGGCACATACAAACTAACACAAATACTAAGAAGGAGTAAGGAGAAGAATTATTCTGTAGAATACAATTCTTTTACCTGTTTAACTTTATTCTTGTCACTATTTAAATATAATATGTATCTATTTTGCCAAAACAGCTACATTTTGAATACAGAAAGTGATGAGTACATAGCTATAAAGAGTTTAATACTGTAAAACTTTTTTCTTTGCCCTAATTCTTTAACTTTACTATTTTTACTATTTTAATATAAAATGTATCTACTTTGTTAAAATAGATACATTTTGAGTATACAATGATGAGTACACAGTGATGCGAGGTAGACTATTACATAGTATACATACTGAAAAAATTTTTCAATACAAAATTGATTTCCCAAAAGAGTAAAAAAAATCCCAAGCACACATACAAAGGACATATGCCTATTTTTAATCAGGACTAATAAGCACAATTAATTTCAGAAATCTTTACGAATCTGTAACTATTTGTTTCATTTCCTGAATTGATGCTACCCTGTGTTCATGCTGAAAAGAAAACTAATTATAATAAAAATAAAATTCTTCAATGCTTAAGTTATTCTTTTAAAATGCAAAAATATATGCAGTTTAAGAAACATAAGCTCCACTACTGTCCCTGTTCCAAACATGGCAAATCTCTGTCAAAGCACTTCCCAGGCTATTATAAATCAGTCACGTTTATTATACTAGTACTTCATGAAAAGTTTGCTCTTCATTAATTTATTACACTTCTAGATATTCCCAAAAGGGATATAAGCAAGTTCTCAGGAGAAATGACATGTTGCTACTCTTAATTTCTTCCCTAGTGCTTCTGCAATAGCAGGCTAGGGACAGCAGTCAGAATGCTGTTTTAATGAACAAAATAATGTCATGTTAGATTGAGCACCTTGTAAATTCCATCATATCTGTTGCCTTCCTCAGGAGCATATTTGCTGATTCTCCGGCCTTTCGCACTGCGTATCACTCGAACTGGCTTACCGGCTCTCCAATTCTTTGATTCTCCTCCATTTTTATTATCCAATGGAGCATCACAGTTTAGGGCTAATGCCCTAAGGAAAACATAAAGAAGTCTTCTTCATACCATATAATCATGCTTCCACAAGTACATGATGATATCATATCATTAGCCAAATTAAAAGGTGAATTTTGCCTTACCTGATGGCTTAGAGTCTATGATTCCTTCCATATTATTCCAGATATTAGGATTATGCTTTCCCCAACCAGCAGAGAAGACAGAGAAATCAGTTTTCTGATGCCATCCCCAAAGCCAGGGGAGTGGTTCCCAGAGAGCCTGTGGGTTCTTCTTTAAAGTAGTAACATCTGTGCCATGTATAATAGAAAACAACTGGAAACACATGGTATTTTTTTCTTAAAATAATTTGTGTTGAGAGAATGGGGAACCTTGGAAAACTAAAGCAAGCAAACCACTTTTCAGTTATGGGATTTTATTCGAGTTATTATTTGATTGGGGAAGAGGGGATTGTTGGAATAACGTGGAAAGAATTCTGGAAAACCAGATTTATAAAATAAGGCAAAAATGACCTTTCTAAGCTTCCTTTCCACATTATTCCAGACAATAGATACTTCTAAAGCAATGTTTGTTAGAAAAGACTAAAGCCAAGAAAGACTTATTTAAGAATAACTTCCTAAAAAGGCCTTCAGCAAAAGGATGCATTTGAACATAAGTTAAATACCCAGATGAAAATCAAAGAAGCTCAGAATCTTTGGTAGATCTAGATATTGACAATCTACAAATATGATACAGGGAAGGTGGTACATTTTATGAAAGAAATATTTGATTAGATGATCAAAACTTCCTCAAAAGACTAATATAGCAAGGAAGCAATAGAAATTTTAGCTTCTAAAAGACCTTTTCTAGATAAAGAGTTTATTAGTTTTAAGTATAATTAACTAGGAGCTTTTTAGATGGTTTTGTTACTCTCCTAATCTATAAGAACATCTACTTCTTGATGTTAGGGAAATGATAAGATTGAGAAGACTAAATTCAAAGAAGGAAAAAGTAGCTAACTTTCATTAAAAAACAAGCATCAACCAGTGTCAACCTTGGACAAAGAAAGAGACATCTTTCCTACATAGGACATGGTCCTATATTTACTAACATGAAAGATGTGAATATTCAAAGTAGATCAATAACCTACCCAAATGATAAAACTCTTGATTGGAATTATAGTTTCAAAATAGAATAAGTTAAGGAGCTATTTTTCCTTTAACAGCATCTATAAAAGTCTTAGTAGCTAACAAATCAGGCCAAGTTAGTGGTCCTCTGAGGGTGTTATAAAATACTGATGGATAGACTATAGTATAAGAATATGTACTTCTGAAAAGAAAAAAGTTTTCTAACCTTGGGCTAACACTGAGACTTGTTTTTACAGTATGAGAATTTTAAGGGACAAAATTATTCAAGTATACTTTGAAAATAGGACAGAGGAGAGAACCCTCACTCTATGCTTCACTGAATCTTCTTTGTATAAAGACTAGTAACTACACTATTGCAAGTCCATCAAATTTTATTTTATTTTTTTAACATAATACCTAAGCAACAAGATTCCTGAGGAACAAAATTTATGTACTCTGCTTCAAATTAAGTTTAAAAAAAAGTTGGCACATAATACCTAACAAATTATCATTAAGTCTATGCTTATTTCTCTGCATAAGAAAAATTCCGACCCACTTAATATTTGAAAAGGCCCAAGGAAATGATTCACTAAAAAAGATAAGGGTCTGTCCGTGTAAGAACCATTTAAATTTATCTGTTCTCTGATGACTACAACTTTCAGTTTTTCCTCATGTGAAAAATGTATCTTCAGTTCTGGTATGCCTGGCATAGTAAGTCTGATATATTCTAATTTTCCTGAAATATTGATAAGCAACATAAGTATAATCTTGATGATTACAACTCTGAAAGAATATTTTTCTTAAATGACACAGGTTCATCTCACATCCTGCAGCCACAAAATATTTCCTTTGTCATAATTAAATGGCATTACTGAGTTAAGTATTCTACATTTTCATGTTACTTGGAATTATTTCATAATTTTAAATAAGTACCAATTCCTTACTCATTATTTCAAAGGAGTTGGAGTGGAAAGAGAATAAACATACCAGCAGTCAAATACACTTTTCCATTGTTTGGGTTGTTAGAGTAATGGTACCTTAGCCATCCATTTTTTCCACGGCTTTTTGACAAAAGAGGGCAATAGTGGTAATAACAATAGAACTGACTAAGGTTATAGCTTTATTTATTATTAGCCTTTTTACAGTAAGGGAGCTAGAGAGAAAGGGGTATATGACTCATCCATCATGGCAGTCAGGGTGCACACGCTTCAAAATGATTATTGACTGTGGATGCAAAATATGCTCAAGATTAGCACTGGTCCAATGTCCAAAGATAAGGTCCTATAAATCAGATAAAGCTTGAAGGAAGACAAAACATCAGCAAGTTGGACCACATTATCTTTAAGATCTCTTCCAAAATTCTGAAATTCATAGGATATGTTTAGACTTGTTCTCCAAGCCTCACTAATATGAGCCACAGAGGTCAATATTCTAACCATACAAAATCCTAGAAGTCTAAAATGTTCAGATTGGTGCAGTTTTGGCTACCTATTTAAAATATATTTTGTGGTAAACTAGACGTTAAACTTATTTAGCTTCTCTTCTGTCACTTATGGAACTTGAGAAGAATTTTAAGTTAAATATTACAAATGATGGTTTGTAATAAGAGATTTGTAGTATTCAAATAAAATCATCTTCCTACACATTTGAAGAAAGAAGGTGCACTTTTCTGAAGAAAGCTTAAAAAACAGATCTTAGGGAAATTTCTATGAAGATAAATGTTCAAAAAAAAGATTTAAAACATGTAAAAATGAAACTAGTGGAAACACTCCCAACATTGAAAAAAGATTATTTTGGCTAAGGAGAAGGCATTGTACATGGGAAAAAACGAAAATGAACATAGGCTCAAACTCCTGCTTGAGAAATACCACCCCTAGCAGATTTTTCCTGTGTCCTTGGCTGGTTTAGAAAAAATACAACCTTATTGTCTGGAATAATGTGGAAGGAATACCTGGAAGGTGAACAGGTTCTATATAACCTGACATATAAATCTTTGAAATTATGCTGATATAATAATCAATAACAAGGGAACAAAATTGTGATAATTCTAAGCCAAGAAATATTATAATTATTGAAAAGTGGTCAACAATTTGGCTTTTGCTCAGTTACCCACAAAATTCCTTCAGTTAAGATATGTAACAGACAAAAGAATTTTCAAACTTATTTCTTTATGACAAAGATTCTCATAGAATCACTTAATACTAAAACACTAAACCAGTAAATGATAATGCAGTCATTTATTCACATATTTTGCCAAAGTATTTACTGTATCTAATATTTATATTAACACTGGGGATAAAAACATCAAATATAAATCAAATAATTTAAATCAATTAAATATGCTGTATACCAAGTACACAAGAATCTACTGAAAATACTATTTTCTATAGGTTGAGTTACTTAATAACAAAATGGTTATGGTCTATTATATACAAATATGTTCATACATTACATTCAATAAGGGTAGTATTGAAAACGCTTTTAATTTTAAGATTCTCCTCAGACCAATGATATCACAAGTCTAGTCTTTATCCCTATTCCTAGAAAATGCCATTATTATATGGCAATTTCACTTAACAAAAAATCCCACTGCATGGATTCAAAGGATTACATTAGAATGAGGTTTCAGCTTAACATATAAAATTATATGGAACAACCTAAGTAACTCTAGTTTGTGGCATCTGTGTCTATAAATATTATCCTACTTAACAGATTAATAAGCTTGCATTGTAAAATTATAATTCTTCTACTCATACACATTTTAAAGTAAATTTAAATTTAATGTAATGTAAGTTTAACTTGGTCGGTGTTTTTATTTCTACAGTATTTATATATTCAAGAGTAATTAAAACTACTGGGCTTTAAATTAGTTTACTTTAAAAATATAATGTAAAACCTTCAAGGTACTTAAAAGTATTTCCATGTGTTTTAACTTCATTATTTTTTATAATACAAGAAGTAGAGGGAGAGGGAGATGGCTGGGAATCAACTTAATGGAAACAATACAAACAGGAAGGTTCCTGTCTGTGGCTCTAGAATGAGGCAATGTCTCAGTAAGGAATAAGTAGATTGCAAACTTAAGGGCAGGTATTATATGATTTTATCTGAGTTTTCTTAGAACCTAACACAGTGCCACTCAAGCAGCAGGTACTAAATGTTCTTCTACTTCAACTGGAAACACATTTCATATTCTTTCCATTAGTCTGTTATGTATGATGAAGGTATATTAGAATTCATTTTCACAAAAGTGAAAATCTGAATGTCTTAAAAGTATACAAAATCTCTTTACCTGTTCATGTTTGTTAATGTTTGATCAAATGAATGTTCTCCAATCCTTTTATTACCAGACAGATCTCTACCACCACTTCCAGTATAAGTGAATTCATCACCTCGGTCCTGTGAGAGAATTATGCTTCATTACAAAGGTTCAAATTAAAATAATAATCTAAATTTAAAAAAAAAATTCACCTGGTTCTCTCCTGCCAAAATCAGAATATTTATCTACCTGAATAGCATGTTATTTAACTTATGAAATGAAGGTAGAATTTAAGAAAAATTGAACTCCAACTGAACACTTTGGCTAATCCAACTTCACTCCTCCCAACCTTAAAATACAATTTCCAAATGTAGCTGTTATCAAGACATTATGAAGGGAGGGGAGGAGCTAACTGAGATTATACTTTTTAAAATTCTATATTCATTTATTTTTAAATTTAAATTACAAGACAAAATCTACACAATATTGGCATTTGGAAAACTCAGCCTGATATATTTTTAAATGCTTTCTCATACTAAAACTTTATACTAAAATTTCACAGAATTGGTTACAAATAAAAATTTGATAGGCAAACATTTATCCACATCTTCTTTCTACTCTTCTTAATGTTCAGATTTTATATATATATACACATAAATATACATACACACACACACACATATATACATATATACACATATATACATACATATATATACACATGCATATATATATATACATACACACACACACACACATACACACATAATTTTTTTTTTTTAGGCAATTGAGGTTAAATTACTTGCCCAGGGTCACACAGCTAGTGTCAAGTGTTTAGTCTGAGACTGGATTTGAACTCGGGTCCTCCTGACTTCAGGACCGGTGCTCTATCCATTGTGCCACCTAGCTGCCCCTATTTCTTATGGAATTTATGTTTTTGCTATAGATGAAATGTAAAGATGAGAAAGAATTAGAAAATCAGGTATAGTATCAAGTTTATGCTGAATATGGAAAATAAGACAAAAGACTGACAGAAATCTGGTTTTGGTTTTCTTTTATATTAACTTTTTAAAGAAATTGCAAACCTGTGATTTTACCCTCCAGAGAAGCATATGAGCAATTGCTCTCTAACTTAAGGAGTTGCCTAAGTCACAGAAAAGTCTAGCCACCTGCCTTTTGCCCTACAGTCATAATGTAGCTCTTACAGGCAGGATCTGAACCCAGGACTTCCTAACTCCAAGTAGGACCTCTATACACTAAACTAACTTGCTTCTATTTATAGTAATAAATCTTAAAATGATTTTTAATCTTAATTTAATTTTAATCTAATCTTAAATTGGTGGTTCTGTATTAAAATTTGTTATATAAAGATACATTAGCCCTGAAACTATAAAAGAAGATAACTATAATCTAACCAAATTGTCAAAACAATGTACCTTACTGAACATGAAGACATGTCAGCTGAGACTGCATTTCAAAGGTGGTAAGATCTTTCTGATATAGATTTCTTGCTTAAGATTGAACTTGTTAATTCATTTAACCGAACATTTATTTAACACTGCACTATACTATGGAGGGTTTGGGTGGGGTAGGAGTAAAAATCTAGATAAGAAGTTTTTGTTCTCACAGAGAATGTACAGTCTGGCTGCATGATAGGTCATCACATAACAGCGTTAAGAAACAGTTTCAAAATAAAGGGCTATATGAAGTCAGAACAGGTGGCTAGGTGGCAAAGTGGACAGAATGCTGGGCCTGGAGTTAGGAAGACCAGAGTTCAAACCTAGCCTCAGATACTTACTAGTTGTGTGACTCTGGGCAAGTCACTTAATCTCTGTTTGTCTCAATCCATTGGAGAAGGAAATGGCAACCACTCCAGTATCCTCACCAAGAAAACCCCATATGGGGTCACAAAGAATAGGATACAAGTGAATAACAAGTTTCAGGTATGGCTAGGTGGCACAGTGCATAAAGCACCAGGCTTGGAGTCAGGAAGATTCAAGTTCAAATCTAACCTCAGATACTGACTAGTGTGACCCTGGGCAAGTCACTTAACCTTATTTGCCTCAGTTTCATCTGTATGATGAGATGGAGAAGGAAATAGCAAACCACTTCGATATCTTTGCCAAGAAAATCCCAATGGTGCTGCAAAAGTTGGACATGACTGAAATGACTGAACAACAACAAAAATGAAGTCAGAGGAAGAGTGAAAGCTGCACGGCCCAGATGTTATCTGAGTGGGTTTTCAGGGACAGATAGTAAATCAGTTAAAGAAGACAAGGGCACTCTAAGAATAGGGTACGATGTATGCAAAGGCATGGTGAAGGGCATAGCATATTCATGGCACAAAGTAGGACACTTTGGCTTGGGCACAGCATAGTGGAGATTAAGTCCAGAGGCAGAATGGTGCCAGACTGTGGAAGTCCCTTTTATGCCAAAATTTTACCAGGTCTATTGGTATGAAAGATTAGTCTAGGAGTAGGGTAAAATCTAGTGAGCAAGAGGGTGAAGATTACTGCTGTAGTATAGGTTTGTCTAATGAATGCTGGCAGTGAGAGTGAAGGAGAGAATAGATTTAATTCATAAAACATGCATTAAGAAGTACCTGCAACATTCAAGGCACTGAGCAAGGTGGGGGGAAGGAATAAGAAAATCAAAACAAACCCACTTTTGCCTTTAAGGAACTTATGACATAGTTGGATGAGATTCTATGGGCATGTGATCAGGTGGATATACACACTATGTACAGTCACAGCATGATGCCCCTGTCTTTTGCTCTTAGAATAACATAATTAGAGCTAGAAGGGTGCTTAGAAGCCATCTAGTATAATCCCCTCAGTTTACAATGAAGAAACTCAAGTCTACAGAGGTTAAAAGTGACTTATCCAAGGATACACCACTATTAAGCAGCAAAGTTGGGGGTTTGGAACCAGGCCCACTGATTCCAAATATAGCATATTTTCCATTGTGCTACAGGCAAACTGACTTGCCCAAGAAAACACAGGCAATAAATGGCAGAGGGAGAGGTTAACCTCGGGTTCTGACACCAAATCCAGGGCTCTCTACGCTACCATGCATGTACTTATTTATTCTGCTCTGTAGCTCAGTAATTTGTGCATAACTCATCCTCTTCCCATTTAGAATATTTTGCTTCTTGAGTGCTGATACAGTATCTTGTTTCATTCCTTAATCCCTGTGACATATACATAGCATAGTACCTAATCATTTATTAAGTATTTGTTGAATTAAATTATTTTCTGGAGAGAAACAGCATACTACGGAATTTCTTCTTCATAGGACAAATGCTCCAATAGAGATGACTCTTCTAAATAACAATCTCAAATATAGTTTAGAATAGTAATCAACCAGGATAATTTATTATTATTATTGTTATTACTATTATTATTATTATTATTCTGGTGAGGCAATTGGGGTTAAGTGACTTGCCCAGAGTCACACAGCTAGTAAATGTTATGTGTCTGAGGCTGCATTTGAACTCAGGTCCTCCTGACTCCAGGGCCAGTGCTCTATCCACTGCACCACCTAGCTGTCCCATAACCGGGATAATTTAGATTAGAGGTGTCGGACACAGGCTTGCAATAGTCTTGAGTGTGGCCTAAACTGGATTAAAACATAACTAGGAAATATTTAACAAAATCAATAAAAATACAATAAAACACAGATAATATTACATTTTAAAACTAAAGTTAATATGCGTCTCACAGGGATCCTCATATACACTTAGTTATTACTGCTACTTCATGGGGCAGCGAATATAGTGCTAGGCCTGGAGTTAGGAAGCCGACTAAGTTCAAATCTGGCCTCAGACATTTACTAGCTCTGTGACTCTGGGCAAGTCACTTAACCCTGCTTGCCTCAGTTTTTTCATCTGTAAAAAGAGCCAGAGAAGGAAATAGTAAACCACTCCAGTGTCTTTGCCAAGAAAATCCCAAATGCGGTCAGACATGATTGAAACAACTGAATAACAACAAAGCAACTCCACGAAAAGTTTCTTATAACAAACTAAACCAGTTAAATAAAGCTAGTTATATAGTGGTCTCACCTAACACTGCATGCAACATTTCACACCTGCAGCAGGCCCACGTTTATTTCCTAACATTAAGAATTTTAAATTTAAATCTAAAAAATTTAATTTAAATCAACAGCAATCTATTTCTCTGCCTCCCACTTACCAACTTACTAAAAAAAATTTCTACACATAATCAGAACATATTCCTCCAATGGCTATACACAAATGTATATGTGTGTGTGTGTGTGTGTGTGTGTGTGTGTGTGTGTGTGTGTGTGTGTGTGTACGCACACACAAGCACATGCATGCACATGCTCAAATATGTGTACATTTCTTATTCTGTACCCTAAATTCATCACTCCTCTGTAATGGACAGCATGTTTCATCATTGGTTGTCCATTATCAAGAATGGTTACTGTACTGATCATAGTTCTCACAGTTTTCAAAATTGTTTCCATTTATTTATCTATTTTTGCTTTTAGGCAATTGGGGTTAAGTGACTTGCCCAGGGTCACACAGCTAGTAAGTGTCAAGTGTTTGGTCTGAGACAGTATTTGAACTCAGGTCCTCCTGACTTCAGGGCCGGTGCTCTACCCAATGTGCCACCTAGCTGCCCCCCAAATCGTTTTTAAAGCGGTCATTTTCCTAACAGTGCCATGACTAGGTCTGTATCCCAAAAAATATAAAAAAAAAAGGAAGAGGATCTATATGTACAGAAATATTTACAGCAGCTCTTTTCTGGGGGCAGGGAGTTGGAAATCAGAAGGATACCTATGAATTGGGAAATGGCTGAACAAATTGAGCTATGTGATTGTGACAGAATACTACTGGAATACTATTGTGATTGTGATGCAATACTATAGCACTACTAACTACAAGAAATAATGAGCAGGATGCTCTCAGAGAAACCTGGGAAGACATACATGAGCTGATGCAAAGTGATATGGACTGTGTGCAAAGTAACAGCAATACTGTAAGATGATTAGCTGTGAATGATAGCTATTTTCAGAAACAACTCTGAAGGACTTATAGTGAAAAATATTCCCAAAGAACTGACGATGCCTGAATACAGATTGAAGCATACTCTTCTTACTTTATTTTTCTTTTACAACATGACTAATATGGAAATGTTTTGCATGACTACACACGTATAACCTATATCGAATTCCTTGCCTTCTCAATGAGGGGGGTGGGAAGGGACAAAGGGAGAGAATTTGGAATTCAAAGTCTTAAAAACAAATGTTAAAAATTGTTTTTACAAGTAACTAGGGGAAAATAAAACACTAAATAAATTTTTAAAAAATAAAATAATAAGACAAGGTATTTTCATTGCATAAATTATTGTCCTTGCTCTGGTTTTTTTTTAAAGGTTTGTAAAAGTCTTCAGAATTATTCAGTTTTAAAATATCGATCTTACAATATAAATTTATCTTCTAACTCTGCCCATTTCAGTTTGTGCGAGTCCTTTTATGTCTTTGAAATCCTCTATTTCCTCATTTCTTATACCATAATACAGCATATTAATTAATATGCCACAATTTATTCAGCTATTCTTCAACTATTGGACACTTTTTTTTTCCAGTTTCCTGCCACCTCAAAAAAGGTGCTATAAATATTTTTGTACATAAAAGGCTTTTTCTTCTTTCTTTTCATTTCTTTTGGGTACTGGCCTAGAATTGGCATAGCCGGCTTAAAGGCAGAGGTGTGCTGGAGTTAGTGCTGTAGAGCAGAGAGCCAAATATTAAATTTTCACTATGAACATAACACCCTGAAAATGGACAAATACTACAAATCAGGGCTTGAATTATTGTTTTACTGATTGTATAGGTTCAAGAATGTGACAGAGAAAACATTAATGCAAATAAAATTTTTATATGGGTTGTACGTATTTTTGTGGGGAGAGAAGAGCTGTTAAACCATTACCCCTGGGGGGACTGGGAGGCAGAGACAAGATTCTGAGGGAAAAGGAGGCACTATACCCTAGCTAGCCCAGTATACCTCAACAAAGATCTAGAAAATGCACCAGACGCAATTCTGATCTAAAAAGCAAACAAAATGTCACCATAAGCCATTTGTCCAGCAGAGGGCAGCTTCAAGGAGACTAAAAGGTCTACAGATATCAGGGGGATACGGTGGTGAGCATTCCAGCACCCTGTTATTGAAAAAGGCCTGAGAAATGACAACAGGGCACAAACCACTGGGACAGAAAGAAATCTCAGGGGATTCGTGAGCTAGAGTAAGGTACAAAGTGCCATCTGGAAGATCTGCAGCCCACTCAGTTCTGAGTAATATGCACGCATGTTCGCCCTAGCTGTGCACTGAGCAAACAAGTAAGTGTGTTCATAGAATTCCTGGGTTTATCTTGGCAGGTAGATTCTCAAGCATTTTGTATTGTCTATGGTTATTTTAAATGAATTTCCCTTTCTACCTTTTGTTGGACTTTGTTGGTAAAATGCATAAAAATACTGATGATTTATGTGGGTTTATTTTATAGCCTGCAACTTTGCTAAAATTGTTAATTATTTTTAACTAGTTTTTAGTCTAGTTAGAGAATCCTAGAAAATCAACTATCATACCACCTGCAAAGAGTGATAACTTTGTTTCCTCATAGCCTATTCTAATTTCTTCAATTTCTTTTTCTTCTCTTATTTCTATAGCTAACATTTCTAGTACAATATTGAATAATAGTGGTGATAATGGATATCCTTACCATACCCTGATAATGCTTACTCTGATGGTTTTAAATGTACACTTACCATTTTAAGGAAAGATTCATTTATTCCTATGGTCTCTAGTGTATTAAACAGAAACAAGTGTTGTATTTTGTCAAAAGCTTTTTCTTCATCTATTGAGATAATCATATAATTTCAGTTGGTTTTGTTATTGATATGGTCAATTATGCTAACAGTTTTCCTCATATTGAACTAGCTCTGCATTCCTCACATAAATCCCACCTGATCACTGTAAGATCCTTGTGTATTCTCTGTGCTAACATTTTATTTAAAAATTTTGTCACTATTCATTAGGGAAACTGGTCTATAGTTTTCTTTCTCTTTTTTACTCTTCTCAATTCAGGTATCACACCACTTTTGTGTCATAAAAGTAATCTGGTAGAACTTCACCTATTTTTCCAACTAGTTTATAAAGTATTGCAATCAACTGTTCTTTAAATGGTAGGCAAAATTTGCCTGCGAATCCATCTGGCCCTGGGGACTTTTTCTTAGGGAATTCATTGATAGCTTGTTCAATTTCTTTTTCTAAGATGGGGCTAAATGGTCTATTGCCTCTTCTGTTAACCTGGGCAATTTATATTTTTATAAATATTCATCCATTTTGCTTAGATTGTCAGATTTATTGGCATATAATACGGCAAAACAGCTTTAATTTCCTCTTCATTGGTGGTGAATTTACCCCTTCCATTTTTGATACTGGTAATTTGGTTTTCTTCTTTCCTTTTAAAAATCAAATTAACCAATGGTTTATCTATTTTATTGTTTTTTTCTCCTCCATAAACCCAGCTTCTAGTCACGTACAATATCTTAAAGGAAGATATTCACAACTAGTGAACAAAGAATACCTTCAAACAAAGGAGGAATCAGATGATGATAGAAATATAATCATAACCCAAGTTAATGTTTCTTAATAGTTCATACCTGGTTATATATAGTGCCCCAAAAGCCCTTTTTTTCTCTTCCTTCTGCCTCTTCTCATAGCCCCTCCTCACAATTCCCTGAGATTATCATCCATTTTGTACCTCATCCTCTGATGGAAGAGGTAGCCCTTCTCAACAACAACAAACGCTGTACAATTTACCATTGATCCCATTTTCTTCTATATTCTCTACCAAAATGATTCTGGTATCATATCTTATTTCTCCGCATCCACTAGGTTTTTCCCTTGCTGCCTGAAAACATACCCAAGTAACCCATAATCCTTGAAAAATCTTTACTAACTTCCACCATATCTCACTAGCTATAAGCCTATCTTTTTCTCCTTTTCTCAGCCTGACTCAACAAAATACCTCTACTTTCCCTTCTCTTCTTAACCCAGCACAATCTGGCTTCTACCTTCATCATTTAACTGGCCCCGTTTTCTCCAAAGTCACCAATAATCTCTTGATTGCCAAATCCATCTATCTCTTTTAATTCCTCCTTGACTTCTCTGTAGCATTTGACCAACTGACCATCTTTCCCCATTGGATAGTCTATTCTCTGGATTCTTTTTTCTTTTCTTTTTTTTTAGCTAGGCAATGGGGTTAAGTGACTTGCCCAGGGTCACACAGCCAGTAGATGTTATGTGTCTGAGGCTGGATTTGAACTCAGGTCCTCCTGAATCCAGGGCCGGTACTCTATCCACTGCACCACCTCGCTGCTCCTACTCTCTGGATTTTCATGATACTGTTCCCCCCCAATTTCTATCCACAAGACCAATCCTCAAAGTTCATCTTCCACCCAGCTGTCGAGTGATTTTCCTTAAGCACAGTACTGACCTCTCAACTTCCTACTCAAGAAATTCTACTTGTTCTCCATCACCATCAGAATTAAACATAAAACCCCCTTTTATTTTTGTGGCATTCGAAGCCTTTCAAAACTTGTCCCCTCCCCTACTTTTCCAGTTTAAAAACTTATATACTCCCATGTACTCTATAATCCAGTGACGCTAACTTCCTTCCTGTTCCCCACATAAAACACTGTATCTTCCAACTCTTTTACTCGCTCTCCCTCATGCCTGAAAATCTTTTTTCCTTCATTTCCATTTCCTGGCTTCTTTGAATCCTTTCAAGTCCCAGCTAAAATCCTACTTTCTCCAAGAAGTCTTTCCTGAACCCCTTTAATGCTAATATTTTCCTTCTGTTGATTATCTCCAATGTATCCTCTGTATCTTTCGTATATAATTGTTTGCATATTGTTTCCCCCATCAAATCGAGCTTTTTGAGAGCAGGATTTTTCGGCCTTTGAGTCCCCAGAGCTAAGTACAGTGTGTGGCACATAGCAGGCTTAATAAATGTTTGACTGACTGACCTGACTGAAAGAGAAGCCATTTTAGTGTACATAATATACAATCATGTCATCTCCTCTACTACAATGTGATCTCCTTGAGGGAAGAACCTTTCCCTTTCATCTCTATGTGCTCAGGGAGGTGCCAGGTATATACTAAGCACCCAGATTCTACAGAGTGTCAGACTAATAGAAATGGATCCCTGCAGGGCACATGCAGACTTAGAAAACATGTGGACATTACCTATGTTGTATTATATTTTAATTTTGTTAAACATTTCCCAATTACATTTTAATCTGGTTCATGCTGCACTTAGTTTTGCTGGCCCTTAAGTCTGACACCCTTGGTATAGTGGACTGGACTTCAGATTCAGGAATATTTGGCCTGAATCTTGCCTCACTTACTAGCTCGGTGACTCTAGACAAACCACTTAACCTCTCAACCTCAGTTTCCTCCACAGTCAATTGGCAATAATAAGCACCTTCCTCATAGGACTGTTGTGAGAGCCAAGGGACACAATATATGTACGTCAAGTATGTCACAAAGCTTCATGTGATGTCAGCTATTATTTTCAAGTGCTTGTTGAATGGTTTGAATTTATTTCTCCTGATATAAATCATGAATTTAACTACATTTGCCTATGTTCACTGGGTCATTTCCATGGGGAAGATAAACTAAATATTAAGTTTCATAAATGCCATCCCTGTTCTTATAAAGGTACCTCCTCCCCAAGGATCTATGTAAATATTGTGGTTTCTAAGAGCTCATATATTCTCCCATTAACTCCCATCAAAATATGCCTCAGACCAAAGAGGGGAGCATCTATTTGCTCTATTTGTCCAGTGAGAAGCTGAAAGGGGGAAGAGAGCCAGAAATTATTTATCCTAGGTCATGAATGTCAGTTCTAAAATAGCAGACTCTTTATACATACAGGGAATCCATAACACAGCTAGCAGAGACCCACTCCAGCACCTCTGAAGACACTCACACTATTAAGAAGACAAAAGGGCAAATTTTATATAAGAAGCTGACCTAATTTCAAATGTATATTATCCTCAAGAACACATTCTAAGTTTATGTGAAAAAGCCCAGCTTTTAGATAAAAGGGTCTTCAAACTTTTCCAGGGAATAATCACACTTGATATCTTTAGTCTCTAAAATTTAAAATTTATTTTCATTTACCATTATGGGGTACATGTTTTATCTATCTATGAAAGTTACTGGGCAATGATGACACTAGGGAGAATATGAGTGGGAATTTGGTGAAAGATGGGACATTATTATTCGACTTACTAACCCCTAATGCTTACCCTTTTATTTATAATATGGAGTAAGCTAATTTTTCATCAAGTCCCCTTCTCCAGACAGTTGCTTATATTGTGATCCTCTCATTAATCCTCTAGAGAAATAAGGAAGATGACAAGTTTTTCAGAGGTTATTTTCAAACATTTATGATTCTTCAGAATAGGAAACTCTAAATACAAGGAAAATAATTATTTGTAATGGCACTGCTTCTAACATTTTATTCCCTCTCCTTTTTTAAGGATATACCCCAGTGATGATGAGTTGTCTTATTTTTTGTCACTTATCTTTTTTCAAAAGATGTCAGAAACAAAGATGATTTTCTTGTCTCTCAAAACAGGGCAGAGAACATCTGATTAACTTAAGAGAAAAAAAATTGCCAGTAAATATTCCTCAACCCTTTCATTTTCTGAAGCAAAAACTACCCTTTCATGAAACAATAGTAACAATGATGGTTTGCAGCTATGTAGTGTTTTAATGTTAACAGAGCTCTTAACATATATCATCTCACTTGATCTTCACAACAGTCTTGTGAAGTACATCATAAAGGAGCCTAAGAAATGATTAATTTGGAATATTTAACAGCTAACATTTATATAATATTGTAATCTTAAATACAGGAAAAGTTTGTATTGAGAATAAAGTTAAATAAAGGAAGTATATCTCATTTACTTCAGTTCCTATCCCCTATTAATATATTTTTTAAAATTTCTATGGAATATAGATTTAGAATTCCCTATGTAAATTACATGGCCATATTTAAGGTTCATATGAATTGAGGCAAGAATGGAAATTAGAAGAATATGGACTACCCTTCTAAAGCTCAGGCAAATGCAGGATGACTAGTTAAAAAAATGTGTTATCTCAAGATGCTGGGTGGAGAGGGAACGCAGAAACCTAGGGTGGTCATTGCCTTCTACTATAGCTAGAAATAATTGGACTTACTGGTGAAGTACTTTGAAGTCTCTGGCCTCCCTGCTAACAATTACTTGCCCCAAACTAGCTTTTTTTTTTGGGGGGGGGAGGGTGTAAAATGTACCAAGAATGAGTTATAATTCATAGAGAAAGAAGGGCATATAAATCAGAGACCAGACTCTCCCTAAAGCTACTTCCATGCTTCAAGGTTGTATTTTTATGGCTTTTCTTTATAAGCAACTTCATTTAAGAGCATTTTACAACCAGCTTTTTTCCTTCCTTCTGATATTTTAGTTGTAATATTTACAACGAACATGCTTTTCTTTCATTGTCCTACCAGTATATCATTAAGAGGACAGTGCAATGAAAAGAGTTCTCACTCTGCAGCCCAATTATATTGAAATACAGTTATTAAAAGACTGAGGGGAAAAAAAGCAAGTTCATGGACCTCCAGGTAAAATAACACTGGAATAGATGCTCTCTAAGCTACCTACCAAATTGTAAATCTCTGATCCCATCATGAGATCACTTTTCTGTTGAATGCATTGAACAATAAAAATCCCATGCTGAACAATCACACTTGTGTTCAGTAAGAAGAAAAAGAGACTACTTCATAACTTTGTAAATATTTAAAGCTAGGGTGTTCCTAATCAGGCAGTGATGAGAGAGTCTTAGAGGTTTCCAAACTTACTGCCCCTCAAAAAAAAAAAAATCACTCAGCACACCGCCACTTCCCCTCCCCCAAGTTAGGTTAGGCTAATACTTATGTTTATTCAACACCCCCCCAAAACTGCACCTAAGGCTACAATGCCCCTTCCTCTCCTCCCCACATCATTTCAGCTCCTCCCAGAGGTTGGGATTGCCCACTTCGGGAATCTATGATTTATCCTAACATCTAATATGTTCAACTCAGCCACTAGTATAGCTGTCTCCCCCACAACTTGTAGGCATTTCTAGAAAGCTATTATTCCAGAAGTGGCGGAAACTGTCATTGAGAGACGGCAAAATAAACACCAGAAATATCAGCATCTTGCCCCTCAGTTAGTTCTATACGTGTGCAACATATTTATTGGGATTTAACAATTATTATGAAGGCTAGGACTTGGATTGAATTTTATTCCAGGATAATAGCAAAGTTTGAATACAGAGAACTCTTTATGGGACTTCTCCATTAGAGAGGGAAACTCCTGTGATAGTATCAGTTGGGTGAACACTGCGGGTGAAAAATAAGCATGTTCTGATGCTACTTAATGTGTATATTTCTTCTATTTCCTTAATGGCTATTTGGACTTGATTATAAAAGATATTTTAAAAAGAGTATCTTTCTCCATACTTTACTGATCACCTATAATAGGCTCCTAAATTGTACAGCACTGAATTGCACAAAGAAATACCCACACAAAATTTATTTTAATTTTTTAAGAGTAAGAGGCCTGTTCCTACACAATACAGGGTCAGTTCAAATAAAATGATAGTTGCATTTGAATTACCCAGTAATTATTTTATTACTTCAGTTGGATGCAACCAAACTTAAAAACTTATAGAAAACTGCCTTGTAGTGGTGATCAATGAATGTTAATGGATGATCAGCTCTTATTCCACCATGCAGAGGTTTTAAAAGGCTATCAAGCAAAGCCTACTGAAGCTAACAAAGTTAATATCTGCTTTGAAATGTTTATTTTTAGTTCTCTTATCAAGTATGAACTAACCTAAATCTGTTATGTTTTCAATTGAAACTGCTATGTTAGAGTATCAACATAACTCTCAAATTTCATACTCATAGATTTGTCACGATTTCTAAGCTTTTCAGCTTATTTTATGAAGTAACAATGTGAATATGTTTTAAGTATTTTGTAACTTTGAAATAAATTAATTTTATTTTATTATAGAGTTCATTTAGCAAATGTTAATAAATGTGTCAAATTATTACCTTTACTGTCAAATTTTCCAAGATGAAACATTTTAATTGAAAGACGTCCTTTCTCCCCCAATATCAGTTAACTATAATAGAATGGCAATTTAATATAATTGATATAAGAATCTGCTCAATTTTCAGTTTAAACTAAGATAAGAGTAATTAAATACAACATTCATTTTTAAAATAATGAGTAATCAACTTACTGCTAGACTTAGTCAAGATATTTTTATGATACTTTTGGACTTACTACTTCATCCTCAAAGCCTCCTGCCAGCACAAGTGAGTATGCCCCATCATTGCTTCGTCCATGAATTCCACCAACATGGGGTCTGTGAACACCTGCCTCACTCACCTTTAAATTTAACAAAAAGAAATTCTGAAAGAACTGAGGAATCACTGACCTTTAACAAGTAATTATTTAGAACAAAAACATAACCAATCAAGAATCTGATATTGAGCTAACAGGACTTTAGGATATGATAGTGCTAGGAGCATTCTAAAACTGGACAGGCAATTACATCTAACGGTAAAGTTGTACTAGTAAATGTATATAGTTTTAAAAGTTATAGATTTGGGGATATTTAGGACATGGTTTCTATCAAATTACAATACAGCATTTATTTAAAAAGTTAAAAAGATTGGCATGTGCTTAAAATTTAGAAATATCAAAACCATTTTAGAGAAATATTTTACATCATATTCTTTAGGATCAAAGTGAATATTAAAACTTTTCTAAGAGTTCTTAGGCTGGAATTATGTAAGTCCTTATTGGTCTTCTTGGGCACAGAACTCAAGAAATTTATTTTTATGTATAAAATATATAATATATATGTATTAAAAATATATATATTTTTGTAGCTCATATGAATTTTTTAAGAGTAAGAGGCCTGTTCCTACACAATACAGGCATCTGGGTCAGTTCAAATAAAATGATAGTTGCATTTGAATTACCCAGTAATTATTTTATTACTTCAGTTGGATGCAACCAAACTTAAAAACTTATAGAAAATTGCCTTGTAGTGGTGATCAATGAATAATTTTAATATATATATATTAAAATCCAATCTTGGATATAACTGCTTGATAGCTATTCATATGAGCTGGTTTGCATTGCCCTATTTCATCAGATACAGTATTATTTGTGCTACATAAGCATAAAATACAAGTTGTCAAAATCTAATGCTTGAAAACTATTCATTTGTCCTGTGAAAGTGACTAGGGATTTTGAAGGTTGTTACCGGCACACAGTTTCTGGCAGATTTTACCAAAATGGACACAAATCTAGGATTGGACAAAGTAAATGCAAAAAGGCCTCAAACTCAAATGCTGGCCACTAGATGGTAACTTATATAGCCATAGCAACCCTCAAAACTAAGGTATAGAGGGATTCTAACAACAGGTTATTTTGAAATATGGAAGAAACTAGGTTTCAGTAAAGCATTTAGCAAAAATTGTCTTTTATCTTTAGTGAAGTAAATCCAAAGATGGTACAGGGATTACTCTGAAAGCCATGGTAATGGCTGAAGTTGACAAGGCTCTGAAACCAGAAAAAAGACACACATACACTATGCAAAATTAAAGGTAGGTGGGTTCCTGGTAAGAGCTTAGGATTTAGTGATTTTTATTAACTAAATTAATCATCAGTGCTGTTAAACTACCTTGAGATACACTTACATCTTTTTATTACATAGTCTAGGAATACTAATTCAAAGACATATCAGCATCAGTCAAGAAACACTGAAGAAGATGCCTTTAAAGTTGAAGACTTTGAAGTGTGAAGTCATGGGTTGCCAACGGGGAAAAAGTCTGCCTTAGACTTTTTTTCATGCTTAAAGACTTTTCTTCACTGACAATGTAATTTATCAAAATCACAGGGGGAAACCAGGAATAAACTGAGCCTCTGGGTCTTTTTCTAGAAGAAGGATGCTGGGCAGACATTCTATTCTATTCGCACACAGTTGACTACTTTAGCTTTCTCAAACTCTTGACTTATACCATTTAGGAAGGCCATTTTATGAGTCCAGGCAAAGCTAATAAACCCCCTATCTTAATAACAGCCTTTTACTTTTAAATCAGAACCTATAGTACAAAGTTACAGAATCATTTTAAAAAATGCTGAGAAAAATTATATAACTTAAAGGGTTGAAATCCAGATATTTTTAAAATCCATATATTCTACTTTGCAAAGCTATCTTCTAAAAGTCTATTCTATGATCTACTTCATGTTGTGCTTTTATCAGATCTATTAACACTAAAAACTTTTTTCTTTAAATAATTCGACAAGATAATTATGAAGCAAATTACCTGGACTCTAAATTTCCATGTGGTTCCAACAGGAACACCAGGTATAGGTCCATAGTGGTTAGAAGGAACCAGAGTACATTGCGTAGTTCGACCAACACAGGCCATTCCCTTTATAGTCACAAGATATAAATTCGTTATTAGAATAACCCACTGTTCTCAATTAGTCCTGAAACAAAACTTTTATCATTACTCAAATATGAACAAAATTTTAACATCCATACATTAAGGAAGATCAAAGTTTGGCTACAATCCTAAATTTTTAATCTTATCTACCACTCACTATTTCTAAATGGGGCAGCGAGGTGGCACCGTAGGTAGAGTGCCAAACCTGGAGTCTGGAAGACTGCTGTCTTTGAGTTCATATCTGGCCTCAAACTCTTACTAGCTATGTGACCCTAGGCAAGTGACTTAACCCTGTTTGCCTCAGTTTCCTCATCTGTAAAATGAGTGGGATAAGGAAATGGCAAGCCACTCCAGTATCTTTGCCAAGAAAACCCCAAATGGGGTGACAAAGAGTAGGACAAGACTAAAAAAAACAAACAACTGAACAAAATTTCTAAATGCAGAGATGGCTACTACATACTAAACTGTCAGTAAATGATATCAACACAATTTTAGAAGTACAAAAAGCTATTTTTCTCTTTACCTTGCCCCAGTCTCTATGGCTTTCAGTACTAGCAGATGGCATCTTTGCTTTCTTTTTACTCTGTTTGAGTTTTTCGCCAGCTTTTACAACTTCATTTGAATCAATTTTACAGGAAGGACAATACCTTTAAAAAAAAAAAGAGCAGGGGTGGAGCTGTAAAAGTTTGATATATTTGGTGTTGAGAAAAAAAAAACCCAGCAGAATAAACTGCTGTAACAGAGAA
The DNA here is from genome assembly GCF_003287225.1 of Phascolarctos cinereus. NCBI lineage: Eukaryota > Metazoa > Chordata > Mammalia > Diprotodontia > Phascolarctidae > Phascolarctos > Phascolarctos cinereus. The sequence continues at coordinate 118,625,780 of NW_027555847.1, forward strand.
TAAGTAGAACAAATTTCTTTATTTTTGACAATTATACCATAGGGAGCATATAGCAAACAGGTGATTTCTGGTATTAAAGAATTAAATCTATTTCTTTAAAAAATTTACATATTTAAGTCAAAATAAAAATATTCCATTAGAATTCAAAATCCTTAAAAAAGACATGACTAAAATATCACAAAGCCTTCATAAAATGATGCTGATTAAAAAAAGTCAGAAAATTATCTGTCAATAAGACACTGCTGTTATAATGCAGCCATCCCTGGGACATGTCCTACAAAACCAAGATTGTTCTTTGTTGTATTTACTGTAATGGGATTTTACCTAGATTACCCACCAATGAGCTTTTGCGTGTCCCCATAGATACTTTTTAGCTTGAAAAATTCTATAACCATAAGTTCAGCTTTGTTCATTGTTGAAGGAAAAAAAAAACCAAAAAACAACTATCAGTAACCTACATACTATCAAAGCCTTATTTCCCAGGGCTAAAATAACTGGGTTCATGAGTCCTTTTACCTGGAAGCCCTAAGTAGAGCTGTCAACTTCATTAGGATTGGAGGTCTGAAGGCTTCCACATAATAATACTATTTCTTAAATTGGGGTCTGAATCCCTAGGGAGGATATTAGGGAAGTCTGAGGGAATCACAAAAGTTACAGCCAAATAACTTCTAATTGATTAATAATATCAGCTAACTAGAGACACGAGAGACACAATGTTTTGGAATCTCTTCTCCTCAAGAATAGGATAATTAATAGGAATAAATCTGTCTTTGGAATGAGGAATAGCAACCCGAGCACTTCAGGCAGTCTAAGATGTTATCTTTGATAGGACAGATCACACAGTTCTTTGGCTAGAAGGGATCTAAGAAATTATCTAGTCTAATCCCCTCATTTCACAGATGAAGAAACTAAGGACCAGAGCAATCAATTGAATTGCCCAAGGTCACTCAGGTAGTTAAGCAGCAGAGTCAGGAACTGACCCAAGATCCTTATAGCTTCAAATTAGGGTCCTTTCCATTGTGCTAAGATGTAATTAAGTATATAACCAAGATGAAACTTAAGGAATCCTCAAAACATCTGCCTTCTCAGGATATCACAATCTTGAAAGTAAAATATATCTCTTAAGAAAAGAATACAAAACCTACACTATTTGCTGAGGTAAAGAAAAAAATTGTGGAGTAATCAAAAGAGATAAAAATGACAGGGATTTTCATTCTTTCCTGGTAGAAAAGTCATCTTTTCTATCATTCAAAAAACAGAGAAAAATCCATCTTTTGAAGATACCCTGACAAAGTAGTACAGGGTTTTTTTGTTTGTTTTTAAAAAGATTTATACTACAGCACTTTTTTTTTTGAATCAGTGATTCTCATATTCATTCATTCATTTATTCACTCAACAAATATAAGCCATCATATTTTTACTGAACATGGACGAGCAAGGCCTATTTCTTTCACTGCCCTGGAATATAATATGTCAATTTCCAAGAATTATTTATGTATGGGTCACTTTAATAATGTGGTAGGAAAGTCTCATTTTTTCTTCTTTAAAAAAAATCCTTTCGTCCTTTAAAATACCTTTCTTCAGTTTTCTAACAAGTAGTTAAACTCATTTAACTAGTCCAGAAGAATTTAACTTTTTCAGGGTAGAGTCAGGTTTTTTGCTTTGTTTTGTCTTGTCTTGTCTTTATTATCCTAGGATTTAGCACAGTGCTTTCAGAGCAAGTAGATGCTTCAAAAAAACTCATTAATGTGAATGGAATTAACTTCAGTACATTTTTCATTCCCCCCCCCCCCAACTGTCTTTCTCTTCTTGCCTTATTAGGAGTCACATGTGCCTCAGGACCTAGATCTACAAGGATATGATTAATCAACAAGCCTTTATTGTTTACTGTGTGCCTGGCACTGTGCTGAGTGCTGGTGATATAAAGTCAAAATGAAAGTCTCTGAACTCAAGAAGCTTATGTTCCAAAGAGAAGACAATATGACATATGTAAAAGCGAACTTCATCTCCTTGCCATAATTACTCCCTTTTAAGTTGATGTAGTCATTTACTAGATCTGAACATGTCTATCTTGGATCTAGTCAAAAAGGGAAACAGAGTTAGTTGGGCTGAAAAGCAGTCAAAAGTCCTGGGGCTTTGAATAGCCAAGCCCAGGGGAGACTTAGCAGGATGAAAAGTTAGAGCTGTTGGAGACAGAGTCAGTTTTCAGTTAAAAAGCTGGCTCTTCACCATCTGAGGTGGGGGAAGGTGTTTCGCCGATACGGGACCACTGATTGTTAACACCTCACTATACCCTCTCCTATCTATCCATCTATCTATAACTAAAATAGACACAAAATGACTATAAGGGAGAGTCGAGGAGTGCATTCTAGGTATGTGGGACAGTAAATACAAAGGCTTAAAGACGAGAGTAACCTGTGCAGAGAATCACTTACTCTCTTTCCATTTTTATTCTATTTCTGCCAGCCAGTACCTTATCTTTTTTGAGGGTGAGGGGGTAGGGAGGTATTTTTATTGATGCCTTTTGTTTTGAAATAACAGTCCTTGCAGAATATCAACCCCTACACTTCCCCTGCCATAAGCCCTTCCTTCTAGCAAAGGAAAACAGTTAAGGAAAATCAATGGATACGTTGAACACTTCTAACAGTGTATGAAACAGCGAACCATGGCCCTCCACCTGTCTACCAAAAAAAGCAAGATTTAGCTTTATATTGTCTTCATTACCTCTGTTTCTGTGCAATACTCCCTGCACAACTCCTTCTTTTTTAACCTAGCTTTTGCAAAGGTGTTAGTAATGTTTAAGGAACAGGGAAAATAAGTGTATGAAGATGAAAAGAACTAGCAGGATTGGATAACAGGTTCTATCAACCTGTGTGTTTATGAACACAACTGTTTCTCCCTCTCAAAGTTATCCAAGAATTTCAATATGAACAATCTGGTATCTACACAAAAATTTCTTCATATACTTAAGACAGAAGGATTCAGAATTAGAAGAGTCCTTGTAAGACATTTTGTTCAACCTCTTTTATGCAGATGAGGAAACTGAATCTTGAGTGAAGACTTAATAACTTGCTAAAAAAATAGATAAAATATCCAAAATTGCTCATCTTAAATCTCGGAAAAACAAATAGATTGTGTGTGCGTGTGCGTGTGTGTATACACACACACGCACACACACACACACACACACACACACATATATAATATATATATATACACACATATATACATATATAATATATATAACACACATACACATAGATATACCACATAGTTAATAAGCACTGAAGATTTAACATTAAATAATCATTAACTAATAGAAGTATCTGCATGATAGACAGTATATTTACCAGTCATCTTCTGGAACCTTGCTTAGAGGAGGATTCAGGCAATAGATATGATAGGCCATATTACATTCGTCACAGAGAAGCTGCTCCTCTGGATCTTGCTTGCCACCACATAAATAACAGGAGCAAAACCGGCATTCCTTATCTGGGTCTGCATTACAGTGTTTGCATTCAGGGCCACTCTTTCCTGTTATGAAAGAAAATCGTAGCAAGTTCAGGCTTTAAAATGTGATTTTGTCAGTAAATACTTATATATAATATGTAGAATAAAATTTGTGGGGAAAAGACAACAACTGAGTTTGGATATTATCCTAAGATAGGCAAACCTACCTCACATGCCTTTTCAACCTTACCTTTAAGGTTTATGAGAGGCATAATATATGACAAAGTTGATTTTGAGCTTACAAGTATTTCATAGTATTTGGCGACAGCAAAAAGAAAAGTATAATTGCATATTAATATCAGTGATTATGATGTTTAAGACATCAGAGGTACAAACAGCTCCACGACAAAATACCTCTCTTCAAGGAGCTCTTCTTGGACACGAAGAACAGCTAACAATTCAAAACAGCACACACTAAGTACAAATTGAGTGATGCAGACAATAAATGAGGAATATATGCTATAAAATAACAGTCTCAATGAAAGTTTGATATCATTGTATAAAAGCAGATCCTCTCTCATGGGGTTGCAAAAATATATAGCGTGTTTTACAAAACATTGTTCTAAATTTATTTTACTCACAAACAATTCATTATAGCTATAACTAAGATTCCATCAAATGACCTGGCAAATATAGAATTTTGCTTAGATACACATTAAATAAGCACCAACCACAAAATAAAATTTAGACAGCTGGAAAAAGCAATTTTCCGCACCTAATATCAGCTTTAAATTTATATTTTAGGAGGCTATGTCTGTAATATACTTTTCTCTAGGTTGAAACCATCTATATTCTTAGATGCAGCAAAACTATAAAACCATTAAAATGTTATTTTGATTTCTTCTCATAAACCCCCAAATCCACAAATCACTGAATTTTTTTTATAGATAGCAAAATCTGTGTTTTCCTCTGGCATGCTTCAATTTTGATTTATTTTGATTTTTTAAAAAGATTTTAACTGCCAGAACTTTAAATGGTCTTGCATACATCAGAATATATTCAACCATCACTTATTAAGTGTCTACTATGGGCCAAGAACTTTGCTAAGAGCTAGGGATAGAAAGTTAAAAAATGAAATGCCTCATGCTCTGAAGGATATTACTTTCTATTGGAGGAGACATATACATAAGTGTATACAAAATAAATACAAGGTCATTTTTATTGGTGAGAGAGAGAGGGCACTACTAGCAGCAGATAAACAGAGTTGTGAAGGAAACAAAAGGATTTTAAGAGGCAGAAGGAGGGAAAACATTCTGTACCTATGGAGTTCACTGCTTCACATACAAAATTTCTTTATCTTTGTAATACCAAAATATTAACGTTTGTTGATGAGTATTAAGTTTATAACAGAAATTAAAATACTGATGTGACAGTCAAGTTGATCTGCCTATGGGGCATATTTTCCATGCTGCTTGAGGTACTTATGAAAAATACACCAAATATACAATATGGTTCCAAGTGGCTTATCTGAAGATTGTAGATATTTAGGAGCAACAGAAAGAACTGGGAAAAATTTTCTCATGAAGGTGGTAGCAAGTCCCTGTGCTTCTTCCCTAGGAAGAAACAGTGCTTGCCTCATCCTACTTGTTTGACCACAGGCTTAATGGTTAAACCCTATGGGGAGCTTTAAGACACTTTGCATGTGGAGTATTCCTCTATGCTTTAAGTTACTGCAGAGAATAAAGTGATCTTAAAATAATGGAAGAAGATTCCAAATTAGAAACAAAGACATCAAAAGATATGACAAAGTTGAAGGCAATTCTAACCTGTGTCAGAAGAACATAGAGTAGAAAGGATTCTGGAAGACCATGGACTGCTCTGGGCTAAGGAAATAAAGCTTGATTCTGAGCATGAAGCAGCTGCTGCTGCTTTAAGGAATGAAAATGGGGCTGTATGCTTATTGACAGGTGAGAAATTATCTATTACATGTCTTAGGAGGATAATAAGTAGAGAGGATTGATACCCTATAGAAAAGATATTGATATATGTATTTGTCAACCTGAAATTAGAGAGACATCTGCTGTCTTCCTGGGACTATTTAGGAAATGATGGAGAATCCTCCATAATTTGTTAAACTTGTTATCTGACAACCAATTCTGAACTTATGACACAGACTTTCATAACACATCAAACTGTATAATACACATCATAAGAGAAATAACTGAAGAACTGGTGTTGTTAGTAAAAATTAAGAGACATTAGTTAAAAAAAGATCTGCAATTAGTAAAGGAGTATGAGTAATAAAATAGAAGAGAAAACAATGGAGAAATCTGCTGAAAATGTAAATTAAAATATGTATTCAATGAGCATGGTATAGTGAAAAGGGTTCTAGATATGGATTCAGGAGACCAGGATTTGAGTTTCACACCTTTGTCACCTAACTTGGGTGCACCCCTGGACAAGTCACTTAAAGTTCAGCTTCAGTTTCCTGATCTGTAACATAAGAACAGTATAATTTATAGCACCTAACTCATGGGGTCATTATGGCATCAAAAAGATAATGTAAAAGAGTTCTGCAAATTTTAAAGGGCTATATGAATGTCAGGTATTATTATTATCATCTTTTTCTTATGTTATTCAATGAGATTCAAATAGAAATGACCCTGGAACAAGTCACCATTCAGCTATTATTCTTTTGTATTTAATGTCCTAAGGAGTACTGAATAGATTAATAAAACAAATTATTTTTATGGCTGAAGTATTAGGGAGTAAGTTCATTCTCTGTAGGCTTGCTAAGAGTATTCTTGATAAAACTGCACTAGCAGGTAGGACAACAGAAATAGGTATCTACATGACATAACTATACTATGAATGCTTTTTATTTCATCTAGCTTGCAGAATATGAGTACTTAGTATGGAGAAGTCCACTGAACATGTTCTTAAGGTTTTATGAATCAATGTTATTTCCATGTGATTGTGGGTAGCAGTTTTGGTCTGTGACAATGGTCTAGTTGCAGGAGAGTTTAGTGGTTAATTTCTCCAGGATATTTGAAGTCTGTATTGTAATTTGGAGGTTTGTCATTCATCAGTCTATGAAAAGATGGTCAATACGTAAGTCTAGCTGCTAGATTGAGTCTTGATAAGTTTTACGTTCTAAACTTTTATAGTTTGCAGGGATGTGTCGTACCATTTTTACTGTTTCTTGTATAACCTACATTTTTTCCCCACTAAACCTGAGCAATTTAAGGATAATACTTCAACAACAATAATAATGTATTCAGCCATCTGTTTGATGTTTTTGTCAATGTTATTATCAGCTTGGTTTATGTAGGTATTGCTCATTGAGGGTCTTTTGATTTTGCTCTAGGATCTTAACAATTTAATAAGCTTCATCCAGAGGCAAACCATTTTTATTAAGTAGTATATGCTTATTACCAACCTTTAATATTGCTTGGTCAAATGACATCTGCTTGTTCCAAAAATTTTTTTTTGACCGATTTATCATGTTCTAAGAATATCTAACAATCCCTTCCTCCTTTTTTTGTAAGAAAATGTCAATCTTTCTTATCTGGCTTAAGGTGATAGTTTTTATATTTTATTAATATGGTATAGACTTCAATTAGGATATTTTCCAAATCTGTTTTACAGTGCCAAAGGTTTCTATTAAGACTGGGAGATGTTAACTGATTGTTTTTCCTATTCAGCTTTGATTTCAGGATGCCAGTAAGATTCTTAATATAGTCAGTCATAGCCTTCTTAATATTTTTATGTTATGTTTGTGAAAATACTGTAGTTCTTTATTGTTATCATGAATATTACTGTTATGTTAGAAGACAAAACAGCAGACAGTGGGAGAAGCAGCAAAATAAGATTAAAGAACTCAACTGAAAGTAGAGGAGCTCAGGAAGATCATTTATGAGTCAATGGATTCACTTAAAAATTTGAAATCTGACTTGACATTTCAGGAAATTTGCCACTCCCCCACCCCCAACAATGCCGCGATTACTGACATTTCAGGGACAGAATCTAAGCCAACAGAGTCTGCAAGATGCTTACAAGAAAAGAAATATTATAATCAACTCATTTGGATACATTGTCAAATGCCAGAGCCTTGTTGATAGATGATTTTAAAAAGAAACTGAGAAAAAAAATATTACTTATTAAGGGATACTAGTTCAAATTCAAATCAGGATTAATATGTGAAAGGAAAAATTAAATATATTAAAAATAAATGTAAATTATGTTATTAAATGTTATTGAATGTAAATACATTGAAAATAGTCAATGAAATTGGGCTACATCCTAGGATAAACTACCCTATCACTACTATAGGAAGGGGAAAATTAATATTTAATTCTCTAGAACACTTCCAAGAATTCTTCATGAAAACACATGTTTTGATATATAAATTAACCTTAAAGCAGCACTTCAACAAATAAACAAAGCTGGTTAGGAACTCTGATATGCAAATGAATTATGTAATTCAATAATACAGTCTTGAAAACTTTGTGTCACTAAAAAGAAATTCAATGTATAAAGTTACAAAAGAGTATTTAAACCTGGGATTTTTATGAATTATAGTTGTCTCAAGTTGTTGGGGGCACCACAAAGACAAAAATGTCATCACTGAAGAACACAAAAAAGTCTCAGATTCAACTAACAAATACCATAAAACCCTGAAAGAAGAAGAAAAAAAGGCAGCAAAAAGCCCATCTGGATTGCCTTGACTGGTCAGTAATCAGCTGTGAGAGGGAGAACAAAATTAAATAATGAAATGCACTTAAAACGACAATAAACTTAAAGGGGGAAATGAACAAAGGAATTATTTGATAGCATGATAAATAACTAGTAAGAATATTAAAACTAGGAAAGAGCCGATAATCCCAATTTTGAAACAATTCTATCTCTGAAAAGAATAGGAGTAAGGGCAGGGAAGTTAAAAGCAATGGAAAAACTTAAGAGGTAATACCAGAAATTTATAGACTATGAAAAGAGCTATGCATGGGATTTTTTATCTGTGACTGGTTAATAATACGGACTAGACCAGTTCTGATGTGATGGATTACTACTGTGCCAAAAAAGTTGATATATGAAGAATTCAAAGAAATCTAGGAGGACTTAGATGAAGTGATGCAGAGTAAAGAAAGCAGAACCAAAAGCATAACATCAGTATACTTAATGATGAAAATCAATAATATACATACACAAAAAAATCAATATTAATGACAACGAAAATATGTTCAAATTGCGTCTAAAAAACATATGCAGGGAGAAGAGTCTGGGAAAATGGTAAAATAGGTCAGAAAATTCCAAGCTCTCAAAAAAGATAAAAGAACGCCTCAGGGAAAACACAGAGCAGTAAAAAATTAATGAAAGTAGGGGCAGAACAGGGGTCCTCCTAAGAAAACTGTAGATCTGAAGAAAAATCTCAGGATGAGGATTAGTCCCTGTGAAGAGTAAACACCTCCAGGCCAAGGTCTACTTAAACAACCAAGTTGTAAGCTCTCGGGTTAGCTGGGTTGGGAGGCTGTCTCAGCTCCAGGCCCCAGGACACAGGAACTTTTACCCCGGGAACAGTAATGGGAGTGAAGATTGAGGAAACCTCTGATGACAAGGAATGCCAGACCCAGCTGTGCTGCACAGATGCAGCCAGGGGCAGAAGGAACCAGAATAAGCTGAGTGAGTGCAGAAACAGTGAGGCAGGGACACAGCTGGCTGTGGGCACTTCCAGGTGGAGGTCTTGGTTTAGGTTCCAATCCAGAAGGGAGAAATGAAAGAGGACCTGAGGCCAGAGGCACCATCCCCCATACCATAGGACCAGAGATGATTATCAAAATTAAGCTTCTATTAAAAAAAAAAAAAGCACAGGCAATGGAGAAGGACCTTAGCCTATCATAGAGTTACTATGGGAATAGAGAAGACCAGGGATCATCTTCATAGGAAACACTGAAGCAACGATACCCTCTTCTACCCCAAAGAGAAACATCAAATGATCACCTGCCCAAAAAGAATTCATAGAAGAACTTAAAGACTTTGAAAATCAAATAAGAGAGACTGAGGAAAAACAAAAAAGAACAATACAAGAAAAATAAGATTATTATGAAAAGAAAGTCAATTAGAAAAGGAGACCCAGATTCTTGAAGAAAACGACTCCTTGAAAATCAGAACTGGGCACAGGGAAGCCAACAAAGTTGTAAGAGATTAAGAAATAATAAAACAAAATATAAAGAATGAAAAAATAGAAGAAAATATGAAACATCTCATAAAAAAAACAACCAATATGGAGAACAGATCAAAAAGAGAAAACATAAAAATAATTGGACTACCTGAAAGCTATGATCAAAAAAAGCATCTTGACAATAAAGAAAATTGTCCTGAAGCATTAGAATGAGAGGAAAGTAGAAATAGAAAAATATCCGCTGATCACTACTCAAGAGATTCGACAAGGAAAACACACAGGAATACCGTAGACAAACTGCAAAATCCCCAGCTCAAGGATAAAATATTACAAGCAACAAGAAAAAAAATTTAAATATGGTGGTGCCATAATTAGAATCACAAAACCTAGCGGCAGATAACACTGAAAGACCACAGGTCTTGGAACACTATATATCCAAGAACAAAAGAGCTGAGGTTCCAGCTGAAAACATACCCAGCAAAGCTAAGCATAATCTTGAATGAAAAAAAAAAATGGACATTTAATGAACTGTCAGACTTTTAGGGCTTTGTTAAAAAAACAAAACCAAAACCTGAACATAATAGAAGATTAGATATACGAGAGCCAAGAGAAATATAAGGTACATACCAAAGATGAATTACAAGGGACTAAATAAGGACAGACTGTTCACCTTTTATGTATGTAAAATGTAAAACATATGTCTAAGATTGGTATTAGTAATTGGGTAGTTTGTAAGAAAGATTGAGGTAGACCAGAGTACAACATAACTTTAAAAAGTAAAGCCTTTAGGAACAGCTAAACAGTGTAATTATCTTATACAAATGAGATACAAGAGGAAAAACCAACACGGAGGAATTAGATGGGGTATGAGGGCTTTTAGTCCTGGAAACCTACTTTCATTGGGAAGGGATTCAAGAGGGAACAATACATACAGATCTAGTAGAGTCTAACGGTCTTCTAAATTCAGAAAGAAAACATTTACGGGATAGGGAGCAGGGAGAGGACAAAAGAGGGATCTCTAGAGGGTAGAGTGACAGAATAGGTTAAGGGTGGGTACAGAAAGGTGTTTACATTAATGGGAAAGGGAGGGTTCTTGGAGATGGGGTAGGTTAAGTAATAGGAGGGAGCAAGGTAGCTGGGAGACATAAAGTAGAGGAGTCAGGAGGGATAGGAAATAAGAGATATGTACAAACACAAAAAAAAAAGATCAGGAGTAGAATTTGTTAGGGAAAGTACATGTCTATATATGCATATGTGTGTATGTATATGTAAGTGTATATCTATCTATATATATCTATATCTACATCTATATATATCTATATCTATATATATATTTCTACATCTAAATATATCTGTGCTTAATTGTAGGCACCTGGGGTGGGTGGTAGATGGGAAGAAGTAAAAAGTGCACAGCAGAGAACAAAAGGAAACTTACAAAGAAGCAAAGGAAAGACAGCTTTTAACATGTAGTATTTATTATATAGCCTTTCTTGAAATGGAAATTTATTGCTATATATTTTGAATCCTCTCTTATGTTCTGCTGTGTACACGAAATGCTTTTTCTTATTTTCTATGTGTTTCAATATTTAAGTTCATAATATTCTTTTTTCTTTTATTTAGTGTGTATTTAAGTTTAAAACAAAAAAAGTAGAAAAAAATTTAAAAACAATTTAGTACTTGTTAAACTCAATATGAATAGTTTGATTTGGTGTTAATAAATAATAAGTTTGTATACAAATGCATAATCATTTACAAAGTTTTTTGTTAGATTTTTTTCTTTTCAATTATTTAAGTATTTGATACTTGTAATCGTAAAAATTAAGTCATGTTTTGAAAAAAAGTACACACAAAAAAGTGATAGTATCTGAGAACGGGCTTTGTACTTCTGGATCCAGGTTTAAAAAAAAAAAGAAATGATAGACTCTTGTTCACACATGGAGTATACAACAAATGTATATGTATATACACATTTGTGGATGTGTATGGATGTGTTTATGTGTGTGCATATACAATATACATATATGCATATATACACAGATGCACACACAAGGGTATATATGCACAATATATGCATGTATATATACATGTGCATGTTAAGCATCTATATACACACACACACGCACACACATATACCAACATATATCACATAGATGTATTATTGTCTACCCTCTGTTATATGTATTCCACTATTGGCTAAGAGGTGATTTTTTTTTTAAAGCTCTGATCCAAAAATATAAATCCCATTCTCAGACACCATCTCTTTTTTGTTCACTTTTTCAAAGTACGTGTAAATTTTAATTTTTACTGATAAGTATACATATATTATATACCTGTGTATACAAACACTATATGTATGTATGTATACAAACACACACATACCTACATATACTATGTCTCTGAGTGTGTATAGTTGCAAGGAGTCTGAAAAATCTAATTGAAAGGGCTTTAAGTTGAAAGGGTAAAGAGGAGAAAACCACCAAACTGAGAAACAGAGACCAGATGTACAATAGGAAAAAAAAATAGCAGTATACCTATCCAATAATTCGCAGGCATACAAAATGAGAGAACAAATGGCAGAAGCTAGTATCAATAAATCCAAAAAGAACCAATTCAAAACAGAAACTAGCAATAAGACCCACAATTTCAAATAATTTACACACAATTAAAAATGGTACAGAAATAAAGACAGGCAGCATGGCATAACGGAGAGAGAGCTGGTCCCAAAGTAAGAACAATGTGGATTAAGTCTCACCACAGAGACAAATTGGTTATATGACCTTGATCAAGTAAGTCAATCTCTCCATGTTCCAAGCAACTTTGAGTACAAGTTACAGAGAAGGTGCCAATTTTCATTGGTAGAAGAAGTTTCTTCACCCAGCAGTTCCCTATACTCATAAAATCAGAGGTCTAGCCCCTAATCTCATGGATAACAAAGTTAAGCTAGAGATCTTCATGCAACCAGGCAAAATGGAATTTCTATATCACTGAGACTTGGATGGAACTTATGACTGATTTATGGCTTTGAAAGTACATATTATTTAAAGGCAAGTCAGTTAAAATGAAGTGGAGAAATGTAGACATGAAGATACATTCATGTGGAGAAATTCTGGGACGAGAGGCTGGAAACATGGTGGAGCACATCCTCATGAAGAGTAAGACTGAGAGAAACATAACTGTTAATAGTCTTGGGAGAAACTAGGACAAAAGGAGAAAACAGACAAGGAGTTCAGGAAGCAAGATACAAGTCTGGCAGAAGCAAGGCAATAGCTGTGATTGAGGCCTTCCTTCAATTATCTGGACATTAATGTGTGCTTTCTTTCTGCCACTGCAGCTCATAATCTCTTGGCTTGCTTTACTAATAATTTTGTCCATCAGAAGGTACAGGAGAGCAACTGTAATGCCTGCCATGTTTTAACCAACAAGAATCTGCTGCTCAAATAAAAAATGGTGGGAGCATTAGGAAGTTATTACCAGACAGTCTGAACAAAACATCCCAACCTTTTCTTTGTACACAGATAAAAGTTACGCAGGACAAGGTATGAGTGAGCTGCTATCTGTGCACTGGTTCCCTCAATGAAGGCATCAAAAATGCCCTGAATTAAGTTATGGGAAAAAGTGAAGATCAGAGAAGGGAAACCATGGCTGCTCAGAATGAATGGGACATTAATAATGGACCACGGAGAGAACACAACTTTTTTTCCCCCCATTTTGTGTTAATCAGAATGATCTTTGGGCTGAACAGGACAGCATTAAAACAGATAGCTGGTAGTTAAAATCCAATATAATCCAACAAACAATTAGGATGCTTGTGCCTGTCTTTTGTGAACTGAAGTCTGACAGTCCAAATGAAGTACATCCTAGGGTTCTAAACTGCCAATCCGTTACTAAAGAAATCTGCAAGACTGTAGAGAATGAGAGACATACCAAAGGATGACTGGGCACAAATGGACACTCAAAATAGCTGGAGATCGAGGGAAGATCTGCCTCAGAATTAGAGAGGGCCAAGAATCGGCAGCCTTGAGGCAATTAGCAAAAGGAGAAAGGACAACTAAGCAGCAGCAAAAAGAGTAATTGGAACAATAAGGGACTGCTCTAGTTATCTCACTGAAGCTTCCATCTGGATCAAGCTGACACCAGAAAAATTCTCCTATATGCATCCATTTTGCAGGGTCTTTACTGGGGCTTCTCTTTGCTACTGGAAATGTCAGCTTGTCTCTATGCAATCAAAGCGTTTTTTTTTTGTTGTTTTTTTTTTGCTCCCATGCTGTGGTTCTTGCTGTCCTGGTGCTCCCATAATTCAAACCCAAGTCCTATATGTGCAGTCATATCCACAGCAAAAGAGGTAACAGTCCCACTCTACTGCTGTATGGTCAGACCACATCTGGTTAGTTTTTGGAACACCCTGTTAAGAAAAATATCAATAAGCTGCCGAGTACCCAGAGAAAGGGGTAAGGGGTAGTAAAAGGCCTTAGGATCATAATATGAGAACTGGCTTAAGAATCTGGGGATTTTTAACCAGAAGAGGATAAAACAAAGAAATAGTATTGCTGTCTCCATGTATTTAAAGGGTTGCAATAGCTGTTGTTAGAAGCAGCCAGGTGGCACAGGGAGGGAGTAGAGCACTGAGCCTAGAGTTAGGAAGACCCAAGTCCAAAATAGCCTCACTCTTAACTAACTGTGCAATCCTGAGCAAGTTGCTTAATGTATGTCTCAGTTTCCTGGAATGTATACAATGAGAATTGTAAAATATAACATAGCATGTACCTAAAGTTGTTTTGAAGAAAAAAAATGAGATATTAAAGCACTTAGCACATCTGACACATAAGAGCTTAATAAATGCTTATTTCCTTCTTCTTTCCTTGTAATAAAGTGTTTTGTAAATATATGAACCATGGCCAACTACCACACATTCCAAGACTCATGATGAAATTCTATCAGGAAGCTGCCTACCTCCTGATAGAGGAGCATTTGGCCTAGAGTACAGAATGACATCTATCTATGGACATGGCCAATATGAGAATTTGTTTTACTTAACAATTTTTTAAAAGGGGTTTTGCTTTTCCTGCTTTCCCAATTGGGGGATGGGGGAAGAGAGATATACTTGTTGATTGACATAAAAGACTGATTAGATTTGTTCTGCTTGACTCCAGAAAACAGCATTTGGAGCAAGGGATAGAAACTACAAATAGGCAAATTCAGGCTTGATATAAAGAAAAATTTCTCCAGTATAATAATGGATTGCTTTGTAAAGGTCTTTAAACAAAGACTGGAAGACCACTTATAGAGCACTCTGTAGAGTAGATCCTCATTAACGTGTTCAAGTATTGATTGAATTAGATAAGCTAGGGGTTTCCTACCAAATGTGAAATTTTGTGATACATGAAATGGCAATCTAGGAGTAAAAAGTCTACCCAGAATTAAAGCATGCATAAAAACAACTGCCATGATGGTGTGTAATTCCAGATTAGAATCTAATCTCCCATAGTCCACAGGATGTCATCTTTCCTTTCTCAATAAGATCTTCTTTCTGGTCCTTGAAAATATTCAGATGCCCTACAATATTTTGTACAGTTTGCTAACTCATTTACTTGGGGGAAAGAAAAACACAAATGTTTGTAGCAAAAAACTAGACTACTGTGGAAGAGACAAGAATAGAATACTACTTCTAATTTATACCTACCATAGAAAAGTAGAAGGTAATAATGATATCTGTGTATTTTACAGTTTGGAAAAATCTTATACACACTCCAAAATAGTAGAAGCAGTTTAAAGGGAGAGAAGTAGTTAGAACAGTTTTGTATGCCTTTAGTTTTGAGTCCTTTTGAAGGTTCCTCTCCTTATCTTTTGGCTAAGAAACTCAATTCTCCCTTGGCTAATTCAGGTGTTTAAATGTACCCCAGTAAAAATGTTCCAACAGGATCCTAAGAATATAGTTTTAAAGTTGGAATAAAAATAGCTAACATTTATATAGCACCTACTACGTGCTAGGCACTGCGCTAAATGCTTCACAATTATTATCTCATTTGATCTTCACAACCACAATGGAAGGCAAGTGTTATTATCCCCATTTTACAGATGATGAAACTGAGGCAAATAGAGGTTAAAAGATTTGCCGAGGTTCACAACACTGATAAGCGTTAAAAGCTGGATTTGAACTTGTGTCTTTCTGACTCTAGGCCTGGTGACAGATCATTTAGTTGAACCCCTTTATTAGCACTGAGACAGGTTAAGTGACTTAAGTGACTTGCTTATTATCACACAACTCCCAGTATGAGAGGCAATATTTGAAATCAGGTCTTCTGCCTCTAAGTCCTCTACTTTAACTAGTGCACCATTAGATTTGGTTCCTAGGAAATGTTCCTTGACAATTCTAATCTTCTCAGATACACTTTTTTCCTACTAGCTGTTTCACTCCTCCCAACCCCTCACCCCCCATTTCTACCCCCAATACCAAATGTGCATGTCCTTTTTTTTCTCCTTTTCATAAACGTTGACCTTCTTCACCCCACTGTAATTCTGTGTATCCTTTTCGTCCAACTTTATTACGGTGTGAGGTGTCAAACCCAAGTCACACAACCCTTATTATCTTTTTAAAAAAAATTTTTTTTAAAAGGCAATTGGAGTTAAGCAACTTGCCCAGAGTCACACAGCTAGTAAGTGTCAAGTGTTTGGTCTGAGACCGGATTTGAACTCAAGTCCTTCTAACTTCAGGGCTGGTGCTGTATCCACTGCACCACCTAGCTGCCCCTATCCATTGCCTTATTATCTTAAAAGAAGAGATACTGCCAACACCATTTTGTTAAGCCTTGTACTTTAAAAATCTCATTCTGTTAATGTTTCTTAAGCTCAATTTGTTGTTATATAACTTCAGTGATGTTTTAATTTTATCTTAGTGGCAAGTAAATTGTTTAAGGGCTATTTCATGTTTGTCTCTATCTCCAAGTGTCTAACCACGCTGTAGGTGCTCAATAAATATTTGTTGCTTTACTGTATCCACCTCACACCCTTTGATAAATTTTAAATATACTCAACCAAGAAAACCTTACAATAAAAGGTAGAAACTGAGCACAAATACTGTCTCAAGAAAACTGGTGACTTTACAAAATGACTGAAATAATCTGCTTTTTTTTTTTAAGCCTAACTGGAAGTTATAACACTAAATTTAAATGAACAATTAAATATCTGATAACACTGGCACTACTTTGCTTTAAAAGCTCCCTATTACTACCCTAGGATAAAATACTAACTCATGTTTAAAGCTCTTCAGGACTTGGCTCCCTGCGGTTCTTTGTACATGGCATAACAAACCCATCTCAGGAGCAGGAATGCACTGCCCTCATTTCCTCTTCTTGGCATCCCTGCTTCCTTTAAGGCTCAGCTCACTTTCCACTTTTTACTCAAATGCCTTTTTGGATTCCCGCAGTCGCCACTGCTTAAACCAGATTACTTGCCTTTCCTTTGCATGTTTTGTCTTTACTCAGAAGTGTATGACTCTAATAGGATGTAAGGCACTTGTGGCCAGGCACCATTGTGTTCTTGTTTTTGTAGCCCCAGCACCTAGTTTAGTGCCTGGGCACCAAAGAGGCACTGAATTGATGCTTGCTGAATTAATGACTTTTTTTTCCATACCAGATAGCTCTTGCCTGTCATTCTTAGGTCAGTCATACAGAATCGGTAACCTTTATACCACTGCCCCAAAAGAAAAACATCATACTTGTAAAGGGTCCATCGGCAAATGAAAGTGGATGAGCTCCAGGTTTTTCAATCTTGTATATTTCTTCTATAAACTTTATCTTGCAATCATTTATTGTATCTTCTGGTCCACTGTAAAAGGAATAAATAAAAGCTCTTTTTACCAGTAAAACCCAAAGCATCAGCAAGTGGAAAGGAAAAAACCCCACCACAACAAAATGAAACAAAACAACTAACATCAATTTTATCTGTTATATGAGCTGTTGACAAAGCAATTATCATCAATTTTGTTTAGGAAAATTAAATTATATCTTTGTATAAACCACTTATTTTTGTGGCATCACAAAGACAGTTGTTGGTTCTCACAGGGTTTTTTAATTATGAAGCAAAATTTCATATCGTGATTAGTATTTTTAAAGAATAGCCTATAAATTTTTAGTAGGGCTATAAAAACTCCTCAATTTTTTGGAGAATGACAATTGTTACATGATATCTGATTACTCCGGTCAAAAACTGATAGAAGATTTCATGAAATTCAAACTGTGAATTAAAATTAAAAAAAAAAAAAACAACCCAATACAATTCCCTCTGCTGCAACATACTAATCTTTTGTAATTGAACAGGACCAGCTTACGATAATTATAATCTAATTTAAATGGTCAATAATCCCATTTTAATTTACTAAACAATAACTATTACCTATTGTTGGTAATAATTTTGAGTTTCTATAAGGGAAAATGTTATTTTGATAGCATAAAACTTTTATGCTAGCCTCACTTCTTAATTTCTAAAAATAGGCAGTTTCTTCTTTGGGAAGGAATATCAAAATTCAATTCGTCTAAGTGGCTTTTGTTAGTTTCTTTGAACTTGTGTAACATAAGATTGTTCTACAGTGAAATATTTTAATCATTTTTTTCTAAAAGTAAGAATGTGGTAATACTGTCACAAAGGTAAGTTTTCTATTCTTTGTCCTGTAGAATCACTCCCCTTTTCATCCTTCATCAGATCCCCTGGGTTTAATAATTATCTCTACATAGATGACTCACAGATATAGTCAGCCCTGGTCTCTCCCCTGAGCTTCGGCTATTTTTCTAATTGCCTATTGAACATTTCAAATTGCATAACCCATTTCTTAACATGTGCAAATGTGACCTCATTATCTTTCCTCCTCAAACTTTCCAAGGTTCCCCATTTCTATCAAAGGCACCAGCATCCTTCTAGTCTTCCAATTTCACTATCTCAGCATTATTCTTGACTCTTCATTTTCTCTCAGCCTATATATCCAATCAGTTGCCAAATCTTGTTGTTTCTATCTCTAAAACATCTCTACCAGAGGTCACTTTCTTTCTATTAACACAGCTACCACCTTGGTTAAAGCTCTCATTGCCTTGTTTAAGGGACTACAAAAGACTGGCCTCCCTGCCTCAAGTTTCTTACCATTCTAACCCATCGAACGCAGTATTGCCAAAACAGTTTTCCTTAAGCATACATCTGACCATATTATTCGCCTATTCGATCAACTTTTAGTGCTTCCTATTGCCTTTAGGAATATGTAAACACATACGTGTGTGTGTGTGTGTGTGTGTGTGTGCGTGTGTGTGTGTGTGTGTACACTTCTGTTTAGCTTTTGAAGTCCTACACAACCTAGCTTTAATCTATCTTTCTAGCTTCACTGGATATTACTCTACCTACTGCACACACTCTGTGATTCAAACAAACTGGCCTTCTCCCTGTTCCTCATATAGGACACTCCATCTCCTGTCTCTTCCTGATCTGTGAGACTTGGCTCTGGTGTCTCTTTATTTATTTATTTTTAGGCAACTGGGGTTAGGTGACTTGCCCAGGGTCACACAGCTAGTAAGTCTCAAGTATTTAGTCTGAGACCGCATTTGAATTCAGGTCCTCCTGACTTCAGGGCTAGTGCTCTATCTGCTACGCCACCCAGCTGCCCCTTGGCTTTGGTGTCTTAAATGTCTTGAATGTATTCTTTCATTTCCAGCTCATTCAATTCTTCTCTTCCTTCAAGATGAAGCTGAAGTAGTACCTTCTACATGGAGTCTTTCCTGATCCCTATAACTTTCTTTCCTTCCCAATTACCTTGTATTTATTTTCATTTATACACTTTCTATTTATGCTGTATATATTTGTATGTGTACCTGTCTTAGAATATAAGTTCCTTGCAAGCAGGGATTGATTTTTTTTTTGCACTTGTATCCCTTCAGCAGGAGATCTTAGGCAATTAGGTGGCACAATGGCTAGAGTGCCAGGCCTGGAGTCAGGAAGATTTATTTTACTTCCTAAGTTCAAATCTGGCGTCACACACTTACTAGCTATGTGACCCTGGGCAAGTCACTTAACCCTGTTTGCCTCGGTTTCCCCATCTGTAAAATGAGCTAGAGAAGGAAATGGTAAACTACTCCAGTATCTCTGCCAAGAAAACTCCAAATGGGGTAATGAAGAATAAGACATGACAGAAATAAGTAAACACCACCACCACTTGTATCCCATGGCCTAGAACAGTGCCTGGTTCCTGGTAGGCTCTTGATAAATGCTTACTGATTGACTCATCTCTCATTGTACCCTCCTTTTCCCTGGGTTCTTTCTCCTTAAAAGGCACTCTAGTACCCTGTGCTCAAGATGCAAGAATACCTAATTCTGTCTCATTTGCCTCTATTTTTCAGCGAGGAGCAAGGTCTGGTAGGCTTTACCATACTGGAAAGGTTTTGATCATGGCCCTGGCAACAGACTGAACCTGCCAAATTGCTTACTTTGTTCACACTATTGTACCTTCTCAATTTCTTTTTCATTTAAGAAATTTGGCCAACAAATTGCTGCTACCAAGATTTCTTTTAAACTCTGTCTAAAATGGTCAGATTAAATACTGTTTAGAAAAGAAGTGTTCTAATTTCTATTGGGCTAAATATTTGTCTAGATTTCCTGTGGCTGCTACCATGAGAATGAAGACTTCATGTCCTACTTCTAAAAAATGAAAGATATAATTTATTTTCAAATAAATACATCTGGTTATAAAATTCTTAACATGTTACACTGACAAAATGTTTATTATGGGCTACTTTAAAAAATTTTTTCACATTAATCAGGTTGTAAAGAAGAATTAGAACCAACAGGAGAAACCACAAGAAAGAAGAAACAAAACAAAGGAAAAAAAGGCAAGTAGTATGTTTTGATCTGCATTCAAACTCCATAGTTCTTTCTCTGGATGTGGAAAGCATTTTCCAACATGAGACTTTTGGAGATGCCTTAGATCCTTGCATTGCTGAGAAGATCTGTGTCTATCAAAGTTAGTCACTGCACAACATGGCTGTCACTTACGGGCTACTTTTTGAATGAATCTGATTACCTTTCACATTTTTATTTGAATACAGATTAACTAGATAAATTACTAACGGTTTTTAGAGTAATTTTAATCCACATAAATATTTTTGGAAAACTGAGAACAGTCTTCTGTAAACACGTTTGAAAGAATGTATTTTTTAACATACCAAAAAATCATTTAAAATGCTAAATAAATGATCTTTTAAAAGTCTTATAAAAAATTAAATCACTGCCTGATAAGTACTTAAGTCGTTGCCCTATGCCTTTCTTCCTCTCTCTCCTAAATATCTAGCATAGTGCTGAGTATACAGCAGATATATGATAAAGGTATGGGTGGAGAACACCTAACTATGGATGCTTGATGTCGTGTAAATCTGTCAAGCCAAGGGAAGTGAAGAAAACTTCATATCGATAGCCACAGAAATACAAAAGACAAAGTAGCTACAAAGCAAAAAGTAGCAACATAGACACTCAAATTTCCAGGAGACAAAGTACTCTTGGATTTTGTAGATAAAATTTCAGATTTCTATTAACATTTGCACAAAGTCTTAGAAGCAAAATGAACACAAGATCTTTGACAAGGAGACAAATTTGAACTCACAAATATCAAGACATTGCATGATAAGAACTATAATTGCAACATGGTTGTAGAAGGATAAAACTTATTCAAAAGGAACAAGATACAGGTCAAATGATAAGGGACCATACCAAAGTCCTTTACTGAATGGGAGTTTGGCCAGAGTAACATCTATATTACTCTAATACTCCAAAATATCTATGGTCTTGTCAATGCAGGTATTCATGCCAGTGATGCATATGGCAACCCTTCCATACCTATCTATGTCATGTGACTTGGCCATGTTCTTCCAAATTTTTGCTACAAAAAATTCAAAGCCCGGTAAAGCTTTCCTCCCTTTCTCTTAACGTTAGGATACCAACAGAACAGATGGGCTATCCAATAGCTATCCCTTGCTTTTGCCACACATCCTGTCCCATCATCTTTTATTAATATACTTCTTTGATAATATCCTTTACAGTACTTCTCCCCAATTCCTTATTTG
Organism: Phascolarctos cinereus; assembly: GCF_003287225.1. Taxonomy (NCBI): domain Eukaryota; kingdom Metazoa; phylum Chordata; class Mammalia; order Diprotodontia; family Phascolarctidae; genus Phascolarctos; species Phascolarctos cinereus. Next base: position 118,647,497 of record NW_027555847.1, read on the forward strand.
TCTAATTTGTTGATTAGCCCTTTCATGCTCACCATCAACCTCTCCACTGTCTTCTAAATGAGCCTGATCTTTACATCTTTAGAAGCTTAGTATGTGTAAGGGAACAGGGATAGGAAGGAACGACAGGGGTCATTAAAATAACTTTCAAGCCAGTAGTGCTCCTCCTATTCAATTCTGGACCTAATTTGTTGCTATTTTCAGTATTTGTCCAAGACATAAACATATACAAGTTTAGTAGGCTGTAACTATGCATCTGATATTTATAACTGATAAGTGTGTATCAATCTGAATAGATGTTCTTTGCCCACTTGATTTTGCCCGTATAGAAAATTATGCCAAATTATTTTGAATAATCTCTCTGTGAGAGGCAAATTGGCATGACGAATAGAGTTAGTCTTGAAGTCAGAAAGACAGGAGTTCAAGTCTGAATTCAAGTTCTGATAACTAGTGGCTACGTGACCCTTGCCAAGTCACTTAACTTCTCAGTCTCCTAGACTAAAAGTGTCAAACTTAAATAGAAATGGGGAGTTACTACTAAATTGTACATAAAGATCCCTGTGGGCAGCACACTGACTTAGAAAATGATGTAGTCATAGTATCTATATTCTATTATATTTTTATTTATTTTGTTAACTATTTCCCAATTACATCTTCTTTTTTTCCCCTTTGCTAGGCAATGGGGTTAAGTGATTTGCCCAGGGTCACACAGCTAGTAAGTGTCAAAGGCTAGATTTGAAACTCAGGTCCTCCTGACTCCTGGGTCAAGGCTCCATCCACTGTGCCACCCAGCTGCCCCTTCCCAATTACATCTTTATCTGGTTTGGGCTGTACTCAGGAATGGTGTGGTTGCTCAAAGTGTGTTTGATGCATTGTCTCCCTTAGACAAGTCTCTAAAACTTTAAGTGGCAGAAAGGGAACAGATCTATATCAGCAGTGGAAGCTCCCCAATGGGAGCTCTCTGAACTGCTAAAATTATAGGTCTGATTTGAAAACACTGAATCTAACTTAGGAGACTTTGCAATGTTTTAGAGTTTGACATAATCAGCATAATGCCACTGGCAAACAGGAGCAACAGAAGGATCTCACTATCTTTTCCTCCTTCACTTGTACTGAAAGCAGCAAATTTTTACTAAGCATGTCTCCCTTTTATTAAAAAATTAGATCACTGAGTAAAATTTACCTTTGGAAGATACCTTTAAGGTGGCATTTTGTTTTACCAAATTTAATGCTTTTTTAAAAAAGTAATAAACATAGGAATAACTTATTGTTTTCTACACCTTTCAGCGAATTGTGTATTATGGGGTGAAAATGTAGTGTGTGGAATTAATATTGTTTATGAAAGCCGCCTGCTCCATTCTAATACCTTCAATCAAGGATGGTCTCAGTGTGTGCATGTACATATGTACATGTTTTGTAAAATATGTCTAATAAAATATATAGATATAAATTAGTCTTAAAATTTTATATATATATATGGCAAAGTAGGCACATGAGTTGATAGTTATTAATGTTTTCTTGGTCATCTATTTTTGGATGTGATATTTTTTCCTACATGTCACTTATATTATTCCCTCCTTTAGAGGATTTCAGAATTCACAATTATGTTGTCTCATGCGTGGACCTCTTCTGGTCTCACACGGTTCCTTTTCTAATCTTTGTTTCCTCCAATGGCATTTCCAGTTCCTTAAGAAGTATGTTCAGGATTATGTTAGAGTCCAAATGTTCACTGCCCATGATGGTGAAAAGTTCTGTTATAAAACCTTTACAAAATTTTTTTTCCCCATTTTCCATCTGTCTTTCAATAGCGTCTTTAAATGTCCTAGGAATAACACTTACCATGTAGGTCTCCTGTCAAGCTTTCTTTAAAAACGATTTTCCTTTTGCTGCTCCCTGTTGTTTTATGATGTGATACTGCTCATAATTTTCCATCACCCTTCTAAGATTTTACAAATGACAACATAAATCCTAACCATGTATTCTTGGTTGCCAGATTCTTTTGTCTGACAAGAAGATAAAGCATTTGCTAATTTAGGCACTTTTTGGCTCTTCTTTAAAGTAATTTACTTCAATTAAACTTTTGCATGAAATCATTACAATTGTCAAATCTGTTCATTATCTGTGTTTTTAAATCAATAACTTAAATAGGTCAGATTGAAATTGTTTTAATTCCATGTTCACATTTTTCATTCTTAATTTTTATATTAATTTTGATCTTTGATCATATTCTGACTGCTGATTTGGAGATCACTACCACATTAACAATGAGATGTCTCTGAACCATATTACAATTAAATCCATTTTTTGAGTAAATATCATATGGTATCTACTATGCTCAGTGCCTGGTGAAGATTTTCTGGAGCCATTCAGAATATCTCAGTGTAAGGATTCTGTATTCTCCACAACTATTTGACATCTCATTCCTTTCTCCTAAACCATGATTTCAATCAATTTTTGCAATTCTTACTTATGTCCACCACACTGAAGTTTCAATGTAAAGCATCTTAATGAATTCTTTGTAAAACTTCAATTTTACAAAGATCTTTTGGAATTCTCTATCTAAAGTAGTCACTGTTGTCATTTCAGTTTTCTGACTCTGTGACCCATCTGAGGTTTTCTTGGCAAAGATACTAGAGTGGCTTGCCATTTCCTTCTCCAGCTCATTTTACAGATAAGGAACTGAGGCCAACAGGATTAAGTGACTTGCCCAGGGTCACACAACTAGTAGATGTCTGAGAACACATTTGAACTCGGAAAGAATCTTCCTGATTCCAAGTCTAGTGCTCTATCCACTGCGCCACCTAGCGGCCTGTCTAAAGCAGAGCTGCTAATAATTTCTTAATTTGCCTTCAAAAGATGGAAAAAATAATAATCATCATAGCTAACATTAATAGAGTAATTTAAAGTTTTGAGAGAGCTTCACATACATTATCTCATTTGATCTTCACTCAAATACTGTAAGATATATGTTATTATTATTCATATTTTACAGATGAGGAAAATGGGCTTGAGAGAGGGTAAATCATGAAGCTAGGAAAAGTCTAAATCCTTCTGACTTCAAATCCAGACTCTATTCCATTACATCACTGCTGCCTCCCCAGACAGGGAGATTCTATTTTGGACTTACTCTTACCAAACAAAGAGAAACTAGTAAGTAAATTATAGGAGCCCTTGGGAGAAATAACCATTCCTAGAATTTGTGCAGAGGAGAGGAAAGCTAAGTACAGTCTGACAAGTGTCTTATATTTGGGGATAACTAATTTCAAAGGGCTCGGAGAAAAGATAAACAGACTCCTGTGGACTAAAATTCCTAGAGCCTAGAAGAAATGGGAAATTCTCAATAATGAAAATCTGAAAACAAGCAGGAATAATTCTGATGAAGAGGAGAAAAAGTAGGACTTGTTTAATGAGACCAATGTGGATGCACTAAAAAGTCATCAAGTAATTTGGATTTTTTAAAGATATGTATCTAAACTGGAAGATCAGAACAGTAGAAGAATGAAGCATTGCATGGTCTTATAAAAAATAACAGGAGTATAAGGACTCAGGACGAGATGAGGCAAAGGATCAAAGATGACAGAAGTATTAAAATCTATTTTGAATGAATGTAAAACACTTATTAAGCACTCATCTTGTGCTAGGGACCTGGCAGAAAAAAAATAAAAGTTAAACAGTGACTGCTCTCAAGAAATGTGTAGTCTAATAGGGGAAAAACAACGCATGCAAAGGAACAATGGCCAAGAAACAGAGTGATGATTTGGGAAAACCACAAGAAAGGTAAGTGGAACAAAAAGCAATGACTGCACCGATTTGATTACTATTTCTAGATCAAGAGTTAAAGGAGGAGAGGGGCAGAGAGAAATGGCAAAATGCCTAGTGTAGAACAGATGAGATGCATAGTCTGGGACCAGGCAGACAGCGAGGGAAGTTGAGTTTGCATTCACTCACTCACCAGTAATGAACTACACAGGGTTGTAACACCTAATAGATTAACTTAAGGAGGTGGGCATCATCTCTGTAGATCTGATTTAAAGGATACTATCCTGGGGGGGCCGGGAAAGAGAGACAGTGACAGGGCACCTGACAAGTTGTATGGGCTAGATGGATAGGGGTAAAAATAAAACAGAACTAATGCTTCACAATGACAACAGATAAAAACAGCAGACTTGGCTCAACTCTTAACTCCCCCCCCCCTTCTTCTATACCAAGGAGAATGATTCTGGGGACTAGAATGGTCAGAAAGCAAATAGCTAATGAGGACCTGGTACTTAAGATAAATAGGAAAACAATGTGCCCTTAATGAGTTCAAGTCACTACACTCAGATGAACTACATTCTGGATTACTGAAAGAACTGATGTGATCGCTGAGACACCATTAGCAATCTATGAAAGATCTGAGACTAAGACAAATGCTTCCTAATTTTCTGAAAAGGGAAGAAAATGTAGTCTACAAATTATAAATCAATGAGTTTGACATTGATTCTTGGCAAAATTCTACAGTAAATCATTAAGAGATGGTCACTGAAGATTCGTAAAATGAAGTAGCATTCACATAATCAGCATGACTTTATGAACAAATGTCAAATTAATCTGATTTTCTTTTCAACAAGGTTACTAGACCAGATGGGTTACTGACAAGCGAATTCTATAGATATCATTTCCATAGATCTGACAAAGTTGTTCACACAACAGTTTATTTTCCTTTATAATTTGCAAGTTCCTTAGTCCCAGGATACACCATCAGGATATAACTAAACTGCAGATGGGAAAATCTTTAGGGTTATTTTTTACTTTCTGAACTTTAATTTCTGGACTGAAACCAGGAGGAAAAGATGGTCACAGTTGAGCTCAGCTCCTCTTAATGTCTTTGTCCTCTTCAGGTACAGCTGATATTATTGACCAGGCCAATATCAATGATGACCTTTTTCCAAGACCATCAGCTGTCTTAAGAATAAATTTAGCTTCAACTCTTCTCCAGTCATGGTTGCTTCTTCAATGAAGACAGAATTTGACAGACCATGTCTCATGCGAGAAAACAAGACTAGAATGAAGCATGACACAAATGACTCGTCACAGCTACCATCCTCCTTGCCGAGGACGTAAACCTGATCTCCACCTTTTGATGGGGATGAATGGAACCTAGTTTGACCATCGACATACGCCAAAAAAAAAATGTCTTCCTTCTAGAGTGCTCAAATTAATTTACCGAGGTCATCTCCAATCCAAGTTCTGGTGAAACATTTCAATCTCTGTTAACACAATATGCATCTTCTTTCTGTGGCCCAGGAATTCATATTTATCTCCTTTTTCCTCAGTCTCAGTTACTACTATGCCACAGCCTAGGACAAAGACCCCACAGGTGGCAGGAAGGGCTTCTCTAGATCCTGAGTGGGCAAAGGAACATGAGTATCCACAGCATCCAGTAGATTTATTACAGTATTCACCTCCAACTCTGGCTGCTGCTGCTCGAGAGCACAGAAGGCAGATCCAATAGTAGATAGTAAGCTTCTCTTATTCCCATCACAGCACAGCTAAGTTCAGTGAACAGTTCACGTATTTCTAGCTCTACTAGCTTTATCATCTCATTGTCCTGGATAGCATTTGCCTGGTTTGCAAACATTATTATGTTCTGCTCAGCAATGATCAGGTGTTCCAGTGTCTAAGCATAAGGCCATCATTGGCCACTACTAGGATTCAGGGGCTGTCCCCACGTTCATGTTCTTGACATAGGCAGCATGGCCAGGACAATGAGCATGAACATGTCAAGTGGTTGTACTATATTCCACATGGGCTGCACTGATACCCTGGGCCACTGTCGATATCTTCACGCTTATTAAACTTGGCCCCACCTTCCTTTGCCAGAATCTTGGTGATGGCTACTGTGAAAGTACACTTGCTATGATCTATATGGTCAGTGGGGCCAACATTAATATGGGGCTTGTCTCTCACAGAAGTCTTCTTGGCTCTGATAGCAAAAGTGACAAAGTTGAAACTCCTTCAGGATATAATGATCACTGCCACTGTGATGAACGGAGAGAGTATAGAGAGGGAAAAGGAAAGCTGAAAAAGTTAAAGGAGGAGACCACGGGAAAGGAAAGAGGAAATGATTCATGTTATCCTTATGGAAAAGATGGAAAGATGTAATATAATGAGGTAAATTCAGAACTGGCTGAATGACTAGAACTAAATAGTAATTATTAATGATCTAATTTCAACTTTGAAGGAGTTCTCCAGATTCCAATGACATTGGCTTAACTCTGTATTACTTAACATTTTTATCAGTGACTTTGATACTAAGGCATACTAGTCAAATCTGTTTATCATACAATCCTATTAAGAATAGCTAACAAAGGATATCTGTTGGGATTTCCAGATTCCAAAAGCTCTTGACAGGCTAGAACACCGAGCTAAATGTAATAAGATAAAATTTAATGAAGATAAATGTCTTACTTTTGGATTTAAACAATGTATTTGAAAGGTATAAGATGAACTACAAGATGTAGAAGTCTGTTTAGAAGGTAATTCATGTACAAAAGGCCTGAAGATTTTAGTGGAATATAAATTCAGTATGAATCAACAATGTCATATGGCAGCTGAAAAAGTTAATGCTATGTTAGGCTCCACACCAAGGGTGCCAAAACGTCTCAATGTTTAAAAAAAAATTTGTAAAGAGATCTTAAGTCCAGAACCTGTAGAATCTACTTATATGCAACTGTTAAAGGATACGAACAAAAAATTTATGAAGAAAATATTATCTTAAAACTGCATGAAATGACACTCCAAATCCTTAATGAAAGGGATGTAAATAAAAAACATTATACCCAATTAGAATGACAAAAATATCAACAAATGGTAAATTCCAGTGTTAAGGAAAAAGGAACTTTAACATATAGTTGGTAAGACTTCACACTGGCAAGTGCTTGATAGCAATATAGCAACATGTAATAATAGTCACAAACCTGATTATATCTTTTGACCCAGCAATTCCATTGTGAGGATTCTATCCTAAAAACATCATAAAAAGGAAAAAAGAAACTATCTGTACAGAAATTATTCATAGCTGTTCTATGTGTAACAACCAAAAGTGGAAAACATGTATGTCCAAAAGCTGGAGAAAGTCTGAACAAATTACAGTACAATAATTAAATGGCTTATGGAGTAAAAATGAAGATAAATTAGAAAACTGACTGAAAAGATTTATGGGATGATGCAGATGGAAATCAGCAGAACTGTATGCACAATACATCAAAAATAAAGGAAGGAAAACAGCTACAAATTCAAATAGGTCGTGAAGTACACACAACAGAAATACAGGAGATATTGTTTCCTTTTACGATATTTGTATCTCTTCAGCACTTACCACAATAGCTGGCACAGTGACTGCTTATTTATTAACCTTTTTAATATGTCTTGTCAAAGATGGTGTAAGAATGAATAATTCTGTCCCTCATTTTATATTTTGGTTTTATATTTGATCATTTTTGTAAGAGGTTACTAAACTCAAAATTTTTTTTAAAGAAAATTACATATAAAGTGAGTCTTAAGCTTTAAAATTGTCAGTTGTATCTTTCAACAAGTGTAGAAAGAAGAGTTTTAGAAAATATCTCTTGAACACACACTATAATATTAACAATGCAATTATTAGAAGAGACAGGTCTGAACTGACATTTACATATCCATGATTTGCTTATACTCTCTACTAAAGTGAAACATGCATTCACACATAAGATCCCAAAGTGAGAATTAATAACAACTTCCAACTGTATTTTTGGAGACTATATCAACTTTGATGATTACTTATTTATGATTTGAAGTAATTCCTTTAGGGAAAAAATTATTTTGCTATATTATAAAAATTTGGCATGACAGTAACTAGTTACTCTGGCATAAACCATACTGGGAAAATGATAGGGTCAACCAAGTTGTATTAGGAAGAGGTCTAATGGTGAAGTTTTATTGATATTGTTTAGGAACAAAGCCAATTTCCTTTCAAATAAATCTTGTAAAATTATTTACTAGTGACAAACTGATAAAAATAATGAAGTATATAGGGATGAAAGCAATGTACGGAGTTTGTGAAAACAAGACTGAAGAATGTTCACTACCATGTCTGATATACATATATATATATATATTTAAGAGTAGAAGACAATAAGAAGTATACCAATTGCAGATATATTCATAAACAGTTCTGATTCTCTTGGCAAAAAGCCAATGAAACAAGTAATATTATTCTATGAAGCAATCAAAAACAGAGTGACTACAAAACAATCAATGGTAAGAAAGGGTATGTGATAAAAAACAAATCATGGAGGTGTCAACAACCAAGGCATTTCCAAATAAAAAAGCGAATGTTAGAAGCATGAAGTTCTACATGAGGTAACTTTACAGAATTTGTTAGGGAAAAAAAAATCCTGATTTCAAGAAAAATGCCATGTTTATTTTTGTGACATAGCACATTTTTTTTTTACCAAGCCAAGGGGAAGAGACTAGTCGGTTTAATTAAGAACAGCAAAAAATGGGATATGATTGTTTACTAGGCTGAAAAAGAAAAAACACATGAAAATGTTAAATGGGTAGGAAGCAAAGATCTTCAAAGGATATCACTTAATACAGATTCAATGAATGTCAGAGCTGGGAAGAACCTTAGTCCTGAAGGTTCACTTTATAGATAAGTAAACTGAGGTTGTCATGGGAACATAAGTAACTTGCCTAAGATCACCTAATAAATAACCAATAAAGGGATATGCAAGTGCACAGGATCTGAAAGTCAAGTCTTATTACCTAGTCTGACTCTGTTAGATGCACTAATTCTACAACATGTACACAACTCTTCCCCAAAGCCACATGTTATAACTAAGCATTCTCCTTTCTTTTCCTCTTACTTGATTAGCATTTGAAATAACACCAAAAGCCAATCTTTTTGCAGTCTTTTATCATTCCAAAGGAACAAATTAATTGAATTTGTTCAAAACCACAGAGCAAGCCATAGTATTGTATTGCTATAATTTAGAATGACGCTATCTCTAAGAACAAGGTTTAACAGAATCACTTAGAAATTAACCAAGTTTTTTCTCTTCCTCTTTGAAGTTTTTGTAGCATTTCCAACACAGGGTGGAAGGCAAAGAAATAACGAATGAACTGCTTGTTTGGTTCAAAAAAAAAAAAGAGTGGGGAAACGAGTGGGTTAAAGAAGAGTTTTGTTAAGAAACATACTGTCAACTGAAAATCACAATGGCCATTTTGAAGTTATCACTGAACCAGTTATCTTTGTCCTCTGACAGAAAAATAAGAGTATTATGCCTGCCACCTAATGTTAACTGTATGATGTTAATAACATAGCTGCTATCCATAGTATTTTTTCCTAGTGAATTTTAAGGTTCATGAAGTACACTGAAGTCATGGGGAAGGAGGAGAGGGTCTTTTATTGTGGTAAACAACATAGGAACAAACTTGAGTGATCTCTGAAAAATTTTTATTCGTAGGTTTGGATTCAGAGAGCAGCCTTTAAAAGTAAGACTTAATATCTCTCCCTTCTTATGGAAGGTATGGAATACTGTAGTTAATATCAGACTAGGTTGATATATTGGGTGGGTATGCAAAATTGCCTTTTTCTTATCTTTAAAAAAAATTCTTAATTTCATGGGGTGGTTTTCTGAATAGGAAAGGGAAGAGAGATATCTGTAAATGAAGATATAAAAAAAAAGCACTGATAAAAAATTTTTAAATTAAAAATATGATAGGTATAGAGAGAACCAGATTCAATGAGCAACAAGCATATCTTCTATGTCATACTGCTGTCAGGTTATCATCAAGACTAACCTAAGGTCCAATTTTAAGATGGTGTAATTTAACTCAGTAGGTATAAAGAGTACTGACTCTGGAGCTAGAGGAATTGCATTCAATTCCACCTGTTTCTTATTTGTGTGACTTAGAGAAAGTTACCTAACCTCCTTAGGCCTGCCTCAGTTTCCTTATCTATAAAATGAAGGGATTTAATTACAACTTCTCAGAATTCTCTTCTGATTATATTTCCATTAAACCAGGACTTTATGGCCTCTCAAAGATATTATGCTTCTGTCAAATGAGCTGCATAAACAATCACAACCACAGGGAACCATGGGAAAAACAAGAGGCTGACAGTTAATAATAATACAGATAAGGGATTTTAAGGGATAATGTGGTAATGTAAGTTATCAAAAAAAGAATTTCAAAGTAAAAGGGGTCATTTCAACTAGACCAACTCTATTTTACAGAGCAGGGAAACTAAGGCCCAGTGAGAAGTAATATCCCCAAGATCATGCCGGTAGTACAAAAAGGATTCACATAACTGGAGAAAGAGAACCATTATTGTTCTTAGTACGGTAAAGTTACCAAAAAGAACGCAAAAAAAAAATCTTCTATGACATTTTTAGAGCAATTCAGTGACGTCTGATACAATTTGATGCCAAGTATTAAAGATCTAGGGTTGAAATCAATAAAACATGCTTATGAGTGACTTTTCAATAAAAGAGGCAAATTCATACACGGAAATAGAGCATCTCCTGTTCAATACAGTAAATGTCAAAATACCTTCTTGGGGCAACAACCGGCATTCACTGAAAGCACATTTCCAATGCCAAGGGCACTAAAGGGGAGAATCTGAAAAGTTTTCACTTGCAAATGTCTCAAAAATGGATAAAAAGTCCTGTCTGAAGAGAGATATTTATAATACATGTAAAACATTAGCTAACTTAAAAACTGATGCACCTTTTTATATATTCTTGTTAGCAGTACCATTTTATTAATTTGGAAATTAGTTCCCCAGCAAATTGCTTTTAAGGATTTGTGTTCCACTAGGATTAGAGGATATAACAACAATTAAAAAGGATTATGTGCTGTGGCTTTCTAGAATAAAATTGCAATTCAGAAACTGGGAAATATTTAATTGCTATCTTTCAAAATTTAGTTTCTTTATCCTGATCCTTACGTAGTTTTAAAGCATATGTCACATTATTTTTCCAACTATGATGTAATTTAGCCTTCAAGCTTTTGCTTATATCATTTACAAATGGTAAATATATTGAGGAAAATGTAATATTAGTTACACTGTAACACGTACAGTTATCCCTTCCATACTGTCACTTTCCCCATCAAAGATCAGCATAAGAAATTAAAAGGGAATTTTTGGGGGGAGTTTTGCATAAGGCACAGATGACACACAAAGGTCAGCAAACAGAAAAAGTTTAGAAACTCAGAAATGTGTAGAATATATATGGTATTGTGTATCAACACATTTTATCTTTTAATAACACAATAATTCAAACTTCTTCTCTGGTATGAAGGGAGGGCCAAAAAATTTTACAGATTTTCCAGATCATGGGGGCACCAAGCCCCTAGCCCCTGTGAATTGGGATGGATAGTTGTACACTGTAATATTAGTTACATTAGTTATAATGACATAATACTATTTATTCTTACTTTTATGATTCACTAAGTTTTCTGACTATACTTTTTTTGTATAAGGTAAATCATCAAGTCTATGTTATAAGTATTAGTGGAATCCACTATCAGCCATTAGTTAATGACTGGTGGGAGGGAGAGAGAGCTAACAAAAAAGGATAGATTATATGTTCTGTGAAATTTGAGAAATTAATTTTTTGTTCTAAGACTCTACTCCTTGTTTCAGTTTTTCAACACATGAGACACTAAGGTCACTAAATTTAATTTCATGACTATGCAAAACTAAGAAATTTTAGGCAAAGGAACCAAGTTTTAAATAAGCTTGTTAGAAGGAATTAATTTCTTCTCAAAAAAATGAAATAGATTTGTGCTATAAGAAATGATGAGCAGGCAGACCTCAGAAAAGCCTGGAAAGACTTGTATGGACTGATGCCAAGTGAAGTGAGCAGAACCAGAAGAACGCTGTACACAGTAACAGCCACACTGTGCTAGGACTAACACTGACAGACAACCCTTCTCAGCAATGCAAGGATCTAAGACATCTCCAAAGGTCTCATGAAGGACAATGCTATCCACATCCAAAGAAAGAACTATGGAATTTGAATGTGGATTGAAGCATACTATTTATTATTTTTTGTTTGTTTGTTTTGTCTTCTCTTTCTTGTGGTTCCTCCAATTGGTTCTAATTCTTCCTTACAACATCACTCATGTGAAAATATGTTTAATAGGAATGTATATGCATAGCCTGTATCAGATGGCATGCCGTCTTGGGGAAGGAGGGGGAGAAAAATTTAAAACTCAACAAGCTTATGGAAGTCAATGTTGATAAGTCAAAATAAATTAACAAAAAGATGAAATAGGTAAGTTAATAGAAGACTTTTAAAACTGCATGAATTTTACATATAGTGGTTTTCCCAATAATGAACACCAAGATTCTTTTCCTAATGAAAAAGGGCATGAATCCATCTCATGAAGTTTCACAACAGGTACCAAGGGTACAACATCTCACACAGTAACTGTAATATTTTATTTACTAGAATTGTGCAACCTGGTGGGATACAGTTAATATTTCACAGAGACACAATAACTTGGAGGTATCCAAGACTGGAATAAAAATGAAAGTCCACCCCCTCCCTTTAATTTGCACATAACAGAGACAGAGCTTTAGACCCTAGTCATATATCAAAACTTTCTAAGTTCTTTTGGTAACTTTCTTTTCCTAGGACTAGTTGCCAAATCACAGCGTCTCCTATGAAATACATATAATTATTAACATATGTTAAAACTCTACTGCTTGTTTATGATATTTTGAACCTAAACCAATTTTGCCTTGTCTATACATGAAGTCTTTTCATTGCTTACTTAGCTTGCAAAATGAATGACAATCAGCACTACTTTTTTTTTTAAATATATGTTTAGTATTCAAAATTTCCTTCCTAATTAGGGCAAAGGTAATTCACTAACCCTTAATTAACTGGAATCCAACTAACAAAAACTCTCAATTAATAGAATCCCCTATGTCTTCTCCTATTTAAAAAAGATCAGAGGATCTAAAACCAGAGGGAACCCCAGCAGTCTAATTCAAATTCTTAATTTGTCAGATGGAAAAGTCAAGGCCCAAGGCAGTTAAACAACTTGACCAAGGTCACACAGGTAGTAAACAAAGAGTTTCAACCCAGGTGTCCTGACTTTAATCTAGTGCTCTTTCCACTAGAAAACAAGCTGGCAAAGGATTTAGATTTAAAAAAAATTATAAGGCACATCCTGGTATTATATTGAATCTAATGCCCTATTTCTAAAATTTATAATATCACAACTACCATGCCCTTTAAGATATCAAAGATCTAATTACTTCCACTGCATTATACATTACATTATATTATATTATATTATATTATATTATATTATATTATATTATATTATATTATATTATATTATATCATATCATATCACATTATATCACATTATATCACATTATATTATATTATACATTCCACTGTATTATATATTATTATATCATTGGGCCCATGGACCAATACATTCATTTTAGGACCACTTTTAATAAGTATTAAAACAAAGATTTTCTATTTCTGTGAAGAATTCAATTAAATTACCTTATTCAAAGTTTATGTAAGGTTTCATCAGAAGCATTAGATTAAGTATCAGTGACAGAACACTGGTTATAAAGTTGTAGGTAAACAGAATGAAGCAAAAAGGGGAAGAGTAACACTGCCACAAAGTGAAGGCAGTCACTGGAGAACAGATGGTACTATAAGTGTGCTGCCTTCACTGCCCTTAGTCCAGTGGTCAGTACACTGTGAGGTGGCTCAAACATGCAATGGGATGCAAACTCCAACTGAAGGCCTCACAGTTATTTAGGCTTAAACTTCCACAGTTTTTAAATGAAGAGTTGACGTGGCACTAATACGAGACCATCCCAACACCAGTAAGGCAAGGCAATGGAATAGTCTGGATTATTGACAGCCTAAAAAGGAATGAGGGGACAGGACCCAAAAAACTTAACTCTAACTGTACCACAGTGCAAAAGCAGTTAGGGACCAGTGAGATACCAGGTCTCTGGGGTTAATTAAGCCAGGTCAAAACAATCTAACTGGCTAACAAAGACAAACAAAATAGAATTTCTCAGACCTTGCACAAGGTGCATGGATGAGCCAATAAAAGTGGAAGAAGGTATAAGGCCAAGAGTATAAAGTATAGGAAATTCAACCGCAAGATGGATTATGTCCAAGCTTCATTTATGAGACAGTTGCGCAAAGCTCACTTTTCTACAGAAATGTTATACATAGTGGCAGGATTCTATAGTACTATTAATATTGTGCTACAGATACTTTTCTTTCTTCTTCCTCCTACTTTGGACTTATGATTTCACCAGTGTGGAAAATAATTCCCCAAACATAAACTCCTTGCACAGATGAAGATCTACAACTCATGTGTCTAGGTGGTGCAGTAGATACAGTGCTAGGCCTGGAATCAGGAAGATTCAAATCTGATCTCAGATGCTTCCCAGCTGTGTAACCCTGGGCAAGTCACTTAAACTGTTTGCCTCAGTTTCCTTATCAGTAAAACTGGGATGCTGATAGCATGGTGCTGGGAACCTAAGAGATGCTGTATAATTGTTAGCTATTATATCCTTATCATCATTATTCTATATAACTTACCAGTCTTTAGTCTATTGGTTGCTTCTCTGTTTCATTTCTATATAGCCATCTCCCCTTATCCTTAAAAAGCCTTTACTAGACACCTTGCCAATCTCGCAAATCTTCCTTTTTCTGGCCAAAATCGTGGGGAAAAAACTTATCTATGCACATTGCCTCCTCTTCCTCTCTTCATTTACTTCTCAACCCTTTTTAATCTAGTTCTGACCTCAGCTCTCAACTGAGATTGCTCTCTCCAAATTCACCAATCATCTCTTAACTGCCAAATCTGACAGTCTTTTCAGAGTTCTCATTCTTCTCAGCTTCTCCCTACCCGACTGCTCCTTGGCCTGCTTTTATTCTCTTAGCTATATCACACTACCTACACTCAACCACATTATAATTCAAAGCTCTGTCCTGACACCTCTTTTCCCTTTTCATATTCTCTTCTTCTGGTGGCATCAGTGGGAATTAAGTAGCATCCCTACACAAATGGCTTTCCATTCTATATGTATCCAGTCCATCTTTTTGAGCTCTGGCCCTGCAACTTGTCTTTTGGGTTTTTTGATTCAGATGTTCTCGTTATGTAGCATATACTTGAGGCTTAGCTCATCTGAGACAGAATTCACAGTATTTCTCCTCAAATCCATCCTTCTTTTAGTCTCCTAGGTTTGTAACCTTGGCATTATCTTTGATTCTTCTTTTGCTTTTGCCCTGTTTTACTATTCACACAGCTACCATCTTAGTTTAGTTCCTCATCATCTCTTGCCTGGACTATTACAAAGGGCTCCCAGTTAGAATCTCTGCCTCAAGTCTCTTGCCAACTGATTTTCTTTTCAGCACAGTTCTGATCATGTATCCTGGACCAAAAATAACCTGTACTCTTTCTCTCTTTCAATAGAAGATAGGCCCCTCTAGAGCAGGGACAATTTCATTTTTGTATCCCCGATGCCTGGAACCCAACAAGCACTTAATGAGCGCTTGCTGATTGATGACTGATTTATCGACAGACTGACCTATACACTGTTAGACAGTCAGCAGGCGTCAGAGGACAAAACCAAAACCCACGCTTCTCTCATTCCAAGGTTGGCCGTATCCAGTAAGCCAAGCTTGTTCTCTCAACCATAACATGGAACCCTTAAAAAGCTTTGCTGGGCTAGCTTGAGAATATAACTACCAAATGCATCTACGGGCAAATGCATTCCATTATTACTAAACTGAAACTTAACGCAGAAATAACATTTGCTTTTAGATTCAATTTCTCCTGGGCTTTTAAAATAAGGGGGAAAACCCTACCTTCAGTTCCAATTCTATGTTTAAAATTTTTATTCTACCTCTTCCAGCTTAAAGACCATTACCCATAATGATCAAAGCAGAATCAATTAGCATTTCTATTTAGTGTTTAGATATTAGTATCTCAGTCAAATGTAAACTTATGTACACCAAGAAGTGGACCTAGTCTTTCATCATTTCATTATTCAAAAGAATAATGGAGGATATGGAGAGTAAAAACAAAAAACTTTAAAAAAAAAAAGGCAGGTATAATTCAAATGAAGAGTAAAGGAGAAACAAAAATGACAGAGAGAAGAAACTGGGGGGGGAGGTTTGTTCAGGATGTGTTGCCTTCATTGTATGAAGACAACATAAGAAAATGCAATGCGGATAAGGAAGGTTAAGCTGTTATTTCATTTACATGACCAATATGTTAGGGAAAAAAAAAAATAAAGCCTATGCAGGTAACTAGTTGTTTCTGCACAAGATGGTCCATACAAAATACCAGCTGAGTCCACATAAGCATAGCTGTAAGGCCTGGTTAATATATAAAAACAGAAAATGTGTCCTAAAATGCCAATAACGTAATTCTTTAGGTTACTATAGTTTCATGCCATAAGATAAGTTAATTATAGACTTAGGTGTTAATGTAGGGGGTGCTGATCAAGGGTCAAAAGATTAGTGAAAGTAATCTGCACAAATCGTACAGAGATTTTTAGTGTTGCTGACAGACAACAAAGGAGCGATTCAGAAAAGACAAATCAGAACTACGATGACAGGGAAATGGTCTTAGTGCTTATTAATTAGCATAAAATAACAAGGGTACACTTATTTTGTATTTATTATATATAATGAGAGACTGTGAAATGGTAACAGTCCATGCTAATGTCTGTATATTCATTTCCCATTTTTTCAGTCAATTTATTTAAATAGGTCAGACTGGTACTGTTTTAACTCAAGCTATGCATTGTCATTTTCATCTTCTAAATAAGGTATTTTTCTAGCAAATCAATGGTCTGATTACTTAAGACATCTGATTCAGAAATGACTCCCACATCAGTAATCAGTAATTTCCTGTTTGTTAGGGATAGGGATAGAGAATGGACCTGTGATTTTACTGATATAGAGAACTTCAAGTCAGGAGTGTGCAAACTTCTTTTACCAATGCATGTTGGCATATTCTCTTTGTAACCTGTGATCCTAGGGAGTTGCCTAGAGTACCAAAAGTTAAATGACTTCTTCAAGATTACAGAGTCATTACACATCAGAGACAAATGAACCTAGGTTTCATTACCATAGCTGTGTCTCTCTTTCTATTTGTTAAGATATGGTCAATTCGGTTTTTTTACTTTTGTGAAATTCTGTGCTTGTACTGTCTGGAAAATTCCAGCTCTTTTCTTGAGGGAATTAATAATACATAATGTCAGGATTCTACGTAGTCTAAAAGCCTTTAACTTTCTCACTTCTTTATCCTGAACTATATTTACAAAAAAAATTGTTTTTGCCATTCTCCCCTAAACCATTTCTGTAAAGTTTAATATAGTTTAGAGAATCTTATCAAATTCTTTATAGAATTTATCTTCTCATCTTCTGCAATAGATGCAGACACAAAATGTATTTCTTCATGGTATTATTTTTACTTATACTCATCATGAATACTGAGATATGAAATTATGTTTCTTATTGCCTTTAAGAATAGGAAAAAAATAACTCCTCCACTTCCTAATTATGTTTTGCTCAAAGGAAAGCCTCATTCTTTCATTTAGTGGCAAACGTCCTATATGTTATACTTTTGGTTATAGTGAAAATGACAATGTTAATATAGTTCAGTTCCTTGAAAATGACTCATTAGACACTGGAAAACGATTACACATTCAGATTGCCAGCAGTAAAACTGATGTTTAGATGCTCACAAAACCATACAATTCTTCTTCCTCTATGCCCCCTTTCCTGCCATTCTTTTGCTGTCTCTGCAGAAGTGAGAGTTTCTTGCAGGCTAGGCCAATATAACATCAGACCTGGCACAGTCTATCAGGCCAGAAACACTTCAAATGTTTTCCTGGCAACAGAATGTGTGTAAGAACAAGCCCAGCCAAGTATGGAGAAACTCAACAACAGTAGGTTGGACTAAGCAATAAATTTTTTTTTTGTTAAGGCAACCTATGAAACAATGGCTCTTAGTTTTGTGAAGCTGGAAAAAAATGGGCTAAGGGGAGAAATCCTTTTTGTTCTATTCTCACAAAATTAACTACCAGATATTTTCTCTTAACATATCAAATAAAACCTTGGTAACTCAAATGTCAATGCTGCTGGCAATCACCATTCCTTTACCACACCAAAACACAAAGTCT
Source organism: Phascolarctos cinereus (assembly GCF_003287225.1). Lineage (NCBI taxonomy): Eukaryota > Metazoa > Chordata > Mammalia > Diprotodontia > Phascolarctidae > Phascolarctos > Phascolarctos cinereus. The sequence goes on from NW_027555847.1 coordinate 118,665,714, forward strand.
TAATTTCATTTCTGGCCAAAAAAAGCTTAGTCATCATTCCTAACACAAATACGATTCTTAATTTGAGTTTAAAAATTAGTTTGACACTGAAAATCTGTAGGAAAGTTTAAAATTTTTTGAAAAAGACTGCTGACTACCCTTCATGAACAAGAAATTCCAATTGATGACAATTTCAATTGAAATTCCAATAAGATGACATTTGGTCAAAATGTCACAGTATGCTATTTTGAGAGTTCAGTACTTAAATACATGCCTGGATTGATTCTGTAGGTACAATGCAAAGTAAATCTTACCTTCGTATGATTTTTGCACGAACTTCTTTTTTAGTCCTCGAAATTTCCTTCAATGTGGTAATCTCTGCATCATACCAGAATCCTCTTTCTTCGGGATTTTCTACATTGTAGTTCACCATCACTATATCCCCTACATTTAGTTCATTCCACTTCAAGATTTTTCTCGCTCGTGGTCGAACATCTTGGGGAGGCATTAGTGTAATACCATTTTCTGGATAGCTAGGACACAAAAAAATTATGGTAAGTACATCTACAGCATCTCCATACAAGACATTTTTGAAACAAAATACAAAATACATAACACAATTACTTATGCAGAAAAATACAGTTTCTAATTGTATCATTAGAGTTAGGCACAATTAAATGAGGGATAAAATAAATTCTATGATTCTTCAACTGAATCAAAACACGGTAATTTCAAGGTTAAGACCCTCATTATATCAAGCTCTCCTACTTTCCTTCTTTGAAATTAAGTTTACAATTTCTTTAGGCACATAGAAGCAAATTTTTTCATAATCAACCTCCCCATGTTTTAATGACTAAAAAGGAATATGATAATAATGCATTTTTCCAATAAGATAATTGACAATTAGAAAATAATTTCTAAAACTAAGTCATTAACATCTTCATTTTTTAATTTTAAATTACATCTTATCTGCACATTTAGAAGGGACTTTCTTGATTGTGAAAGTCATCACTTCTTGCCTTAGTCATATTACAAAATCAGAGCTCTTCCTGCTTACTTATACTAAAATGTGAACCACTGAATAAAAATGCTTACTTACACAGTTAACTAGGAAGTAGTCTACTATTTTGAGTAGTAGGATTTTAATCCTTAAGATTTAAGTTCTTTGAGAAAAGGAGACTGGGGTAGCTAGGTGGCGCAGTGGATAGAGCACCAACCTTAGAGTCAGGAGGAGGCGAGTTCAAAGCTGACCTCAAACACTTACTACCTAGCTGTGTGGGCAAGTCACTTAACCTCTATTGCTTCCAAAATTTAAAAGAAAAAAAAAGATCCAAGTCTGATATGTCTAGGCAAGCTAGACGCTAGATCCCACTTGTTTGCATTTTAACCCACTAGTGAACAACTTGCCATTACTCCAGTTGCCAAGGATCAATAAAAACAGGAGCCCGAGAGTCTGTCATTTTTGACAAGGAATAACAAAGTTTCAGCTTTTGTCCCAGCTACAGGGACAGCTTACTCCATAAGACAGACATCACAAAAAACAAAGCCCTATAAGCTCTCTGAATCAAACTAGTGCATTCTTCTCTACACTTCTCTGCCTGAGATCAATATCCCACAGGCCGCTACAAATTCTGGCTATACATCTCCTTTCTTTTCAAAACTGAGTGACGATCAAAGGAAACTTTGCAAGGCAAAAGTCTGACCCATTTAGATATATTACACTAGTGTCCTATATCAATATTTATATATCTGGGTATCCTGAAAGGGAGATGGGATGAAATTTTTGCTAGTTTCCTGAACTGAGAAGCTTTGGGAATAACCAGACCTGCCTTCAGCCCTCACAGTCATTACTGAGGTCAGAAATTACTATGGAAAAGGGGTACACCTTCATTAATCGCTACCAACAACCAATAACCAACTGCCACCAACAGGCAAATCGACACAAGAGTCTTAGGAGTGGCAGGACTCCCCAGATCACCAGTCTGCACCTCCTTTGTAGAAGGAGTCAGTAACCCTTTCCAACTGCCACACAGTGCAGGCAAACTAGTTTAGCTGAAGCAGTGGGGCATTTTGGGGGTCAAACAAGAGGCAGCATGTGCCAGATTAGTCAAAATACCACCTTGCTCATCATCTCCTGAGACCCTAATGGAGACTGGCCAGAACTCTGAATTCAAAACCTTTGGAATAACAACATTTCCAGCCAAGCTAACACAGCCATCATCATGGGAAACATTCCTTGCAGAGATCTGTCATTAAAACCTGAGGCACTACCAAAAGGTTTTAGCATAAGAAATTGCCAGGCTTTCATCAGTGAAAATAAAATTTAAGAAGCAGCCTTACCATATGCTTTGCAACTGAGCTCTAAGTACCATAAGACCTTTTCACCCAATTTGCAGCCTAAACCTTCCACATGCTGTCTTCCCCAGATTAGAGTGTGAGCTTTTTGGGAAAAGAGACTATTTTACCAGTTGCTCTTAGAACAGTATTTTAAACATAGTAAGCACTTAATACTTTATTTGTTCATTAATTCATACAAATATGGGTTGGCACCCTAGCACAAGCCAGATGATAACTAGGTAGCATAGTTCACTTATGCCTTTTGCACTCAATCCACATATCCAATCTGTTGTCAGATCTTGTCATTTTTACCTTCACAGCATCTCTAAAATTCTCTCCACTCATATAGATACTACCCAAGTACAGGACCTCATTGCCTTTTTTTCTTGGTGGTATGTCTATCTTTCCTATTTTTTAAAATTTAAGTAATATTTTCCTCCAATTACATATCAATAAAATTTTTAGAATTCATTTTTACAAGATTTTGAGTTCCAATTTTTTCTCCCTCCTTTCTTCTCCTCTCCTGAAAATGGTAAGCAGTTTGATATAGTTTATACATGTGCTATCTAATCATCACTTGTGGAAGAAAAAGCAGATCAAAAGGAAATAAAACCATGAGAATGAATAAAGTGGGGGAAAAAATACTCTGATCTGCATTCTGAGTCCATCAGTTCTTTATCAGGCTGTGGCCAGTATTTTCCTTCATAAGTCCTTTGTACTTGTCTTAGATCATTGTGTTGCTGAGAAGAGCCAACTCATTCATAGTAGATCATCACACAATGTTGCTGATGCTGTGGTACAATGTTTTCCTGGTTCTGCTCATTTCACTTTGCATTAGTTCTTACATATCTTCCCAGTTTTTTTCTGTTCATCATTTCTTATTGCACAATAGTATTCTGTTACATTCACATACCACAGCTTGTTCAGCCATTCCCCAATAATCGATGAGCATCCCTTCAATTTCCAATATTTTGACACCACAAAAAGGGCTGCTATAAATATTTTTTGCGCATGTTAAGTCCTTTCCCCCTTTTATGATCTCTTTGAGATACTGACCTAATAGTGATATTGCTGGGCCAAAGGGTATACAGAGTTTGGTTGCCTTTTGGGCATAATTCCAAATTGGTCTCCAGAGTGGTTGTATCAGCTCACACCTCCACCTACAGAGCATTAGCGTCCCATTTTTCCCACATTCTCTCCAATATCTGTCATTTTCCTTTTTTCTCATATTAGCCAAATCTGATTAGTGTGAGGTGGTATTTCAGAAATTGTTTTAATTTGTATTTCTCTAATCAAGTGATTAAGAGATTCTTCATATGCCTATAGATAGCTCTAATTTCTTCTTCTAAAAACTGCCTGTTAATAACCTTTTACCGTTTATCAATTGGTGAATGGCTTGTATTATCATGAATTTGATTCAGTTTTCTATATATTTGAGAAATGAAATCTTAAATCAGACACACTTGCTGTAAAGATTGTTTCCTAGTTTTCTGCTTTCCTTCTAATTTTGGTTGCCCTGGTTTTGTTTGTACAAAGGCTTTTCAATTTAATATGATCAAAATTATTTATTCTATATTTCTTAATGATCCCTATATTTGGTTATGAATTCTTCCCCTCCTCATAGATTTGATGGTAGGGTATTCCTTGCTCTTCTAATTTGACTGTTTCATTGTCTGTGGTGCCTTTTATAGCAAGACTTAGTTTCCTTTCTCATCTCTTTTAATTAGGTCTATGTTTGCTTTTACTTTATCCAAGACCAGGATTGCTACCCCAGCTTTTTTTTTTTACTTCAACTGAAGCATAAGAGATTCTGCTCAAGCCCATTACTTTTACTCTGTGTGTCTCTCTGATTCAAGTATGTTTCTTGTAAGCAACATAATTGTAGGATTCTGGTTTTTTATTTGCTCTGGCTTCTGTTTTATGGGAGACTTTATCCCAGTCAGTTACGATTACTACTCACGTATCACCCCTCCATCCTATTCTTCCCTATTTGTCCTCTCCTTTCACCCTTTCCCACCTCACCAGTGTTTTGCTTCTATCTACCACCTCCCCTGATCTGCCCTCTCTTCTGTCAGTCCCCACTCCCTTTACTTATTCTTAATCTACTGAGTAAGACAGACTATGTTCAACTGATTGCGTATATCATTCCCTCTTTGAGACAACACTAATGAGTATAAGGTTCAAACGAAGCCCACTCATCCTCTTATCTTCCCTCCACTGTAAAAGGTCTTTATTGCCTCTTCTTATAACATAATTTGCCCCATTCTACCCCTCCCTTCCTTCTTCCCCCTTTGTACTCCTCTTTCTCATCCCTTAATTTTTATGTCATTCCCTCAAATTCACCTTAAACCCACATACCCCATGTATGTATATTCCTTCTATCTGTACTATTAGTGATACGTTTAAGAACAAGTATTTTTTAGTTATCACCTTCCCATATAAGGATGTAAACAGTTTAGCTCTATTGAATCCCTTATGTTTTCTTTTCCTTTTTTACCTCTTTATACTCTTCTTAGGTCTTGACATGGCAGGTCAAATTTTTGGTTTAGTTCTAGCCTTGTCCTTATGAAGGCTTGAAATCCTATTTCATTGAATGATCATTTCTCCCCTCAACATCTTATAGGTAATTTTGCCAGGTAAGTAATTCTTGATTATAGTCCTAGATCCTTTGCCCTCCGGACTATCATGTGCCGTGACCTATGATCCTTTAATGCTGCAAGCTGCCAGGTCCTGTATGATCCCGATTCCCCAATGTTTGAATTGTTTCTTTCTGGCCACATATAGTACTTTTCCCTTGACCTGATAGTTCTGAAATTTGGCCATTATGTTCCTTGGGGTTTTTGTTTTGTGATCTTTCCCAAGGTATCACTGGATTCTTTCAATGTCCATTTTGCCCTATCGTTCCAGGACATCAAGGCAGTTTTCCTTGATAAATTCTTGAAAGATGATGTCTAGGTCCTCCTTTTGATTAAGGGTTTCAAGTAGTCCAATGATTCTGATATTGTCTCTCCAGGATCTATTTTCCAGGTCAGTTGTTTTTCCCATGAGGTATTTTGTATTTTTTTTCCCCCATTTTTCCATTCTTTTGATTTTGTTTGATTGATTCTTGATGCCAGAGTCATTAGCTTCCACTTGTCCAATTCCAACTTCTGAGGTATTATTTTCCTCAATTAGGTTTTGTACTTCTTCCATTTGGCCAATTCTACTTTTTAAAGTAGTTTTCTAGACTGTTGAGTCTTTTTTCCAGAATTCTCTTGTATCGTTCTCATTTCTTTTCCCAATTTTTCTTCTATCTCTCTTATCTGATTTTTAAGCTCCTTTTTGAGCTTCTCCATGAGATCTTTCTGGGCTTGAGACTATTTCCTGTTTCTCTTTGAAGTTTTACCCACTGGTATCCTGACATTGTCCTCTTCCGAGTTTTTATCTTGGCCTTCTCTAACCATAATAACCTTCTATGGTCAGATTCTTTTTTTGTTATTGTTTTCTTTTGGCCTTTTTCCTTTCTTTCAAATTTGAGTTCTGCTCTCAAGGTGGCAGGGGCTTCTTGTGCTAGTGGCTGCAGGCCCTGGCTGTTTACCTGGTGCTGTGCTGAGGGTGTGGGCTGGGAGTTGGTTTGCACTACTAGATGACATAGGGGGTCTGGCAACTTACCTGGTGCTGAGCTGGGGTCCTAGTGGTGGTGTCTGGAATGTGCCAAGGCCCAGTGGGGGTATGTGTTTCTCCATGTCTACCCTGAGGGATGTGGTGGTCTGATTTCTGAAGGCTGCCTCTTTGCCTGGGGCTACACTGAAGCAGTTGTGCTAGCCATGGCATCTGCCTGTTTGCTTAGCCCCCCTCCCCCCCAAATAAAAACAAGAACAAAAAACAAAGCACAAAAAAACCACCCCAAAAAACAAAAACCACATTTGTAGAGTTAGGGGGGGGTGTTTGCTTGGGTCTATGCTGATGCACAAGGAGGTCTGGTCACTTGAGGTACCTGTTTGCCTGGGGCTACACTGAAAGGTGGCTCTCAGAGCTGGAATCTGCCAGTTTGCCTGGCTATACTAAGGCAGGTTAGGGGTCCTGGTGTTGCATCTGCCTGCTCTACCAAACTGGGGCTCAGGGTCTCCTTTGCTGGTTTACTGAGGTAGGGCTTGCTGGGATGCTTCCCATGCTGGACTGCACTCCCCTTTCATCCCAGTGAGAGGGATCTTTCTTGCTGATCCTTCAATTTTCTTTGGCCAAAAGATGGTTTCACCCAGTCTTTTCGCTGCTTCTGCTGTTCTAGGATTTGTTCTGGGGGTCTATTTTGTGGTTGTTTGTAGGCTCTCAGAAGTTCTATCCCTCACTGTCTTTTGCCCAGACTACTACAAGAGTCTAACTAATCCCTGTCTCAAGTCTCTACCTACTCTGATCCATCTTCTTCTTGGGTGCCAAAATGATCTTCCTAAAGAAGTCCGACTAGGGTCACCGATCTAAATGATCTATTCTGTCAACTCTAATGGCTCCCTATTAGCTCCAATATAAAATATCAAATCCTTTACTTGGTATTTAAACTCCTTCATAACCAGTCACCTTCCAACCTCTTCTGTCTTCTTATATATTTTACTTCCAATAGTAGTCATTGGCTTACTTACTTCTCACAAATGAAATGTTATCTCCCAATTTCATGCATGTGCACTGGCTATACAATATGCTCAGAATACCTTCCTTCCTTGTTTCTGTCTACTAACTTCACTGGATTCCTTCGAGACTTGGCTCAAATCCCACCTTCTACAGAAGGCCTTTCTCACCTCAACGCCGCCACCTGTCCCCTTCCTCTATTACTTTCCATTTACATTGTATATATCTTATGTCAAACTGAACTTGACCTCTCTAAAGTTACCAGAGCTCTCTTAATTGTCAAGTCTTCCCCCCCCCCCACCCCACAAGCAAGTAGTGAGGATTTATTATACAGGTTTGCTACACTTAACCACAAAGAAAATAATCAGTCCAGAATGACAAAAGTCCCATGGCACAAAGTCAAGAGGCATGGAGGCAGAATATGCATTAAATGATGGCATGTCCTTTTGTCAGGGAGGTGTCAAACTGTAGTAAGAGTCCTTTATCAGCTGGTAGAGCTATTGTAGTCCTTCATAGGATGGGTGATGCTTCCTGACGGTTTCTGCCTTCCTAAGAATTTCACCAAGGGTCATTCTATCTCTGCTCCTGTGGCCTCTGTGATCAGCACTGTCTGGTTACTTGGACTTCTGCCTTATCTTTCTCTTACATTTCAGCCTATGCATTCATCTTCCTCCACCTGGCTCTCATGGCACAATGGAAATCAACAAGATGGCACTAAGAAGAGCTTGTCAAAATCTGATGGCCTTTTCTCAATTCTGATCCTCCATGACCTCTCTGCAGCATTTAACAATTGTGAATTACCTTCTTCTGGATACTATCTCTTCTCTAGGTTTCTGTGACACTGCTCTGTCCTCACTGTCTTCTTATCTGACTGATACTCAGTTTTCTTTTCTGGTTCTTCATCCATGCCATCATGCCTCTGAACTATAGGCATCCCTGTGGTTCTTTCCTGGGGCCCCTTCTCTTTTCACTACAGAGTCTCTCACTTTTTGATCTCTTCAGCTCCCATGGGTTTAATTATCACTATTCAGATGACTCTCAGATTTGTATATCCAATCCTACTCTCTTTGCTGAGCCAGTCACTAATCTCCAACTGCCTTCTGGATATCTCCAAGTAAACATGTGCAAAATACAATTCTCTCCTCCTTCCCATTTCTGAATCTCCCTATTACTGTTGGGGGCATCACCACCCTCCAAGGCCAGAAATATCAGTATCATTCTCAATTCCTCACTCTCACTAGCTCCACATGACCCATCACCATGTTTGATCATTTCCATCTTCTCATTTCTCACATACATTCCCTTGTCTCCATTCACACAGACACAGCCCTAACTCAGGCCCTCATCAGCATTCACTTGGACCATTCCAAAAACCTTCCAACTGGTCTCCCTGCTTCAAGTATCTCCCCAGTCCAATCCATCCTCCACTCGACTCAGGCCTGGTTAATGTTTCCCTCTTTCTTTTTCCAGGGGGCTCCAAGGACCTTCTATTATTTCTGGGAGCCTATATTTACAATGCCTTTAAATAACATTGAAAGCTAGTTAAAACCTTTCTGGCCTTCTTATACTATACCCCTTCCACGCACTCCACGGTCTAGCTATGCTGGTCCACCTTTAGTTCCTTTAAAATAACGTATCACTTTATTATCTGTGTGAACCTGGCAAGTCACTTGACCCCGAGTGCCTCACCAGAAAGAAAAAAAAAAAATCACCTTCCATTTCTGTGCCCTCGAGCTGGCTTCAAGAATCAGCTCAAATCTCATATGACCAGGCCTTTTTCCCACTCTTTCAGCCAATACCTTCCTTTCAGATTCCTTTTATATACTCTGCATATATCTCAAATGTATTTACATAATTACATGTCATCTCCTCCATTAGAATGGACACCCCATGGGAGAAGAGATTTTTTTTTTCATGATTTCCCTGGTGCTTAACATAGAGCTGACACACAGTAAGCAATTAATGATTGACTGACCTTACATAGTTATTACTGCTGTCTCCTCCGTTAAAACATGAGCTCATTGAGGGCAGGGACCATGTTTTTGCCTTTCTTTGTATACCCAACACTTAGCACAGTGCCTGGCACATAAAAAGTTAAATAAATATTTGATGACTAAGTTCAGGGTTATTACTAGACAAAATTATGAAGTTTTCAAGTTTTTTTTGTCTCTACTCTGCTACTATTCTCTTTGACTCCAGGTGTCCAGAGGTGTAATGTATTAGCTGATAAAGAAGGCATTTTTAAAAGCTTCATGACCAGGATATCCCTGTTAAGATCTGAAGGACATGGTAACAGAGTAACGTGTGGTAGAGCTAAGGTATGGCTATGCCACTGTTGAGACATTTTTCATTCATGTCTGACTCTTCATGACTCCATTTGGGGTTTTCCTGGCAAAGATACTGGAGTATTTTGCCATTTCATTCTCTAGCTCATTTTACAGATGAGGAAACCTGAGGCAAACAGGGTTAAATGACTTGCCCAGGGTCACATAGTGTCAGAGGACAGATTTGAATTCAAGAAGATGAGCCTTCCTGACTTCAGACCTGGCACTCTACCCATTGTGTCACCTGGTTGCTCCAGTTAAGATTGTTAGGTGATTACCCACTTGTAAAGCTAGCCCTGTATAAAGTACTTAGAGTTGTAGAGATGTGTTTGACCAGAGAGAGTCCACCCTTCCTCGACTGCTCTCCAGCCTACTTCATAACTTTCCAGGAAAAAATTCAGCTCATCAAGTTCTTCTATTTACTACCTGTATTTGTGCAAATCCCTTTAGCGCTCTGAATCTCAGTTTTCTCATATGAAAAACAACAGTGGGGCTTCTTTCCAGCTCTAAATACTATGATATCTGAAAGGATGGTAACTAAAACTACACACAAAAAAGCAATAAGTAGAGAGTTTGAATATAGTCCTGTGGTGGTGGTCTGTCTCTGGGGACTTGGACCTGTTAGCATGAGACTAGATTGGAAGAGGGTGCCAAAACCATAAAAGAGTAGAGCATCTGACACACTGGGATGAGAGGTATATTAATACTCACATTTGTGTGCTATATGAAGTCCAAATAAAAAAGGAATTCCCTGTTGACAAAAATATCTTATAGATGTTCCTGCTTTCAGTTGATGTGCTCACTGCATAAGAGTCAAGAATGCTCCAGAGCATTCTATGATTCAAAATTCAAAAGAGAGTAGCCAGGTATTTGCTTTGTTTTGTCTTTTTTTTTTTTAAAGTTTTTCCATGCTGCTTAACTGATATAAGTCAATTTTTAAAAAATCAATATTGTCCTACTGATATGTTTAGCATGAGGATGATAATCATGGAATGTCATGACCTCAGATGAGTCAGAATTGCAAGTAACACAAAGGGCAATGGAAATATGACCAACAATCACAAGACCACAGAATAGAATAAAAGAGATCCAGGACTTACACATCTGAACAAGGCGAGCTATTCTTATAGCCAGAATGTGGTCTAACAGAAACTATGTAAGTGCTGCCTGGGTATCCATGAAATATTAAAAACAGGAACCCATGCCCCTACCATACCACTACATCATGGACTGAATGGACAAGAAACTTCCAAGACAAGAGCACATGTATGGGTTATGATGGATACTCATTGGTGCAGAAGGGGATTAATAACCCCCTTGAATTAATGGGCCTACTGAAACTATTTACTGTATATGTTCTCCACAAGCACTTTCGGTAACAAAAGGAGATGAAATGAAAAAGGAATTTTTATACTTACAGACAATAAGCCACAATTTATAATACCATTTTACAATATCTAAGTTAGATTAATATACTAAGAAATCACGTCAATTTAGAGATTTTTTCTGTTTACACTAACACTCCACAAGACAATCTAAAATGTACAAAAAACCTTTTCATTGCTAAAGTGAACTAATGACTTTGTTTCTAAGTTTAAATATTAATACTAGAACATAAAAATTCTCATGTGATCTCTCATCACTATGGAAACCTCTCTTAGCAATCAGTTGCCCACGACTGAAGATTCCAGTTTTCCTTTGCCACAGAAAATATTTGCGCATTCCTATGATATGATACAAAGTATATTAATTCTGTCCACATGTGAGTTTTTCTAATACTCTCCCCAACACCATTTGAAGACAATGGAAGATTAAAAACCCATTTCCAATATTTATAAAAAGTCATACACATGTTACATGTGAAAAATTAAACATGCAATAAGATTTGCAAAGCACTCTACATACATTATTTTATCTTCATGGCTCTCTACGATCATCACTATAGGGATTATTATTCCAGTTTCACAGGTGAAATTTAGAGAGGTTAAATGACTTATCCAGTCAACAAGTTTTAGAGGTAGGATTTTAACCCAGGTCTCTCCAGATTCCAAATTTTTTTCACTCCACTATTTTGCCTTTCAACAGGGGGCCCACTAAGGAAGAGACAGATCTTACTCTACTGACAAAAAAAAATCATTTAAGTGTACATTTGCTTTGGTTAACAGTTTTCACTTAAAAATAAAAACTAAACTGAAAAATTCCCTATCAAGTATTTCTTGCCCTCAAATAAAAAAGTCCTTGCAAAAGAAAACGTGAGTTGTTTACGGTTCCCTGCCCCTCCCCCCCCCCCCCCCCGCCCCTAAGTGGGAAGGTTGGGGGTTGATATTAGTAAGCATCCTCCACTGAAGCCCTACAATACCTCATCAAGACATTGGTTTTGGAGGGTTTTGAAGTTTCTGCTTTGTTAAATTAAGTTCAGTTCAATTCAACCAGTATTAAGTACTTACTATAAACAAGGCACTGCGTTAAGGGCTGGATACAAAGACAACATGAAATAGTCCCTGCCCTCAAGGAATTCACATTCTATTTAGGGAGATATGACATCTACATAGACAAATAAAAAGTGTATAAATGGTAACATGAATTGAGAAACATTTTGTAGAGTTGTGCCACCTGGCCCAAGTCTTGAAGAAAGCTTTTCCAAGAGGCTTGGTTAGAGTTCACAAGGTTCAGCCTAGAAAAAACACGAACATAAGAAATACATTTGGGGAATTGGTAACAGGCCAGTTTGGCTAGAACATCATAGAATGTATGATAGATTTGGAAATGTGGTTGGAGTCAGATTATGAAGGACTTAAAATACTAAATGGAGATTGCTTTTTATTCTAGAGACAAGAGTCAACTGTAGCTTGAACAGAGGATTGACCCTGTCAGACCTGTGTTTCAGGAGGATTATTTTGCAGCTGGGGGGAAGATGGATTGGAGAGAAGAGAGACTGAATACTGGGAGAACAAGAAAGAGGCCATTCCGATACTTCAGGTAAGAAGTGATGAGGAACTGAATTAAGGTGGTGGCCGCGCAAATGAAGAGAAAGGGACAGACATGAGATGTTATGGAGGCATGATCAGCAAGACTTGGCAATTTTATAAATGTGGAATTAGGAGGTCAAAGAAGGGATGACTGTTAAGGACTGGACTCCCTGACTCCAGGCAGGCCCACCTAGCCGCCCGCAAGGTAATAAGTTCTGTTTTGGACGTGTTGAGTTTTGGTGTTGATGGAACTTAGAAGTAGATATGCCCAGCAGTCAGTAGACTGGAGCTCAGGGCAGAACTAAGAACTATATATATAGATTTAGCTTGGTAGTTGATGATATCACCAAAAATGTATAAAATGAGAAAAGAGAAGGTTCATGACAGAGCCCTGACGTATGCAAACATTTAAGAAGTGGATCATGGATACTGATCCAGCAAAGGAACAATTAAGAGAAAATGGAGAACTGGGAAAGATCATTACCATAGAAACCAAGGGAAGAGACAGCATACTAGAAGATGCACGTAAAAAACTACAGAGTTTAAGATGGGAACTGAGAAAAAGCCACTGGATTTAGCAATTATGAACTATCTATGGGGGGGAGGTCCTGGGTGGATAGGACAGGGCACCACTGAAGAGAGCAGTTTAAATTATTTGAGTGATTAAGTCAAAAGCCAGGTTGCAAGGAGCAAGAGGTAAGGAAGTGTGGGATACCCACTTTTCTAGGATTCTAGTTTTTAAAAGGAACAGAATGGTTTTGTTGGGGGATGGTAGGGTTAGGAATTTTTTTTTTAAAAGAGACTTTGTTCTTTTCAGCAATGCAAGGATCTAAGACAACTCCGAAAGAGAAAATGTTATCCATAACCAGAGAAAAAAACTTTGGAGTCTGAATGCAGATGGAAGCATACTATTTGCTCTCCTTTTGTTGTTTCTTCTTTCTTGTTGTTCCTCCCATTAATTCTGATTCTTCTTTATATCATGATTAATGTGAAAACATGTTTAATATGAAATATATAAGTACAGCCTATATCAGCTTGCATGCTATCTTGGAGAGGACAGAGAGGGGTAGAAAAATTAAAACTCAATCTTACGGAAGTGAATGTTGAAAACTAAAAAATAAATATTTTTTAAAAAAGATGAGAGATCTGGACATATTTTTCAGGCTGCAAGGAAGAAGCAAGTGGATAAATTAATAGAACATCACAGTGGGAGGACAGGATGGGATCAAGGGCATGTGTGTGTGTGTGTATGTGTGTGCGCGCGCGCGCTCCGAAGATACCAAGAGGAGTGAAAACGCTGGTTGTAGAAGAACTGAATATTAACTTTAGTTTCCATACACCTCTTTTGTCTTCCTTGTTACCTCCCATCTCTAGACCCTATAATTCTTTTCCCAGTCTTAGAATACTCCCATTTGTTGCCTTTTCTCCTAGTTAAGTGCTGTTGAATGAAAGTGGACAAAGTCATGAAGCCAAGCTAACTGGGTTTACTGCAAATTTATGCTACACGATCTTAATTGTTTCCTCGTCATGGCAAGCAACCTTTGAACAAGTCTCCCTGATTAACTCATTATCCCACTCACCACAATGGCTCTTCTAAACTTTTAGATGTTTCCTCAAACCTGTCATGGTTCCCCACTCTCCCCATACCCTCAATTGAGAACTCTCATTGTTTACTGAAAAATATTTAGACTATTTGCTGAGAGATCTCTCTTCTCTCCTCCTTATCTAATATCACCCATTTGCCTTCTGCCACTATTTCCTCCTTCACTGTTTTCTCACGTAATGAGTCCCTCCTCCCTGCCAAGGAGATCCCTTCTAAATACACAAGTGATCCCATTCCATCTCATCTCTTCCAGCAAATTGCCTCCTCTATCATTCCCACTGTTTTACTTATCTTCATCCTCTTTCTGTCTACTAGCTATTTACTGTATATTGACTAACTTTCCTTCTGTCAGTCATTTATCCTACATATAACTTATTTGTAAAGTTTTTCACTTGTTTTCTCTGCCACCAGTATTAAATAATACTAGTATTAATGATATTAGTATTAAGTAATACCTTATTGCCTACAAATATGCCTGTTTCTCCATCCTCAAAAAACTTACTTGATCTGCCATTTGTGCTACTGTCCTATATCTCTCTGCCTTTTGAGGCTAAACTGAGAAGGCCATCTACAAACAAGTGCCTCCATTTTCTTTATGCTCATTTTACTCTTAACTCTATAGTCTAACTTCTGACTATCATTCACAACTGAAACTGCTTTCTCCAAAGTCACTGATCTCAAACTGCTAAATCTAATGGCTTTTCCCACCCCCAATCCCCATCCTCTTGACTTCTCCAAAGCCTCTGACATCTTTATCCTTTTCTTCTTGAAGTTCCTATTTTTAGTTTCTATGACACTCTTCCACACTGGTTGTCCTCCTATTTGACTGCCCTTTGTCAGTTTCCTTCGCTGGATCTTTCTCCTGGTCATGCCTAACCAAACATGTCCCACACAGCTCTCTTAGGCCTTTTATTTTTCATCTACATCATTTCAAATGATCTCATTTTTATCTGATGATTCTCAAATTTACTTATTCAGCTCCAGCCTCTCTCAATCTTAGACTCACATCTCCAACTGGATATCCTACTGGAAGTATCTTAAAATCAATATGTTCAAAACTGAAATGATTCTCTATCCCCCAACCACTCCCCTACTCTAAATTTCCCTGTTACTGTCAAAGGTACCATTATCATTCTAATCATCCAGGCCTGCAAACCACACATCATCCTCAGCTCCTCGGGACTCCCTTATTCTTAATGCCTAACCTGTTGCTAAGGGCTACTGATTCTGCCTTTGTGGATATGCAGCCACCACCCTGGGACAAGCCCTTATCTCACTCCTAATAGCTCACTGGTCGAGCTTCCTGCCTGAAGCCTCTCCCTACTCCAGTCCATCCTTCACTAAGTGGTCAACATGATCTTCTTCAGGAGAAAATTCAAAGCTAAATTATTCCTCTATTCAATCAAGTGCAGGGGCTCCCCATCACCTCCAGGTTCAAATATAAAATACAGTTTGGCGTTCAAAACCCTTCACCACTGTACCCCTCTCCTGCCTTTCTAGTATCATTATGTTTTATACCCTCCTCCCTACCCCTCTGCCATGTATCCTGTGATCCAATGACACTAGCTTCCTTGCTATTCCATAAACAAAATACTCCATTTCAAGATTAGAAATTTCCACTGGCTCTCTCCACCACACCACCCCCCCTCCCGGAATGTTTTCCTTCCTCATCTCCAAGCCTTGATTTCCTTCAAGTCCAACTAAAATGCCACCTTCTACAGGAAGCCTTTCCTGATTCCATTAATTATAGTGCTCTCCTTCTACGGATCATGTCCAATTTATCTTGTATATAACTTGTTTGTACATAGTCATTTGCTTATTTTCTCCCCCCCATTCTACTTTGAGCTCCCTGAAGTCAAAGACTATATTCCCAGAGTTGTATCCCCAGAGTTGAGTGCAGGGCCTGGTACATAAAATGTGATCAATAATATTGGCTGAGTATTAAAAGCCTATTTCTTGGATCAATATTAGTGACATTAAACATAATAAATGTCAAAGACGGATATAAAGTGATTACCCTTTAAAGCTGGCACAACAACCCTAACCATTCCATTCATTTGTAACAAGTTAGTTCAACAGCACCCATAAGGTAATGTTTGCTAATTGATTGCTCTCCAACTGCACCAGAGGCTACTACAGCCCCCCTCCCCCATCATTCCAGCGTCCCCCAAGGGGCGGTATTGCCCACTTTGGGAACCTCATTAATCCATAGCCAAATTCCTTAACTTAAAGTCTCAACAACTGAATCTAATCTATCTTCTACTTCCTTCCACAAACCCTGCTTCCCCTATGCCTTTTTTCATGTTATATGCATGTGTGTGTATGTATATGGATTTTTTTTTAAACACACTTTTCTCCTGTTACTCAAATTTGCCTCATCCTTCAAAACCCAGATTAAGTAACATCTGAGAGTTCAGCCTCTAACAATATTTCTACACTGTCCCTGGCACATAAAAAGCACTTAATAAATGTTTGCTAATTGATTGTTATATTCACATACAAACTGTTAAACCTTGGAAAAAAGAGCCCTATTCTAAACTTTTTTGTACTTTCCCAAGTATCTTACACATACCAGGAAGTAACTGAAGTCATCTGTTCATACAGTCACTCCAATTACAGCAACAAAGTAGAAATCCTTAAGGATCTGTTCAATATTAAACAAAAATTCATCAAGATTCTGTGATTAACCTATGACATGTCTATAGTTATTTTTGATCAAATTTTCTTGAGAATTAGAAAATTTAAAAAGAAAGAAAGAAAAAAGGGGGCAGCTAGGTGGTGCAGTGGATACAGCACCGGCCCTGAATTCAAGAGGACCTGAATTCAAATCCGGCCTCAGACACATAACACTTAACTAGCTGTGTGACCTTGGGCAAGTCACTTAACCCCATTGCCTAGCCTCCCCCCCCAAAAAAAAAGAATTAGAAAATTTTAAGTCCAACATAGTAATGTAAGCTCTCACAGATGTGTGGTTATAATGATACATATTTATCACTGCATTAAATGGTGATACCCTCAAAAAATATTTGTCTAATGGGTTATTTTCTGTTGCATTACTGAATCAAAGTCCTTGAGCTAGATGGTGCATAAAGGTTACCTCATCCAACTCCTTTATTTTATATCTAAGAAAACTGAGGCCTAAAGAAATGAAAAGGTTTGGTTCTTTACATAGTAACTCACATAACTGGGATTTGAAGCCAATTCTTTCAGCTCCAAATTTAGCTTTCTTCCATACTTCGATGAGAAGACAGTGTATACTACCACATTTTCTTAGAAAACAGTTTCTCTCTCTACTTTTTATCAGGTCAAGACATGAATGCCTTCACACCCCTCAGCACAAAGTCATTAACCACTACTACTTATTTCCTATTCCTCTAGTCATTTCTGAATGGCTTCTCTCCTGGTGGCAACTATAGAATTCACATGATCATCCCTTGAAGTATATGAGACAGTTTAATCCTCAGAGCATCTAGTTCTATGCTCTATGGTAAGATTCTTCTAGCTATTACAAAGCTCCTAATTTACTTAGAGTTCTTGCTTTCTTACCTACTGTGTCTATGTCACATCCTTCTACTCTTTATCCTCACACAGATTAGCATTCTCCCTTCCCCGCTCATGACAGAAATATACATATTGGTGCCAGATCATTAAGGACCTCTAATACCATGCTAAGGAGTTTTATCTTTATTTGACCAAAAGGAAAACACTGAAGGATCAAAAAAAGACTTGGCATTAGTCCACAGGACTGAGGAAGAAAGTGAAGGTGAGGCCAATGAAGGCCTATTCTTACAGAATTAACAGAGTTAATAAGAATCTATTCCAAATAGCCTTATAATTGGTATTCTCCCCTTCAATCACTATCATATTTATCCTCCAGATTAATCTTAAAATACTGTTTTGTCCAAATGAGTACCTTAAGCAAAAAGGAAATCAAACAATTCTGAGGATTAGTGCCTGGAAGAATAAAGGCAAAAATTACCAGAGAAGAGGAAAGGCTGATTTGAGGTATTATATGAGTCAAATTTCATATAGGATGAGTTTGTTATAATGGTACAATAGTTATGTAGAGCTACACAGTAGCTATTTGGAGATTAGAGACTGGACTGAGACAAAACAAAACAAAACAAAGCTAGAAGAACAGGCTCAAAACTGAGCCAATCCTCCACTGAAATGATAAAGACCTAAGAATGGATGAGGTCATCTAGAGAACAGTAAAGGAGGAGGCTGAGAGGCAATGCAACCTTAGGAAACACCCTCATTAAGATGAAGGGAAAAGGAGAAGCCAATAAAAAAACAAAGAAAAGCTGAAAAGGTCTAAGTATGAAGATATTGCAATGTTAAAGTCAAAGGAGAACAATTTCTTTCTTTTTCTTTCTTTTTTTTTTTTTGCTAGGCAGTGGGGTTAAGTGACTTGCCCAGGGTTACACAGTTAGTGTCTGAGGACACATTTGAACTCAGGTCCTCCTGACTCCAGGGCTGGTGCTCTATCCACTCGGACATGTAGCTGCCCCTAAGGAGGACAATTTCAAAAAAGATAGTAGTCTAGAGATTAAGCACTCATTAAGGATAAGTATGTCTGCCTAATAGCAAAGAATACAAAGTTTCCCAAAACTAGCTTAAAGAAATTAATATAAATTGATCATCTCCACTTCATGGAAATGGAATACAAAATGTTCAGCCGTTATTGATAGAGACAATTTCCCCTTAAGATTAACCTTACAAAAGATTTAATCATGTTAACGGTACTGGTAGCATTACTGCTATTCCTCTTTTAAAGTTTTTTTTTTAATCAAAGCCATGGTAAAAATAATCACTCCTAAAAAAATTGCACTAATTGAAAATTAAACAGACATGAAAAGAACTATAAAGCATATTTGCCAATTTCCTTCTTGAGAAATTTAGATAAGTTTCTACATTAGGCCATTATCAAACCTATTCAGCTTTAGAAACCATAACACAATACTCATGTTACATCATGGGTCTCCCAAGTGGTCAATTCAATAAGTAGTTTTCAAGTGTTAATTATGTACAAGACCCTGTGCTAGGTACTGGTTAACGCATGTTAGTATCCACTCCCTACCCCTACTCCACCATCCATGGCTACAGGGTATGTTCGTAAGGACAAAGCACGCCTAGAATCTAATGTTACCACTTAATTCTTAACACTCTGAAGCTGGTGTGAAATTATTTCCATGATTAAATCTTTACAAATCTAGGGATATCTTAAACTCCCAATCATGATAAAAAAAAATTAAAGTGAAGCTTAGAGGATTTAAAGTTGAAGGCTTTAAAGATCATCTGATCCAACCTCCTTTTGTAAGAGACGGTGAAATAAACCAATGCCCTCAAGGAACTTATACTTTACTGTTAAGACACAACATGTACTCAGAAACAAGTACAAAGTATTGTGAGGAAGAAGACAGCACTAATAATTAGGAAGACAAGGGAGGAGCAATCTCGTCCAAACTACCTGAATGGGAACTTTTTAAATAATATCCTTGATGTCTGGTAATAAAACTTTTGCTTGAAGATTTCTAATTAAGGAGAATCTACTATCATGTCCATTTTTTAGGAAACTGGAGGATTCTTCTGCTTGAATCGATTAATAGAACCTATCACTCTTGATGCTCAGGTACTTTTAAAAAGGAACAGAAGTTTCGAGATTTTTTTCTTTCTCAGTAATACCAATATGTTTAATTGAAGCAAAGATACTCAAGTCATCAGCACCACATAACAGTGTCAGATGATCATCAAGTAACTACCTATTAGTTAAGCTAGTTAAAATATCAGTTAAGCTAGCTAAATGCTGTGGTCCAAATGAATTTATTTTAACCTGGAAAGACATGTCTAGTACAGCGCCCTAGAATTTGTCTTTGCCTCTATGTTCAACATTTTCATTAAAATTACAGATAAAGTAATTGATGAAGTTAAAGACACTTATTCTACTTAAGAAATGAAACAATGCTGGGAAGAATGACTGTGAGATGGTGAATATCCAAAAAGATTTATATATGCTACAATGATCACATGAAACTAATAAGATTATGTTCAATAAAACCATAAATATTCTACATTTATGTTTTTAAAAAAAACAGTTAAGAAAGTTCAGGAAGTGTGGCTAGGCAAAGAGTTCTGGCAAAAAAAAAAAAGTGGGAGATAAGCCTGTAAGCTTAATTGTGTGACAACACAGCCAAAAAAGCTTAAGTGATCTTGGATTGCCTTTAACAAAAGCAATGTGTCTAGTAAAAGGGAGGTGACAGTTCTGCTCTACTCTGTACCTTAGTCAAATCACAAATGGAGTACTGTGTTTGGTCCTGAACGCCCATATATTAGGAATGACACTGAAACTTATCTGTATCAGTTGGAAGATAATTAAAGGTAAAATGCCTAGAGACTAAGTGATATAACAATCAGCTGAAGGACCAGGTGGTATAGATATACGCTATGGAAGACAAGAGATGTATTAAACATAATTCTTGTCTTTTAAGTTTTAGAAGGATGATCATGTGGAAAAAAGTTTTAACTTGTACTGGCTGGACCCAGAAGGGTAGAACTAGAAACAAGCAGATAACCTTCCAAACAATCAGAGGTATCCAAAAGTGAAATAAACTGCCTCAGCGGGGCTCCCCATTGCTGGAGATGTTCAAGCAGAGACCAGATAACCACTTGTCAAGAATGCCTTAGCAATAATCTTTGAAGTGTCTTCCAATTTTGAGATTCTACAGTTCTGTGAAATCCAAGTCAAAGCTAGAAGCCTGAAGAAAACTGACCCTAGACCCAAAAGACCCTAAAATGTAAACATAAAAGCTTCCTGTCTAAAGACAATTTTTAAAAATTTAATATTTTATTTCCCCCCAATTCCATGTAAAAATAATTTTGACGTTCTTTTCTCAAATTTTGAGTTCTAAATTATCTCCCTCTCTCCCCTACCCCCCCATTTAGAAGGCAAACAACAACCTAGGTTATACATATGTAGCCATATAAAACATATTTCCATGTAAGTCATGCTATTAAAGAAAACACAGGGGAAAAAAGAAACAAGAAAAACAAAGTAAAGGGAAGAAACGTATCTTCAATCTGTATTCAGGTTCTTTCTCTGGAGCCAGATAGCACCTTCCATCATAAACCCTTCAGAACTGTCTTGGATCATTGTATTGCTGAGAATAGCCAAGTTATTCACAGTAGATCATATGCTATTGCTGTTACCATGTACAACATTGTCCCAGTTCTACTCATTTTGCTCTGCATCAGTTCATATAAGCCTTTCCAGGTTTTTTTGAGAGCATCCTGCTTGTCATTTCTTATAGCACAACAGTATTCATCACAATCATATACAACAACTTGTTCAACCATTCCCCAATTAATGGACATCCCTTCAATTTCCAATTCTTTGCCACCACTAAAAGAGCTGCTGTAAATATTTGTATACACAGTTCCTTTCCTTTTTTGTTTTTTATCTCTTTGGGATAGACCTAGTAGTGATATTGCTTGGTCAAAGGGTATGCCCGATTTTATAACCTTTTGGGCATAGTTTCAAATTGCTCTACAGAATGGCTGAATCAGTATACAACTTCACCAACAGTGCATTATATTCGTCATTTTCCTTTTCTGTCATATTAGTCAATCTGATAGTTGTAGGGTGGTAGCTCACAGTTGTTTTAATTTCCATTTCTCTTATCAATAGTGATTTAGAGCATTTTTCCTTATGACTAAAGCCAATAATTCTAATAAAAATTTAGTTTTGAAATATCATTCCTCATGGACTATGGAAACTGCTTCTTCCTTGTTGCCCCCTATTTTTTAAAAAAGGTCTGACCTGTATGACATTTGGAAGTTGTCATTTTGGACTTTAACATAGCTACTTCATCAAGTTTCTTTTAAAAGGCACTGGAGTTAATGGTTTAGCTTTTATATCTTGAGATTTGTGATTTCAAGAAAACTTTAGGTTTAAGACTTCACTAGATTTGGAACTATGTTCAAAGGACTGTAAACTGTGTGTACCCTTTGTTTCAGTAATACCACTACCAGGTCTATAACTCAAAGAGATACAAGAAAAGAGAAAAAGACCTATTTGTTTAAAAAAAAGTTATAACAGTTCTTTTGGTGATGACAAAGAATGAAATTGAGTAGATGCCCATCAGCTGGGGAATGGCTCAACAAATTATGGCATATGATTGTTATGGAATACTATTGTGCTATAAGAAATGAGCAAAATGGTTTCAGAAAAACCTGGAAGACTTACATGAATTGATGCAAAGTGAACTAAGCAGAAGCAGAACACTACACACAATAACAGCAATACTGTATGATGATCTACCGTGAATAACTTAGCTATTCTCAGCAAAACAATAATCCAAGACAATTCTGAAGGACTCATGATGAAAGGTACTGTCCATCTCTAGAGAAACTGGTGGAGCCTGAATGCAGATTGAAGTTTACTTTTAAGAGTTTATTTTCTTGTTCTTTTTTTGTCTGTGTTTTCTTTTGCAACATGGCTAATATGGAAATGTCTTACATGACTGCACACATATAACCTATATAAAATTGCTTACCTTCTCAAGGAAGGAGGAGGGGGAGGAGAGAATTTGTGGCTACAAATTTTTTTAAATGACTGTTAAACATTTTTTACATGTAATTAGAAAATATTTAATGAATAAATAAAAAATATTGGGGGAAAAGACCTAACTAGAGGTACCAGATTAGTATGGGACATTGTTTCTCCAATGTCCCCTCTAAATAGCTGGAGAACACTCAATATCCTTTTTTCCCCCCAGACAAACTGGGCAAAGAAATGGTGCTGAGCATTACTGTTTTAGCTTGAGAGTGGATTAATACATCCCTGAGAGCACCCCATCTTCAAACTCTACTTCTCCTAACTGTTCTATTTCTAGCACTACCACTAATATTCTTCTAATTACCCTGGCTAAAAAATCTGTAGTTATAGGATCACAGATGTAGAATTAGAATGGACCTTGAGAGAAGCCTTCTGTAATAGCTTCCTAACTTATAATTTGCCTCCAAGTCTTCCTGTACAGTGCTGGAAGGTTAATTATTATACCACTCCCCAGGCTAAAAACCTCTAGTACCCCCTTATTGCCCCCAGATTAAAAGGCTAGACTGTTTAACCTGGCATTCAAGGCCCTAAGAAAATAGTACCAACCTATTTTTACAATCTTATTTTGATTCACTGCTCTCATACTTGAACCAAATTGAATTTTTCTTTTAACTCTGATTTGCTCTGGGTCATCATTATGATCACTGATTACTATGCTATAGTTCAATAATGACAATAAAGTAAAACAGTGCAGAGTTACGTAACATTATACAATAATGACTGCCCCTTCAGAGGTCCAATTGAACTTTGTTTTCCGACTCTAAAGTACTGAAGTGATACTGTGTATGAAAGTTGTCTTTGTGTCATCATCACACTGACACTGCAAACCCAGAGCACAGAGGCTTTCTTATTTATGTTTTCTATTTCCCCAAGGTTTCACACTCAGCTCTGCATGACATTATTGCAGATATCAATATTTTGTAAATATTTGTTAAATCAATGAAAAAGCACTGATTGTTATAAATCAGACATGGGCTAAGAGCTGGGGAAACTAATATAAAAGTCAGACAGCCCCTATTCTTTGGGAGTTTATATTCTAATAAAAATGAGTGATTGTTCTGGGGAATCATCAGGTTGCTTAGGGTTATTTTTTCCTACAATAAATAATTCCAAATTGTTGTTTCTTTACTTGGCAATTTTGTGGTCTATTTCTTCCAGATGATTTTTTTCCCCCCTTCTCAACTCTTTGAAATGAGTTTAACAGTACTGGCTGATCTCTCCATTATATTTTCAGAGTGAAAGCTTTGATAATTATGAAGAATAAAAGTGATATTTTTATCAACTTCATGCAAAAACTATAATCTATTCATTATGCCAACCAATGGCAAGATATTTTTGAATAATGTTTGATATAAACTCCCCTCCCATTGAGGCAATGGGGGAAGGGTGTTAAGTGACTTGCCCAGGGTCACACAGCTAATTAAGTGTCAAGTGTCTGATGCTGGATTTGAACTAGGGTCCTCTTGACTACAAGCCAGAGCTCTGTTCACTGCACCACTTAGCTGCCCCTTAAACATAATCTTAAAGCTATGATAGGTGACTTTAGGCAAGCTGAACTGACAATGTGAAAAAAAAAATTTTTCCACAACACTTCACACTTGCAGCAATCAGAAAGCTTCAATAATCTAGAAGAAATGAGAAGCATTTCAAAAACAGTTTGGAACAAAAGCTACAGACAATTGTGAGAAACAACAGATCAACTAAAAGTAATCAGCAAATGTTCACCATGAACAAAACAGTATGCTAACAAATCAAGACCACTTCTCTAAGAATATTTTTTTCAAGTGCCTATCAATGATCATGAAAAATACAGTATTCCATAGTTAAGCATAATTCCTGGTTGAAAGAAAAAAAAAATAGCCACCTTCTGCTTGAAAGGGTCCTGACTTGGGAGTTCAGAAACCCAAGTTTTAGTTCAATAATAACATTTACTGGCTATGCTAACCTTGACAAACAATCTCTCTGAACTTCAGTTTTTTAATCTACAAAATGAAGATATTTGTATTGCTATGTTCAAGGGGTTACTTCTAGAGAAAAACTGTGTAAACCTTTTTTAAAGCACTATATAACTAAACTGTTCACAAGTGAGTTTTAATTTTACTTGTGCCTAGAACAAATTGAATGAGGGTTAGGCAAACCAGTGTTCAGTTCCCAAAACTATTCATTCTATTTCTTTCTGTATTGCCAGTCCTTTCAGCACAATCCCAACTCTTTACCACCGTCACCCTTCCTGACCATTCCAAACAAGATCACAGCCACTTACGCTGACCTGTTAAGGTGGTGAACTTCATAATGGTTCAAAAAAAATCAACAAGCAGGGCTCATAATAATACCCACAAGAATCAAACAGCAAAGAACAAAGGGAAGAGGAACAACTTAAAGAACAGTTAGGAAAAGGATAGCCTGGAAACATCTATCTCTAAATACTACTATATTAACTTGGAAATCTGAACTGATGGGCACAGATCTGTTACAGGTTGTCTTCTGGGAGAAGACCTCAATGTATAAATAGTTTTAGTATTTTTTACTCTTTTACAGACAAAACATTGTTATTTTGAACAAAATGTTAAAAGTGATTTAGCTTAAAAATTTCTTATCCCTCAGGTGTTAACAGTAGAAAAATTTAAGGTTTCTTTTCCTACTTAATTGATAGGTACAACATTTGCAGCAACAATTGATTTTCGGCAGCATTTTAAAATATGATATTTAAATTCTAATTTAATAATATATTTAATATAATTTAGTGTAATATAAATTATATTACAATATAATTTTTAAAATATAAAAAAGTATAATTTAGGGATTTGTCAAAATAGAAGTATTATTTAATTCTATTTAGAAATCATCCTCTGGTTAAGAATGTTTTCTATCTCCCTGAACACAATGTGCCTACTTCATAACAATACTAAAAACAATGACTCCAACTTTACTTGTATTTTATGGCTATTATAAGATTTGTGCCATCTCAAGCCATTTGATGTTTTTCTTTAGAGCTCTAACAAAACATAATTCCTTGTTTTTCTATGATGCCACTTGCCATTCAACAATACATAATTTTACCACAGGGTTAAGGGAACTACAGAAATACTGTTTTATGTAGTTTTATCTCAGATTTCAAGGCAGGGTAGGATGGGAATCGATCATATAAGAAAACCACCTGGAAGTAAAGAATGATTCAATATTGAGGTTATCTTCAGGCAATCCTTAATATTCATTAACTCAAATTCTTCCTTTTAAAAAACTAAAAGTTAGTTTTTAAAAATGTGATTCTTTGAACGTAATTTTAAATCCTAACTTTAATCCTTCCACGTTAAGATTCCTTTTTTTTCCTTCAGATTTTTGGCTTCTACAAACCAAAACATAATAGCATGACCACTTACTCATCATACTGGATATGATAAACAATATCTTCGTTGTTCACAGAATGAGATTGAGATGTCGAGGGTGCACTGTCCAACTTATTTGTGTTGCCTCTGGAATGATCATGACTTAAATTTCCATTAGTCCTTTTGCCACTCTTTGCTTTAGCTTTGCCACTTTTATGTTGTTTTGTTGCAGGGGACACATTCTTTATATGAGCTTCAAACCAAGAGCCAACAGTGTCATCTCGAGCATCCACCAGTTCATTTATCTAAAAGACAAGTTTTTAAAAAGCATCAATAAGCATTTTAAACTATAATTTGATTGGGGAATTAAATGAACATACTTAACTACATTTTTCAAAGAACTTTAGGCAGTAAGGAAGAAATAACTGTATGATATCCTACACTGAAGAGAAATTGCACTTTTATTTTTCCAAAACACATCACTATCAATTCTTTTCAAAGAACCAGAAAAACAAAGAAAGACATTAATAAAATGGCTTAAACAATCAAGCTTTTAGCCCACATTCAAGATTTGTTGTTTTCTTTAAGATTCTCTGGAGAGGTATCATCCTCATTTTATAGCTATTCCCATCCCAGATAACTAATCATAATTTGATGTTTTGACATATCTTGAAGACACGACCATATTACAAAAGAGACGGGTAGAAAATTGAAACAGCTTCCCTTTACAAAAGCAGTTACACCTAGATAATGCTAGAAAAAAAATTTTCTTCCAAAGAAATTATAAAATCTTACAGAAATAAAAAGAAATGTGAAAAACTGGAATCATGTAGTTTGGTTCCCACTTAGGAAGACTAAACAGAATGAGAAAAATTGATTCTGAAGTCACATACTGATTTAATCCCAATAAAAATTTCATAGTATTGTTTAATAAAAATTGCCAATATATAATTGATCATGCTCCACAGTGAAATTCTTTCAGCAGAACAAAACTGCATTAGATAATCTATGTAAAATGCTGTCTAAATGATAAAATATATGTTTCAAGCCATGACATAACTATTACTAACCAGGCAAAACTAAAAATGTAATGATGGTTTACTTACCTTCAATACAAAAATTATCAAAAATATATGGTATTTATTTGAAATTAGAAAAATTGATCAGAAAGTTTAATTTTTTTTTATTACTACTACTATCATCTTGTTTTCATCTTTTCTCACTAGGGTTCAAGTAAGTACAGTCTTAGAATAATGATGAAATAACATTTAGAGTTTCCTTTGCGCCAGTCAATAACCATTTATTAAGCACATACTATATGCCAAGCACTATACTAAGCTCTGGGGATACAAAGAAAAGCAAAAGACAGTCCCTGCCCTCAAGGAGCACACAGTCTAAAGGGAGCCAACTATGGAAAACAACTATGTATAAACAAGTTAAAAACAAAATAAACTGTAAATAAGCCCTAGCATTACAGGGGGGAATCAGGAAAGGTTTCTAATAGAAGGTAAGATTTTAGCTGGAACTTGAGGGAAGCCAGAAGGCAAAGAGAAGAAAAAGCATTCCATGTATGAGGAATAGCCTGTGAAATGCCCAGAGTCAGGAAATGGAAAGTCTTTTCTGAAGAACAGTAAGAAAGCCAGTGTCACTGGATCGCAGAATACACTGGAAGGGAGAGAAAGGGCAGAATATAATAAGACTTGAAAAGTAGGGGAGTGCCAGGTTATGAAAGGTTTTGAATGCCAAAGAAAGGATTTTATACTTAATCATAGAGATGGACAGGGAGCCACTAGACTTTATTGAGCAATCACGGTCAGATCAATGCTTCAGAAGTTCACTAGAGGGGCTGATAGGTGACGCAGAGGATAGAGCCCCAGCCCTGAAGTCAGGAGGACCTGAGTTCAAATCCAGCCTCAGACCAAACACTTGGCACTTACTAGCTGTGTGACCCTGGGCAAGTCACTTAACCCAATTGCATTTAAAAAAATGAAGGAAGTTCATTTGGGCTGCTGAGTGCAACATGAACTAGAGTGAGAAGAGATTTGTGGCAAGTAGACCAATAGTAGGCTACTACAATACTCCAGGAGTGAGGTGATGAGGGCTTTCCTGCACCAGAATGCTGGCAGCATCACAGAAAAAGCAAGTGGCACATTCAAGAGATGTTGCAAAGGTGAAGGTCTTGGCAGACTGGATATGGGGGTTTAGAGAGTGTGAGGAGTCAAAGATGACATGTGGGCTTTTAGAACCTAGGTGATTGGGAGAATAGTGGTGCCCTCAACAGTAAGAGGGAAGTTTGGAAGTAGAAGAGGATTTGGAGAGGGGGGGAAAAGATAATGAATTCAGCTTTGGACTTGCTGAATTTAAGATGTATACACATACAAGCAAACAGATAGCTCCTGCCCTCAAGGAGCTTACATTCTACTAGGGAAACACAGAGTCAATCGACAAGCACTGATTAATTGCTCACTCTGTGCTGTACTAAGTGTTGGACATACAGACAAAAGCAAAATAAAATACACAAAAATTCCAGTCTTTGCTCCCTAGGAATGCATGTTCTAATGGATGAGACAACATACAAGGAACATAAAAGATATATGTAGGGTATGTAAAGGCCATCTGAAAGAGGAAGGCAGGAGTTTAAAAAACCAGGAAAATCTTTTAGAAGGTTAGATTTAAGCTGAGACTTGCAGGAAGCCAGGAAAACCAAGAGGTACAGGTGAGAAAGCAGTTCAATCAGTGTGGTGGTCCTTAGAGTTTAGCGGCAAAGCTGATAATATATCTCCTTTAAAGTCATTTTCTGTGATAAAAGCATATCCATTTCTGATATTGAACAATTTGCAAGTATCAAGGTTTTTTGTAGTGACCACATTTTCCCCCAGGTCTTCTTCATTACCAATCATTTGCTAAAGAGAGAGCTAACATAAAAACAACTACGTATAAACAAGTTAAAAACAAAATAAAATGCTGAGGATGTGGGGCTGGGACCATGCTGGAAACAGGCTGGGGGACATCAATGTTCCTTCCCAGGGCTCTTGGCTTGTTATTATGCTGACTGCTTTTAGTTGGAGAAGACCAAAATATTTGTAGCTACTGCCTTCATTCATTGGTTCAATGTGATCCCTGGATTTAGGCTCAAAACCCTCAATCTCTATCTTTCCTGGAAATCTATTAAGAATTTCACTCTTATTGAGTACAAATAACATGCTCATATCATTGGAGAAACATGCCATGAGATGAAGGAGCTATGTAATATATTTTTCAATGGAAACAACTTGATTTCAATCATACACATCAACAAATAAGTTTTGGTTTAACATCTTTAATTTGGGAGTGATACTAGGATCTAAGAAGAAAGGGAAGCAAGGAAGGAGACAAGTATTTGAGCACCTACTTGTACATACTACACTAAGCACTTTACAAATATCTCATTGGATCCTCACAACAACTACAGGAGTTAGGTGCTATTATTATCTTCGTTTGAGAGATGAAGAAACTGAGGCTGAAAGAAAGGTCGAGTACCCCAAGATCACACAGCTAAGAGTGGATTGATCTATCTTCCTGACTCCAAGTCAAGACTCCAGTTGCTAGAGCACTGGACTTGAAGCAGCTTTATGCAATTTATCTTACCTTCCCATGGTACCATAACACTAAAGACAGCCACTTATTCTACTATCCTCTATGCCAAGTTGATCATAACTATGGCTTTGTTTAGGGCCAACCCGCTGTCCTATGCTATCCCATCTATTACTTTATCAACTCCAGAATCATTCGAATATAAAATCTTGTTTTGCCTTCAGCCCTTTGTAACGTGGCTCTTCTCTATCTAGTCTTTTTATACCTTACACTCTCCCCACATACTCCATAATCCAGGTACACTGGCCTCCTTACTGTTCCTGAAACAAGGTACACCATCTCTCAGCATTTTCACTGGCTGTCTTCCATGCCTGGAAGGCTCTCCCTTCTCATTTCCACCTCCTGGCTTCCTTCAAGTCCCAGCTAAAATCCCACCTTCTTCTAGAAGCTTTTACTAATCTCTTAATTTGAATGTCTTTCCCCTGTAGATTATTTTCAGTGTATCCTTTTTATAGCTTGTTTATACATAGTTAATTGTATGCTGTCTCCCTTATTAGACTGTGGGCTCCTTAAGAGCAGGGACTGTCTTTTAACTTTCTTTGTAACCACAACCTTTTGCAGTGCCTGGTACATAATGGCATTCAATAAATGTTTGTTGTCTTGCTAAATCATAAGAACAGTTTTATCACATTGTCTGGAGGACTAACCCAATCAACAGTATCACCAGAATACAATAGAGTCAGCATTTCAGGGTTTCCCCTGAGTCTTAACAGGTTCCAGAGCTGACTCAAGGTACTCAGAGACCCTGGCTTTATCACTCCATCTGATATTGCTTTACTTTCCCATCATCCCTGCTCTCATGGAAGGGAAAGAGAAGAGAACAAATACTCGAGTATCAACGTGACCAGCACTGTGCTAAGCATTTTACTAATACAGAGATGATGGGTTGGACTTTCAGAAAGTTATTATTGATATTATTTGCTCTAGATCTGCAATTTCATAGATGTGTTGAACTCCAAATATGGAAATTCCCTCCACCAATACAAACTGGCAACTCCTTTGTAATTTAGTTTTTGAGTGTTACTTTGGGTATTATTTGCCCATGATCACAAAGCTATTATGTCCAAGGGAGAATATGAACCTAGTGTTCCTGACTTTAAGACTAGTTCTCTATATAATGTCACAGTCTTTAAGTACAAAATATTTCTAAAAATATGGATGAGTAATCTATTGATGTAGTGTTCCCTCCAGTAATTCAGAATGCATCCCATCAACCTTATTCTGTGCAACTATTATCTACGTTTTCCCGTAACTCCTCTAAAGAAGACCTACTTCAACTATTCCTTTTCATATCCTGAGGTAATATAGGCACGCATGTGCCACACTAGTTGTTACCTTTGATATCAGTAACCTGAATAAATTATTGAACTAAGATACTAAGCTGGTAGATATTAACGTCAAGCAAAGAAAACAACCATGTCTGCCAAAAATGTCTGCCCCGGAGAGGATGTCCAGTACAGAGTCCAGATGGAAAGATTTACAAAAGATGGTTTAGTGTTCCAGATGCATGCTTGCAAATTAAAAATGACACTGGGCTGACTATATCAAGCTCCCTAATACTGTTCCTTCCCAAAATGCCTTTAAAAAACAAATTTCAACATTGCGTATACCCAATTGTTGTTAGCTTTGCTGAACTTTATTAATAATAGCTAATATTTATATAGCACTTACTATGGGCCAGGCATTGTGCTAAGGGCTTTTAATTATTCGCTTGATCCTCACAACAACCTTGGGAGGTTAAATGCTATTATTATCTTCATTTTACAGAAGAGGAAACAGTCAGAGGTTAAGTGACCTGTCCAGGGCCATATCACTAATAAGTGTCTGAGGCCACATTTGAACTCCTGTCTTCCTGACTCCAGGTCTAACACTCCATCTACTTTTGTCACCTCAAGTTCACCGGGTGAGGACATACTCAGAAACAAAAGTGATGTTAACACAAAAGATACCAATAAAAGAAGTTTCCAGAAAGCTAAAACTGTCTATGATACTGATATAAATCTCATTCCAGGGCATATGTTCCAGCTAAAGTTCAGCCAATGTTATCCTCAGCTTGATGATACAAACAAGCAGCAAAATGCCTATTCCTTCTTGTTTTCTCTGCAGTATTTACTCTTTCCTTCTCTCCTAGACAGTCTTCTGAATTTTGATGCCACTCCTCTTTTAGTTTACATCCCATCAGGAGTCATCCTGGATTGTTCATCATCTCTTATATCCTATATCCAAGATGTTGCAAAGATGGAATAGATGGGCCTTGGAAACATGTTCTGATTATGCCATATGCCATCTGCCCTCTGACACCACTTTGGTGTACGCCCTCATCATCTCACACCTTTGATTATTGCACTAGCCTACTGGTTAACCCATCTGCCTCAAATCTCTCCCCACTCTAATCCAGTTAGCCAGTAAAGTAATTTTCCTCGATTGCAGGTCCAATCACATCACCCCTCTACTCAATAAACTCAGTGGCTTCCTATAGCCTCCAGGAGCAAATATAAAATGTTCTGCTTGGCATTCAAAGCCCTTCATAACCTACTCCTCCCCCCTTCCCCTATCTTTCCAGTCTTCTTACACCTTCCTGTCCAACATATACTCTTTGATCCAGTGACACTAGCCTCCTGGCTGTTCCACAAACAAAATACTTTCTCAGCTCTGGGCATTTTTCTCTGGCTGTCTCCCATACCTGGGATGCTCTCCCTCCTCTACTTTGACCACTGATCTCCCTGGCTTCAAATCCCAACTAAAATTCCATCTTCTACAGGAAGCCTTCCCTAACATCTCTTAATCCCAGCACTTTCTGTTAATTATTTCCTATTTGTTCTGTGTATAACTTGCTCTGTACCTATTTGTTTTCATGTCATCTCCCCCATTAGACTGTAAAGTCCTTGAGGGCAGAGGACTTTCTTTGCCTTTTTGTATCCCTAGCACTTAGTAATATACCTGGCTCATAGTAGGTACTCAATAAATGTTTATTGACCTGAATTGAGGGGCAGCTAGGGAGCCCAGTGGAAAAAGCACTATATATGGAATAAGAAAGACTTGAATTAAAATCCAGTCTCAGATAATTACTGGCTGTGTGACCCCAAGCAAGTCACTTAAATTCTGGCTGCCTCAGTTCCCTCAACTGTAAAATGTAGATAACAACAGCACCTACCTCATAGGGACACTGCAAAAACCTAATGAGATAACATCTGTAAAACACTTAGCACAATACCTGGCACATAGCACATACATAAATGCTTATTCCCTTCCCCTACTCATCTCCTTTGTTGTATCATCATCCATATCATGCCTCCTAACTGTGGGTACCCAAGTCTAGATCCTGGGCCTTTTTATTTCCTTTCTCTACATTTTCACTTGGTAACCTCACTGGTTCCCATGAGTTTATTCATGATCTGTATGCACATGACTTACAGAACTATAACCAATGCTCTCCAGATTCAGTCTATTGCCAGCTGCCTTTAGAACATTCCAAAATGGATTTCCTATAGGGACTTCAAAGTCAGTAAGTCCAAAAAAGAAATCATCATCACACACACCCTTCCCCTCCACCACTATCTATTCTTTTTCCACATGTGGAGGCCTCACTTCACCTTCAGTCATTCAGATTTACCACCTTAGTCTTGACCTTGACTCTTCACTCTCTTTACTGTACATCTCTAATTAGAAGCCAAATCTTGTTTCTATGACTCCACTGCATTTAATATTTCTTCCTTCCTTTGTATTCATATAGCCACTACTCTGATTCAGGCCCTTACTCTTTCCAACTACTGACAACCACATTCTTTATTTCAAGCTTCTTCCCATCACTCACAGCTATGTCACACAGCTGCCAAAGGGATTTTCCTAAACTCCCTAACATCTCTATTACCTTGGGAAAGTCACCATCTCCCTTGGCCTCAGGTTCCTCATCAGGATTTTGGACTGGATGGCTTTTATAGTCCCTTCCACCAGCTCTAAATCCACTCTGATCCTGCAGAAGTTTAAAATATTATTGGTCCCAGAGAACAGATAATAAAGCACACCACTCTCTTCTAGGCAAAGTACATCACAGGGATAGAATGTTATATACAGCATCAGAAAGGGTCATTGCACTAGCTGTTTTTGCTCAACTGTTTTACTTTAAGTGACTAATTGAAAATAAAACACCAATAAAATATATTTTTAAAAGAGAAAACTTTGTTCCTAACGTATGAATAGAGATTAAATAATTAGTAATCAACCACAACACAGAGAGATATTTTAAACTCTAACCTTTTTTGACAATAATACAACATCTTATTTTCCTCACTTGTAACATGGGGTTGTACTGGATGACTTCTAAAGTCCTATCTAGTTCAAATTCTAAAATCTCATCATATAGTGGCAAACCATTCAAAATGCCAAATCTTTTTGCAAAAACAAATATGAATGTGTTAAGCAACATCTAAGTAAGGGTTCTTAACCTGGAGGTTTATGAACTTGGTTTTAAAAAAATCCTGACCACATTATTGGTTTCCTCTGTAGCTGTATTTTATGCATTTAAAATCATTCTGTAAAGATCCATAAGGTTCACTAGACTGCTAAAAGGGTGTTACCAAAAAGTTTAACAATACTACATCAAGATAAGTTGATTAACACTTGCCATTAGAAGCAACCTGGACTTCAGCCTTGACATGTGTATTTCAGGAAAGCACTGACCATTTCATGGAACCTATAGAAAACTGTGGGCTAGATTCAACAGACTGCTAAGTTAACTATTTTAGACTATAATCCAAAGTATTGATAAATAAAAAACATCAGCATGGAAGGCAGTTACAAGCATTATGTCAAGAAGATTAGCCTTCTACCTGGTCTTGTTCTCCATTTTTATCAATGAGTGAAAACAAAGATGATTCAAACCTGCCAGGGAGCTGATACTCAAGATAACAATAGAACCTTGAACCAAAAAAGATAGACAAGGTAAGTCAAAACCTAGGAATCTAAGAAAGTGGAATTTAAAGCTTTTCTCTCTCTTGCTTTTTTAAGAGAACTGATTCTAATGATCTTTTATTTTTAGATCACCTTGATTTTCCCCAGCATCCCTCCCCATCCTCATTCCCTTTTAGCATCATCAACAATTTAATGAGAAAAAATCAATCAACACATTGAAACAATATGACATTTAATACAATGTTTCATACCTATGGACCCTTCCCCCAACTTCTGCAAAGACACAGTGAGACATCTAGTATTTCTCCTTTAGGGCTAAGCTTATTCTTTATATACTTTTGTAAGATTCAACTTCAGTTGTTTTACAGTGGCTGTTATAATTGTTGCCTTAAAAGCCATATATACAAGCACAGCATGAGAGATATGATTTAACAAAAGCAGTTCATAAGAAAACAACTTGGTTATTTTGTTTAAATATAAGTTCGGTATGAGACTGCAATGTTAAGTGGCTGTCAAAGCCTAAACCCTTAGATTACAGTAACAGAAATATAGTGTCTACGACAAGTGAGATAATGGTTCCATTGTGTTTGTTCACTTTTCTGAGCCTCAGGTTTCTCTTTTGGAAAACAGGTGAATTAGGCTAGATGGTCCCCGACCCGTCTCTTCCAGCTCTTAGGTCTGTGATGCTATTTCACAGTACATATGAAATTCTGTGTCTAGTTCCAATTTTAAGAGGCATATTAATAAGATACAATGTATCTAATGAAAGTGCCCAGTTCCTTCAATCAATCCTCATATGACAGATTCAAGGTCCTCACCATCCTGGTTACCCTCCTTTGGATACTCTCCAGCTCATTAACATTCTTCTTATACCACTTTTACCAGAAATGAATACACTGCTCCAAAAGAGTCTGGACAAGGGCAGAATACAATGGGACTATCCTGGAAGCTTTGCCTCTCTCTTACAATATCACAAAAATCATATTAGCTATTTTGGTCACCATATTACTGTAAGTCATATTGAAATTGTGGTTTGCTCAAACACCTTAGACCTCTTTCAGAGGGGCCATCTAAACCTGCCTCTTAGACTTTCTATTTGTGAAACTAACTTCCCGTACTTAAGTGGGAGACTACACTTCACCTTCTTCAAGTTTCATCAGTAAAGAGTGATTCGATCTAGTAATTAAGAGATTCTTGGCAACTTTGGAGAGCAGCTCCAGTTGAAAGATGACATCAGAATTCAGACAGAGTTTAGAAAAGGAGAGGAAATCAAGGCTCTAATGATAGAGAGCTTACTTTTCTCAAAAATTTTAGCCAAGAAAGAAAGAGAAAAGGTAGGAATGATAGCGAGCAGCATGATCAAATCAAATGGTTTTTTCCTTGTTTAAAGGATAGGGGAGGCACAGGAAAGTTTGTAGGCAGCAGAGAAGCAGCTTGTAGAGACTTTGAAAACTGATGAGAGTAGGGGGATGACAGAGGAGGTAATCTGCTTGAGAAACCAGGATAGAATGAGATTAAGGAAAAATAGAGATGTAGAGAGGTTTGCTTTGGTAAGAAGGGCCACCTTTTCATGTGATAGGTGAAAGAGGAAATGGGAAAAGACATCTAAGTGATCTGTGACGGTGAAAAGAGGAAAAAGGGGAGACACTGAGAACATGGGTTTTACTGTTTTACTACTGGCTCTTTTCTTTCATTTTGTCTGTAGTTATAGGTGTTTCAGCATCATCCTTCTGTGGCTACTCTTTATAGTGTCTAACCTGGAGCACATAAACAGGCAATCTTCTTCCCTTCCCACTCTTTTTAGTTTACAATTTTTAAAACTGGCTTTACAAGGTACCTGGTCAAATATATTTTTACCAGTCTTTGTTAGATGTACTCCAAATTTCCAGGAATTTGTCATCCCTGAGATATTGTGAACTGTGATCCAGAATTCCAAATCATTCTTAGACTGCTACCACCTTCTTTGTCATCCCTGAGATATTGTGAACTGTGATTCAGAATTCCAAATCATTCTTAGACTGCTACCACCTTCTTGGCCAGCTATTCACTCCAAAATTCACTTTTCTTTTCTCAGTGAAAAGAACTATATACTCCTATGGTCTTTTTTTCTTAAGACTTCATTAATGATCGCCAATACTTTAAAAAAATTTTTTTTTTTTTTTAGGCAATTGGGGTTAAGTGACTTGCCTAGGGTCACACAGCTAGTAAGTGTTAAATGCCTGGTCTGAGGCCAGGTTTGAACTCAGGTCCTCCTGACTTCAGGGCCAATGCTCTATCCACTACACCACCCAGCTGCCCCATGATTGCCAATACTTTTTAAAGATTCCTTCTGGAAGTGTCACCTGCATCCACCTGTGAATCTCCAACTTTGTGGTTTTCAGTTGTTTATGAGTCTTGATAGGACACATTAATCATAGATTATAGATTTGGGAGTTGGAAAGACTCTCACAGGCTCTATTAATTTAACGCCTCTCTTTTAGATAAGGAACTAAAGCCAAGAGAGGTCACAAAGCTATTAAGTATCAATGATGACATTTGTATTCAGATATTCTCGACTCCAAATTCAACATTCTACCCTCTAAGTATTCTGTTATGTTTCAGACACAGGTAGGTGGAGGCAGCTAGGTGGCGTAGTGGATAGAGCACTCGCCAGCCCTGAAGTCAGGAGGACCTGATTTCAAATCTGCCCTCAGACCAAACACTTGGCACTTACTAGCTGTGTGATCCTGAGCAAGCCACTTAACCTCAACTGCCTTAAAAAAAAATTACCAAAAAAGAAAAGTTTATAGACACAGGTAGGTGGCACAGTGGATAGAATACCAGAGCTGGAGTCAGCAAGACTCATTTTCAAATCCAATCTTAGATTCAACTAACTTTTTAAACACTGGGCAAATCACTTAACTTCTGTCTGCTTAGGTTACCTCATCTGTGAAGTCAGGATAATAACAACGCCCATTTCCCAGGATTGTTGAGGATAAAAGAGATATCTATGTGGGGCTTTGCGAACTTTAAGTGTGATATAAATGCTATTATTATGTCTTAGATACATGCCACAGAAGTCAATAGGCCACTATTATTATCAAGTCAAAAATTTGCTGCCTTGGGATCCCTAAGTGAAGAATTAGGACCTATGACCAGGCTTTTCTTCCTTTGACTCTTACTGGATGATTTATCATCTGATAGCTTCTAAGGTTCTACTGTACCATTCTTTCAAACACAGGCAGTTTCTTCTTCCTCAATGCATCCACTTATCCTCTCTTCAAAGAAAAGTTTTAAAGTTTTTATCGTATTGGTGAGGTGCAGAGTGTTAAGACAGCAAGGTAGAACACAATCCTCACAGTAAAGCAGTAGGCTAAACACACAGGGATTTCAGCACAAGACAGGATCAGGTGAATACGATCACTACAGACAGACCGGTATTTAAGGTATTTAGGAACTGTCTTCTTTGCTGATGCTCTGCTTCTATAACCTTTCCAATTTTCTAAACTAAGCTGTGTGCTCTATTAGGGACACAGGAGAGAGTAGGGATGGAAGGATGATGATGAGCTTCTTCCAGGGCAGGGAGGTGAAGCAATACCAAAATTACTGGATAATTTTAGTTTGAACTCTACAACAATATAGCCACTTTTTAAAATGAAAATAAATTCAAATAAAAGTCAGTAGTGAGCTTTACGTGACAAAAATCACTCCAAATGATAGCGAACACTGCACAGTATGTAAAATTCTGTCAGATTTTGCAAGGTCAGATATGAGTCAGCACATGAGGACTCTCTCCTATGTTAGTGGGTGTAGAGCCATGATACCAATGAATTATGTTGCTTGCTGCACTTGAACATGATGTGTACAAACTCAGAATTAAACACATTTTGTGTGTCATGTAAAAGTATTATATTTCTCATCATTCATTCTTGTAAACACAATATAATAAGCTCAACTCCCAGAAAACCTGCAACTTTAAAAAATTAAATTGTTGAAAACTTCAAATGGTCATCTCTGTTCACAAGTTATTAATTTTTTAAATTTATCATCTTTAACTTTAAGAGAGTGAAACAATAACCTTTTTTGATTAAAAAAAAACCACATAAATGGTTCGAAGAGAATGTTAGTAAATTGAAGAGAGATGCCATTAGGAGTGAGAACACTGAAATACAAAATTCAAATACAGAAAAAATGATCCACAATATAAGACACTTAATAAATAAATGTAAACCTTTAAAAAACCCCCCAAATTTCCAGAAAGTGTTGTCTGAATACACCTCTATGATCAGTTCATTGAAAACCAAACCTCCTACTTTGAACTGCAAGTGAATGAAACAATGGACATAGCTAAAGTTGTTCGTCTGACTACACATGTGAGATGTGCTGAAACTGAAGAGGTAAGATTTGTTACTTTGCACACCTATTGTTAATCTCACATCAAAAAAATTTTCAATATAACAGACAGGTTTTAAAAATTAAAATTTTACAAGAGACTCATTAGATTTTAAACTAATGGAGCACCACAAATGCAAGGATAATATACAAGACTAAAAGCACTAGTTAAAGATCATCATGTTTTAAAGATATGAATGAGAAGCTACATAGTTCTTAAAACTGTCAGAAAAGAAACCAATTTTATTAAGAACAAAAAAAAAGATCCAGTACATTTAATGGAAAGTTCTTTGAAAAATTGTATGATATGGCATAAAAGATTAGGGTCTTTCTCTATTACTGCAAAACATCCTGGCTTTCTCATACCAAGGACTATGTTTGATCTAAAAGAAGAAACCACCATTTTTCTTGGTGATAATAAACAAAGACTAAAAAATTAATTTTGTGACTTAAAAAAAAAACTCCTGAAATCAGTATTTGGCACATATTTTTCAAAATCTGATTATTCTATCCTCAAATTCACAACAGAATCCAGAAGGATAAAATGATTACATTTATGAAAAAATTTATACCCTAATTTATGAAACGATACACTTTATATATTTCCTATATCAGGAGCTAGATTCCACAGGGCATCAGATAGATCGTTCACCTGGAAGTTAGGAAGCCCTGAATTCAAATTCTCTATGAGATGCTGCTAGTTGTGTAACTTCTCTCAGTTTCCATTTCTTCATATGTAAAGTGGGCATAATAATAATAGCACCTACTTCTCAAAGCTTACTGTATGGATCAGATAATCTATGTACAGTACTTTGCAAATCTTAAATTAGTATGTAAATGCTAGCTATTATTATTTACAATTTTTAAAAATACTTGCCCTCTGGTAAAGTTATTGTTCTAAACAAGAAATTCTCATTTTAAAAAACTAGCTATTTCCTCAATACGACTGGATAAGGGACTCAACAAACATGGATAGACAGTATACTTAACATGAAAAGCAGTGTGATCCTGCAGAAAAGTGCTGGCTTCGGAGATGAAGAACCTGAGTTCAAGTCCTCCCTCTTTCACTACTATATGACTTTGGGTGAGGCAACTAACTTCTGGGTGCCTCAGTTTCCTCATCTGTAAAACTGACAGGTTGGACAAGATGACCTCAGATCCCTTCTAGCTCAAAATCAATGATCCTATGACACTGATTAGGCATTGAAATGTTGTTTGAAATAAATGTTTAAAAGCAAAAATTTTATATCTTTTCCAACTATTGAACAAAGTTCTCTATTTTATCAAACTGATAGCTTATGTTAAAGATAGATTTTCTCTTTATAACAGCTACAGGAAAAAATCTCTTGATTAATGTTTAAAAGAGTTATGAGTGAAAATAACAGCATCACATTTTAGAGAAATTGTACCAAAAACCAAGCCAGACCATCAAATTAATGATGTGGTTGTGAGTGGTTTCTTTGAGGCATAATTATGAACATGCAAAAGAATTTTACAAATAAATGAATGTTACATTATTTTAATTATAGGTATAAGATTTGTGTTATAAAAATTGTAATTAATTTCTAATTTTATTTCAATAAAATATTAGCCAGGAAGATTTGTGTAGACTGTACAATAGAAG
Organism: Phascolarctos cinereus; assembly: GCF_003287225.1. NCBI lineage: Eukaryota > Metazoa > Chordata > Mammalia > Diprotodontia > Phascolarctidae > Phascolarctos > Phascolarctos cinereus. The sequence goes on from NW_027555847.1 coordinate 118,706,007, forward strand.
GAACAATTCTTATTTGCCAAAAACAAAAAACAAACAAAAAACCCACCAGGATATCACTATATCAAGTCTAAACAACACTGTTTTATCCTGTGTTTCAAGCCTATCTCTTCCTGGCTTTAACTTCCAGTGTTCCTGGCTTTGGCTTGGTACTTTAATTTTTAACCCTTATTTATTGTATATGCTTGGGCCAGATCTTTAGATCTCTACTCGAAATCCTGGTAATCGAAATCCTGGTAATCTAACTCCTGATTATTTTCTTCATTTAATGATTCAAATGAACATTCAAATCAGATAGGCCCTAACTAATTAGAGCACACCATAATAACTAAGAAGGCAAGAGGATTTCATTTAAATACAATCCAAATTTCATAGCAATGTTACTATCCCATCAATTTCAGTAAAAAGGACATTCTACTTGCATAGCATTTAAAAATCTTAACTTTAAAAACTAATTAGGCAATTTTCTTATTATATAAAGATGGTTTACAGAAACAATTTCTCTACTACTTAAAAGGCCATTAGTTACTCACCAAGACAGAAATTACAAATCAATCAAAATCAATTACATCAATTAAAGAGCAAAAAGCAAAATGAGGCAAAGACAGTAAAAAGATAGATACTGTCTAATGAAGTATAAGCATATACGTACATTGATGTAGCTGTAAATAGATTCAAATGCTCTCAAAAACACTTTGGACTATCCAAGTACGGCCACACTATACAAAACTCTAAAAGCATCCAGAGTACAGACAGGACAGGAGATAATGGACTGTGGGAGTGGGCACCCAGTTCCAATCTAGGACCTGAGCCTGAAAATACAGGAAAAGAAAATAAAACTATAAATATAAAGAGGAAATATTGTGGAATAAGAGAAGGCCAAAAGATAAACCCAGAAAAAGAGTAAAACTCTAAAGTACCTACAAGTAGAACCCGAGAGAAAAGAATGAGTTGGTTACAGGGACTCTAGGAAAGAAATGAAGCAAGAGATAAAAAAATTAAATTAGAGCTCTTAAGGAAAAAATGGAATGGGGGAATTTAGAACAGAAAATAGCAAACCCAAATAGTGGCCTCATTTAAAAACAGAATGGAATAAACAAAATTCAGTAAGACAAGACATACTAGAACCAAGTCAAAAGACTGAAAAATTAGAAGAACATGTAAAATCTCTGGTAGCAAAAATAACTGACCTAGAAAACATGCTGAAGAAAAAACTTAATCACTGGACTTCCTGAAAACTATGACCAAACAAACAAAAAAATAGACACCATAATTCATGAGATCACAAAACTGGTCAGAGGCAAAATAAACAAATAAATACAAAGAATACACACCTATCATCTTCTGAAAAAATAAAAACAAAACCCTGAATTGAAAACACCATGGAATGCTATATACAAAATAGCTCCAGGTGAAGCAAAAAACAAAACAAAACAAAAAACTGGCAGCAGCTAGAAAGTTAAGAACTAAGGGGCCATAGCAATCTTGCTCTGGGGTCCAATTCTAAGAAGAGTATGTCCACAGGGAGGTTTAAGGGAGTAGGTATCTCAAAACTTCTCTCATAACTCAATGGGGCAAAGATGAGTCACACACAGAGTGAGATGAAGAAATGTTAAAATCAACAGGCCATCAAGTGGGGCACAGACAGAAGGAACAGTTATAAGCAAAATAAACTTCCGCTCTGAAGGGTAAATTATGAATGTGCAGACTGAAAAAAAAAAAGAAAGAAAGAAGCTGTAAGAATTACTAAGTGTCTAAGCTAAGTGACAAGAAACTGAGGAGGCTGAGACTACTTCAATTGCAGAGTACCAGTGATGGGCATTTTCCTTCTCTTGTGCTACCCACTTAACTACAGTTTGTGTAGTAAAAGGAGAGAACAAAATATGAGAGGAAATAATGGAATAGAAAAGTAAATGATCAATCATGGTCATGGATATAAATGAGATGAATTCTATCATGAAAGTAGTAAAAATTATTAGAAAGCAGAATCCAAAAACATCTTTTTGCAACACACTTGAAACAAAGATTCATAAAAAAGGTTAGAGAAGATTTCACTATGCCTTAATTTAATTTGAAAAAGCAGAGATGAAAATCAGAATAAAGATAACAGATAAAGCAGCAATTAAAATAGATATAACTAAAAGAAACAGGAAAAGCTCATTTTGCTTCAGAGCACATGGATAGTTAAATAATGTTAATACTTAACACGAAATCACTGAACAGCACAGCATTTAAGTACTTAAAGTAAAAGGCTATTGAATTATAAGGAGAAATAGATATGAAAGCTATAGTAGTTAGGGATATCTCGATGTGTCTCTTTGAGACTTAGACAAAAAAATAAAATATGGATCTGAATAGAATTTTTCAAAAAGATATGACAGATCTTCCACAACTGAAAAAATGGTTAAAGGATATGAACAGGCAGTTTTCAGAAGAAGAATTCAAAATATCAGACACATAAAAATGCTCTAAATATTAAGACAATTCTGATATACCATCTCACAACTATCAGAAAAGGACAATCACAAATGATGGAGAGGATGACGGAAAAACAGGTATACTAATGCACTGCTGGTGGAACTGTGAACTAGTCCAAACATCCTGGAGAACAAAAATTTGGAACTATGCCCAAAGGGCCATAAAACCATGCATATCCTTTGACCTAGCAATACCACTACTAAGTCTGTATCCCAAAGATATAAAAGAAAAAGGACCTGTATGTAGAAAAATATTTATAGTAGCTCTTTTTGTGGTGGCAAAGAATTGGAAACTGAGGACATGTCCATCAATTGGGTGGGGGATGGCTGAACAAGTTATGGCATGATTGTAATGGAATACTACCATGTGAAGGGGATGGTTTCAGGAAAACTTGGGAAGATCTATATGAATTGATGCAAAGCAAAGTGATCAGAACCAGAATACTGTACACAGTTAACAGCAATATATATCAACTGTGAAAGACTTAGTTATTCTGATCAATACAATGATACACAACAATTCCAAAGGACTCCTGATGAAAAAAAATGCTATCCAAATTCGGACACAACTGATGAATTGGGTGCATGCATGTTTTTTTCAGTTTATTTTTCTTGCCTTTTCTTTGCAACATGCCTAATATGGAAATATTTATCCATAACTTTATACACACAGACATATATAAAATGGGTTATCACAATCCTTGCCTTTTTAAAGGGGAAGGACTGGAGGGAAAGAATTTGGAAATCAATTTTAAAAGTTAATGTTGAAAAAAGATGATAGATCTTTGGAGGTTAGTGAATGGGAATCCAAAAAAGCATATTTACCAATCGTGCAAGTCACCTTTATAAACTATGACTTTGAGGTATAAAAACCTCATCAGAAAAACAGAAATATTAAACATTCCTTATTGACCAGAATGCAGTGACATGTTCAACTCCTCACCCCCATTCACCATATCTAATCAGTCACTAAATCTTGTTTCTATCTCTATAACTTACATATACCCTTCTCCCCACATACAACCACTACCCTAGGTCACCTCTTGCCTAGACCAGAGGTTGGCAAACTACACACTTTTTTTGTATAGCCTGCAGGTGTAGAATGTAATACCATTATTTTATTCTAAAATGTAAAAATCATTCTTAGCTTCTGAGCAGCCAGATTTATCTCTTGGGTAGTGGTATGCCAAACCCTGAAATAGACTATGCCAAGAGATTTCTGGTTGGTCTCCTTGCCTCAAGTATCCCCCTACTCTCATTCATACAACTGCCAAAATGATTCTTCTACAGTGAAGATCTTACCACGTACTCCTGTTCAATAAACACCAGTGTTCTCTATTATCTCTAGGATCAAGACTGACTCATGTGCCACCTTCTGTGGGTGGCCTTTCCCAATCCCCTCAGCTACAAGCTCCTACCAAGTCAAGGTTCTTCTCTTGGCTCTTCTTTGTATGGTCTTATATATACACACACGTCTCCCCCAACAGAATGTCCATTTCTTCAGGTCAGGGACCATATTACTTTGTCTTTGTAACACCTAACAAAGGGCCTGGAACATAAATACTTGGTGGACTAATTAATGTATTTCAGATTTTCTAATAATATTTAAATTCATTGGTTATTATGCAGAGGGCTAACAACTTAAGTACCTACTGTTAAGCTTTAGAGAAAACTTAAACTCTTACTCTTACCACTCTCTATCTCACTTACTACTATTCTATCACTGCAGAAATAGATTGTCACTTTAGAAATGGAAGTCAATCAACAAATATTAAGTGCCTAATATGTGCCAGGCTCTGTGCTAAATGCTGAGGACACCATGAAAAGCAAAGACAATCTCTGCTATCAAAGAGCTCTCAGTCTAATTTAGGAAACAACATGCAAAGAACAAAACAAACACAATATATACAGGTTAAGTTCTCCATAGGACTTCAGGTTATTTTGTATTTCTCCCCCCCCCCTTAGTTTTCAATTGCCAAAGAAGTTATCGTCTTACAGCAGTCCACTAGTGATTAGTCCTTCCATAATGACTTAGAAAAAACTTAGTGCGTCTCTGGGAACATACTTAAAGCCTTTTGAACATGATAGAACTTGCCAGAGCATAGCTTTTGAGAACTGAGCGTCAAACCCCATGCCACAATGAGGCATCTTACTAGAACTCTGTGGAGATGTCACTGTCATTTGCAAAATAAAACAAATTATAAGTAAACTTCCCAATATGAAAAATCGTACCATGCTATCATTTGGCCAATTACCCTCTTCAAAAAAGCAAACAAAAAAAAACCCTTTTATGAGATTTCTTGTTTTTCACAAGACAGTTATTTCCCAAAATGACCTTCATCCTTCGATCAAACTTCAAACCCTCTCTTGTAACAAAACTTGACTAATCATATAACATTTTTTATGTTACTTTCACTTGTTACTTCCCTGAAACCTGCACACGACAAAGGGAAAACAGGTACAAAACAGTTTCCTGAATACTAGCTCTATAAATATAGCATGCTCCTCAGAACAGATGGATGTCCATTATTATAAAAAAGAGAAGGCTGCAGTGGATAGAGCACTGGCCCTGGAGTCACGAGGACCTGAGTTCAAACCCAGTCTCACACACATAACATTCGCTAGCTGTGTGATTCTGGGCAAGTCACTTAACCCCAAATGCAAGGGAGGGGAGAGTGAGTGAGGGAGTGCGAGCGAGGTTTAAGAACTAAAACCAATCAAAACCTTTCCTCAAGTATCTACCACGTACGTACCAGGTATTATGCAACTAAGGATAGAAAAATAAAAATGAAACTTTCTATACTCAAGAAACCTGAATTTTATAGTATAAGACAACACACGTGCATGCATATTAGGGAAGGAGAATAAGGGAAGGCCTCATGCAGAGGTGGTAGTTTAGCTGTGTCGAAAGGAAATTAGAAATTTTGAGGTAGATTACCTCCTAGTAATAGTAAATTTCCAATTTAAGATGCTGACTATAACAGTCTACCACTTAAGACTGCTAGAGTCTTAAATAATTCTTCTTAGTAAAATTTTTCTTCTAAGTACATTTTTGGGGAGGAAAAGAACGAATGCAACAAATTTAAACAGAAATGGGACCAGCAGAAACAGTAAATGACACAAATGACTGAGCTGGGGCAGGGAGGAAGGGAAGGAGATCGTTTGGAACCTAAAATGTAACAAAAAAGAAAAAAGACAAGTGACAGTCAAAATACTGGCTTTTTTAAGCTAGAACTCTTCATTTATTACATATTAGAATGTTTCCTTCATTTCTTTCAAAGCAGCATCTCATTTACAATTCTACTAGAACACAAATAATGAAACAAAAACTCAAAACCAGCAAGATATGAATTCCGATGCTTAGCTTTCCTTGTAATACTACTAACATTAAGAGACAGACAGACAGACAGACAGACACACAGACACACACACACACACACACACACACAGAGGGGCGGACACTGGCGGGTGCGGACACGCACGATTAAAGCTATCAGTAGGAGCCACCAGCCCTGGAGTGTTTTATCCCCTAAGAAGTAAAAGAAATAAAATCTAACCAAGTAGGTTTTTGTTTCAGACTTTTACAGTGCTTTACAGTACTTTGACCTACTTTGTGTCTGGTCATTTTTCTATTCCCATTCCACTCTGAGCTCTGATCATCACTGTACTGACTTAAACATTAACAATGCCTAAACTTCAGCTTAAGCAGTATTCAGTTCAGTATCAGCAAATTTCCATGGCAACTGAATATTAACTGAGATGAGTAAAAGGACATTTAGAGTTAACAGACAAATCAAGCCACTACTGCAAAAGCGTACCTCTAACTAAGGAATTATATAATGAGAGGAAAATGGGGAGGAAATAGTAAAAAATACTTTTAAAAGATATATATTCAAATCTAAAACAAAAGCTGAAAAAACTCGTTAGGGCAATACTTAGGTTTGTCTTGTTTCGTGGAATAAACGTTTCTAAACAGCCATATAAATCATATCTCCCTATATTGAATAACACTAATTTTAAAAATGAGTTTGAGACAAAAAAAGCAAATACTTTCATAAGAAATTAATCAGTCTTTAATTTACTGAGTTTTTCTATCTAATTTTCTTAATGTAGGTAATACCCCTAAATGTTAAGTTAGATTTAAATTTTTTTTGCTAATTATAAATATTGTCATCACTGCCACCAAAGTTCTCAAATTTCCTCATTGTGGCCTTGAAGTAACCCTGTATTTTTTAAAGGGTATGCTGACACAAGATTAGTAGAAAAGGCTTTAGGCATGGCCCTGCCTGAGGACCAGTCTAGCCAGACAAGCCAAGCTTAGAAAGGCTCATCAGGTTGGTCACGGGGTGAAGAAATGTTCAGCCATAGCAACTAACTCTCAAAAATCTTCTACCACATCTAAGTTATTGCAATACGTGTTGGTTCAAGATATGCCCACACCAATCTAGTCAAGTCTGTAAAATCTATTAGGCATCATCAAATGAAGTAGTCATATTATGATAGACAGAAACAAGAAAAGTCAACGAAACCCAGAAAATTATTTAAAAATCTTAATCTTCTAAGTTCCCCCTTTTCTACAAACCACATCTTTTCCCAACGTGACTGATGTATAGCCAGCCTCTTTGTAAACTAGATATGTTTGATTATTTTGATTCTCTGAACCTGTCCATATGCTTGAAAAATGAAGGTTTTGGACTGGATTCTAAGGTCCTTTTCAGCTCCTAAACACTATGATTCTAAAAGAAATGAACAGATTTAAAAAACTGAACCTCAATGGAAACTTGTAACATCTTTAGAAGATCTAACAAGCACCTAAGTTGGCCATTAAAAAAAAAGGGAAAAGAAAAAAAGACCTAAATTGCATTAATCATCTGAAAAAATACAGTATTTTTCCTTCTATCCAAAATAGCTAAAAATTAGTAAGGCTCAATTTTGTAGGGCTGTGGGGAAACATGACGGTGGGGCAAAAAAAAATTGTGTCATAAAAAGCAATTTGGCAATATAAAAACATTATGATATTGATCATACTCTTTAATGCAGCAATATCACTACTAGGACAACATTCTAAAGATGTTCAAAGAAAAAAGCACTTCTATACAAAAATATTAATAGCTGCATTATTCTTAATCTTTAAAATCAGACACAGCATCCATGTCCAACTATTGATAAGAAATCAATCAACGGTGATCAATGAACTAGAATACTACTGAGCATGAGTTCTATAAAATGATTAAGAGTAGAACTGGAAGAAAATATACGCCTACACCTACATAAAAATCAAAGACAACAATATTCAGTACACAGATGGAAAAGATCAGAAGGGAAAAAATACACTTAATTTTTAATCAGAATATAAATGATTCAGAATCTATGTACTTATTCTTCATATTGTTCATCTGTTGAGAGAGTCATTTGAGGGATTTGATTAAATTGCTTAAATTTCTTGCAAAAAAAATTGTGACTCTGAAATAAGGTGTAAATAGGAATTATCAGGTCCCAAATAATGAAAAATTCAACCTGACAAATGTTTATTTAGTATCCACTACACATAAGGCACTACACCAGGTTCTAGAAACACCCATTTACAAACAAAATTGTCCCTGTCCTGAAGGTACTTATATTCTTTTGGAGGAATAGAACACAAAGCAGGGCAGGAATGCCAGGAAGATAGAGTGGTAAGAGCGGCTGATTTTAAGTAGAAGACATGAGCTCAAATCCTGGCTCTCAATGACTATGTGATGCCAGGTGAGTAACTTATTCTCTCAGTTTCCTCATCTACAAAATGAGGAACTTGGGGCTAATGACCTAAGAAGCCTTCCAGCTCTAAGACTATGGTCCTATGATCTTATGCACACAGTAAAATGAGTACAAAATAACTGAAGAAGAGAGATGCAATGAGCCTTTGTGGAGGTAGGTGGTGCCAGAGTTGTTTTGAAGGCATCATCACACAGAACTTGACCTCAATAACCATTAGTCCAACCTACACCCAAAAAGGAACCCCCACTACAAAGTATGAGACAAGCTGTCATCTGTTCTTTCATGGAAGACATAAAGAGGGAAGTCTTTGAGATCCAGGACATCCCCTCTATTTTGGGGAGCTTTAAGTAATTTTCCGTGACATCAAGCTTCAATTTACCTCCCTAAAATTTCCATTCATTGCTCTGGAGAGCAATTTGGAACTATGTCCAAAGGACAACCAAACTATGCATACCCTTTGATTCAGCAATACCACTGTATCCCAAAGAGATCATTTAAAAAAGGGAAAAGGACCTATATGTGCAAAAATATTTTTGGCAGCCCTTTTCATAGTGGCAAAATACCGGAAATTGAGGGGATGCCCATCAATTGGGGAAAGGCTGAACAAGCTGTGGTATATGAATATGATGAAATACTACTGTGCAATAAGAAATGATAAGCAGGCAGATTTCAGAAAAACTTGTAGGAACTGATGCAAAGCGAAATAAGCAGAACCAGGAAAACATTATACATACTATCAGCAACACTGAGTAATGATCAACTATGAATGACTCAGCTCTTCTCAGCAACACAATGATCTAAGACAAGTACAAAGGACTCAGGAAAGAAAACGCTATCCACATCCATATAAAAAACTAATGGACTCTTGAATGTAGATCGAAACATACTTTTTTCACTTTATTCTCTTGTTTTTTTTCTTTTGATCTGTTTCTTCCTTCACAACTGTGACTAATACAGAAATATGTTTTACATGATAGCACATGTATAACCTATATAAAATTGCGTACATTTTAGGAAAAGGGAAGGGAGGAGGGGAGGGAGAAAAATTTGGAACTCAAAATCTTGTAAAAATGAATGCTAAAAATAGTCTTAATATGTAATTGCAGAAAAATACTATTAAAAAATAATAGCCCATTATTTCACGGATAGCTAGTATGCCACTTTGCTTAGAGAATAGTGTGTAAGAGGAATAATATGAAATTAAGCTGGAAACATAGGTTGGAGTCAGATTGTGGAAGCTAAAGGATTGAGACTGGACCTACAGTTTTAATGATGTATTTAACTTCTAGGTGAGGAAATGCCTTTTCCAATACAAGTCAACACTTTTCCTGCAAATGAACACTTTAGAGTTTCCCAGAGCACTGAGAGGTTGAAATGACTTACTTCAGCTCACATAGTCACTGTGTTTCAGACGTGACCAGATTGAATCCAGATTTTCCTGCCTCCAAAGCTGACTTTCTATCTACTACTCTCTGCTTAAGAGGTCTGTTTTTTAACCTAAATGCACCAAAGCTTTCTTGAGCAAGGCAGTGACATGGTCAATTTAAGACAGAAAGTATTTTGGTAGCTATATGGAAGACAGATTAAATTGGAAGCAGGGAGGTCAAGACAATAGTAATAGTTCAAACAAGAGGTGATAAATGCCTGATCTAGGGCAATGGCTCTGGAAATGATGAGATAAGGAAGTAGCATGATATCCAATCAAGTACCATAGCTTGTCAATTCTAAGGGACAGAACAGTTAAGGAAGACTCCTTAATTTTCCTAGTGAACAGTGCTGTATTTAACAAAAGTTTAGAAAAGAAACTGGCAAATTGTTTTTAAAAACCCAGCAAAATCTTTTAAGTAGATATTCTAGAAATATCAGTGAGTCATCAAAGAATAATTCCCTTAAAATTATTGTGGAAAATAATTACATATAAAACTAAATAATACAACCTAATCTCCAAGGTCAACCTAAATAACAGCACCCAAAATTTCAGTAAGACTATATCACTATAGTTTTTATCAGAGGAAAAAAATACTTTTTTGATTAGTAACTTTAAATCATGATTCAAATTGTTTTTATTTAAAAGCAAACTCATTTTGATAAGTCTTCAGTACTGGTTGCTTACCAGTCTTATAATTTTGATAAATTTTATAATTATGTTAGACTGTTTAATTAAAAGGTTAAATAATTAGTTTTTACTAAGTTTTATTGCTCATGGGAAGGCCCACTAAGCAGCTGGAATCCATGAGGATGTCTCCTTAACACAGGAGAAAAAAAAAGGGTAACTGAGGAAGAGACTATCTGAATCAAGGCCTGTCAGTTGCATAGCCAAAAGTAGAAGGGAAAAATAATACTTTGGCTTGAATCATCTTTTCCAAGCCCTGATTAAACTTTATTGTATCTCAAAATTAAAAAGTATATCAATTTAAATTATCACCATCAAGCAAATATGAGCCATAGTATTTCAAGTTCCTTAGGTGACCACTTGTAGCATCTTTCCAGATGGTTGCATTCTCCCTAACCTGTTCTTACAAAACTGTCCTGACTGCCTGATTAGATGTCTCCCACCAATGAGAAAGCTGTCACTGAGGTAGAGGGAAGGTTTCTAGCTTAGGAGAATTCATCTCTCATTTTTGTTCCAATTATCATAACAATTCCCACATTATCTTTTCATTGCTTACTATCTAATGTTTTGGCTGATTTTTTTTATATCAAAGTTCTACAAAAAGGTAGAACTGCCACCTTTAGGATCTTGAAATCTAACATTTTATTTGATTCACTGATTTTATTTTTAAAACAGATTCTTCTTTTACCACTTGAGTCTAACTTTCTTAAGAATTAAATTTTAAGTTGTTTTTAGTAGGCCCAAGAGTTGCTATTTTGCCTAAGGATTAATCAACTTTAAGACTAATTCAGAGGTAATTCATATGTTCAAGCTACTTCAAGTTGCTGCATATTTGCAGAAACAGTTCTTATAAAATATATGCTTAGGGTAACACAAAATAAACAGCTGTTGTGTAATAAATACTTAAGATATGAGAAGGGAAAATAATCTCTCAATCTGTTTATCTTCCCACACCCTCTGAATTTCTTTTCCACAAATCTCCTTAGAAAGAAAACAGGCAAAAATGTTCACACTTCTGTTACCTGGTCCAGCTAATAGGAATCAATTTTTCCAAGAAACGAACTGTACGTGGTATGGAATGCCTAATCATTTTATATTGCTCTCCAGCTCTTTTTTCAGCAGCAAAAATCCAACTGATATGGAGAATCCCTTTCACAGATTCTACAAAGCAGATCATGGCACACAGAGAAACCCTGCTCCCAGTCAGGCTTCTCAAAATGTGTGTTGATAAAAACAGCAGCAGATAAGAAAATACACGATGATACAGCATATCAATACCTCAAGTATGAATCAATCCAAAAGCATATGAAGTATCTGATTTGATTGGGATGCTTACTCACTATAGCTAACCAATGATAAACATGAACAAAGTTGACTTGGCTGATTTTTAAATGCCAAGCATTCAGTCCATGACCAGGTGTATCTTTGTACTGGTCAGATCAGCCACAGTCAGACATGCTGTAACTCAACTCTAACATAGTGATGTCATTTAGATTCTCTTTGACAAAGAAGGGCAATGAACAACCAGGCCTATGCTTGAAAGGTTTCTAACTTGAAAGGACCTACTTGTGCTCCACTGGCACAGCCTCCAGGCACCCAGGGTCACTTTCAAACCACAATCAGGAATTATTTAAACAACTCATGCGCACATTTATATCAATGGTGGGAATATTTCATGAAAACAGGAAGTCAAGAATATTCATCAAGAGGCAGACTTCCCACTTGGACATAAACATAGGAGCCCTATTATAGAATGAATACGAAGCTAAAATAAAATTTCAAATACTTCTTGCCTCACCAAAACCAAGCTTTACAGAATGCTATTATCCATGTAATATCAAAATTCATAGAAAGCAATCAGACCAGTAATATTTTTATCCACATGTTTTTAAAAAAGGTGAAAGAAAAAAAGTTACCTACTACTTTTCAGATAGTTAGACTGTAGAAGAGGCATATTTTCACAAGGTCTTGTAACAGTAAAACTAGTGACCTCAGAGGAAAAAAGTTTTATTGGCATAGGTGTCGGACTGTAATAAAGAGAGAGAAGTAACATTATAAGATGGAAGGAGAAGTGAATGAGCTTTTTGGTAAAAAGGCAAAAAAAAAAACTATGATGAAGGCTTTGAAGTTAAGGTATCAATTCACAGAAGTTTTTCTGATCATAGAGGAAAAACCTGTTAATCTGGGGAGGGAGAACGTGAGTAGGTACAAATAGTATGGCTTTAAAGAAAACTGGAAAAATCTTATATCCTCCTAAAAGATTATTAAAATGATACGGCATCATACTCATTTTGTCTCAAATTTTCAAGTTAAATTTTCTAACATTAGCACATTTCAGAACATTACAATCTGAATTTTCCAGCAATATTTTGAAAGTGTTCCTACAATAGCAAAGACACTGAGACTGGGTCAATTTGAAGTTCTATGCAATAGTTAATGGGCATTTTAGTATGAAAAAAATCACTTCAAAAGGAAAGAAAACTCCAGAAAGTTTTTTAAAATTCCTACTGAAAACAGTTATTCTCCTACAGTCTATATTACTGCATATTTTTAGGGTGATACACACATTCTTTTAATTAAAAAGTCTGCTTACCTGGGAAGGGCATGACTGGGTCATTCCCAAAAATTAACTTTTAAGAGATGGCTAAAAAACATATTTGTTCTTTCTAGCCTCTGAATCTCAACTTAGGTCACTCCTCCTTCCATGTGGAATATCCTACCAATCTTTACCTGTCAAAGTCCTATCTACTCTTTAAGGTCCTGATGAACACCACTTCCTAACAAGAAGTCTCTCCTGGTTACTCAAGCCAGAAGTAATCAAGATCCACTAACATGGCCTTTAATAATCTAGTCACCTTCTACCACAAGTAAACACTGGAACTGTAGTGTAATGTAGCATGGGTCCTCACCTATATGCCTGTTTTTATGTACTGTTAACACCAATGTTGAATCTTGTCACCTGCATTATTTTAACTCTGAGAGGACAACTTACAAATTGTTCTATTCTCCATGAGGCATACAGTGATATATTAGCTAATTCCAAACTCTTTAACACCTGTTAGTTATCATTTTAAAATCATTCATTCCCTCAACACTATTAATATTTTTAATGAGAATAAAAGGGTTTTTGGTACCATTAATAAATAAATGATGATTTCATCTTTATTCTTTTCTTCAAACTAAAAAAGTGGAAATTAAAACCAAAAGTATAAACAGATATCACAAAATGGTCAGTCAATTTATAAGCAGTAATAATTTTTTCCATTCATTTTTCAGTCCTGTCCAACTCTGTGATGCTACTTGAAGTTTTCTTGCAAGGTACTAGAGTGGTTTGCCATTTCTTTCTTCAGCTCACTTTACACGTGAGGAGCTGAGGCAAACGGGGTTAAGTGACTAGCCTAGGGTCACACAGCTAGTTAGTGCCCGAGGCTAGGTTGGAACTCAGGAATAAAGAGTCTTCCTGACTCTAGGAGCAACACTCCATCCACTGTGCCACATATCTGCTCCTAAACAATTGGATGTTTTGTCTAATAATTTTAGATAAAATCAAATTTAAACCAAGACATTCCGTGAAACAGACAGATGTGAGTGAATAAAGTATTAAACTCTTCCTAACAAAAAAGCCATGGAAGTTAAACTCATAAAAGAAAAGTTAACAATTATAACAAGTAGAAAGAAATTAATGATAAGGGAATCACAAGTCTATTATAAATGTTTAAACAATATTTAAAACAGTATAATTTAAACAAAAACGCCTGAACAATTTAACAAATTGTAATTACTAACAATCTGAAGAGAATTAAACAAAACAAAGGATAAGTTTTAAGTATTCATAAATCTCAAAAAAAATTATCAAATACAAAGGAGAAACACTGTGATAATATAAAATCCATAATTTTTCTCAAATACCACAAAAGAAATCAAATCAACAAAAGGGAGAGAGTATATACGTATATATGGAAGCTGAAAAGTAAGTTAGCAGTTGGGCCAAAGGAGAAACAAACAAAAAAAATCAGACTATGTAAAAGACTACAACCTCCTCCTCCTTCTGATATCTTTATTCCTCAATTAACTACAAACCTGAACAGCTTCTAGCAGAGACCACCTCTGTGTGTACTGACCTGATCCCATCATTCTTCCTATGTTAGTTTTCCTTACTGCTATTTCTACCTCCTCATATAGTACCTTGTTGCTGTGATGTTACAACCCAAATGTGGTGGATTCTACCATCCTTGACGGAGCAACTGTCTGTTACAGAAATTGACAGATTGCTTTCCAATGTCCATGTACTGTTCATCCTTTGGTTTTCTCCTTAAACGTTCTCAAGCTAATAGTTTAACTGGATCCCTCTCCAAGATTTCTACAAACCATTTTCCTCCACTGCCTTATGAGGCAATATTATTCATAATCTTCTAACAAGTTTACTTCATGTTTTCTAACAGTGTTTTCTTCTGGCTACAAATCTCCCTTCCCTCACACCCCTCAAAGATGTGCCTTATTAGATGGCCTATTGCTCTGGCCTATCAATCTTTGGATCACAATTCAGTCAATAGATTTACTAGTTCTCTTTCCCCACGTTATTGAAAAACTCGAGATACACATCACCTAAGAATTTGTTGTTAAAAGTGCTAAACGAGAGAGCCAAGGACAGAGTCCTGAAGTACTCCCTGGGTATTGTTGTTCAACAAATTCCATCTAACTCTGCTATCCAGGAGTCTATATCTTTCCATCTCACCTACAATGATATTTTGAAAGACCTGGTTATTTACAGAAATTCAGGTAAAAATCTACATAATTTTCCTGATATACCACCCTAGAAACTCTGAAGAAAAGGAAAATTAGGCCAATTTTGGCATAAAGTTTCACCCTATTACTCTAAATAGAGAGGACTACTAGATTTATCTAGCCTGTTTCACAGTCAGGGGCTTATGTATATCAAACCCCACCCCTTCCCCCCCACCTTAGGCATAGATAATACTGGTTTTTGGAGAGATCCCATTTCCATTTTTTTCTACTTCTCTCTCTTTTTTTTTTAAAGGGCAACTGTGGTTAAGTGACTTGCCCAGGGTCACACAGCTAGTAAGTGTCAAGTATTTGGTCTGAGGCCAGATTTGAACTCAGGTCCTCCTGACTTCAGGGTCAGTGCTCTATCCACTGCACCCCCTAGCTGCCCCCACTCTACTTCTCCACGTCATACAGTTTTTCCTCTTTGCTGCTCTGGATAAAGAGCTAGAAGGAAAAAGAAGTAAAGAAGAACATTTCTATTCCAAAGTTAGATGTTTATAGTATGATTTTTTTTAAGTAAAGTTGTGGTTTGTCCTTCATTCTCAAAGAAGACCAAGTAATCAGGGAGATGATGACATAACTCACAACTGACTTTGATTTGAGTGAGGGAGGGCTGTGCCAACTCACAATCTCACTTTCTCCTCCAGAGCCATCTGGGTCCAGTGGCCAGACGTCAATCAGGAAGACTGGAGATGGCCCAGGATACAATGAGAGACCCTTGGCCCTTTACACTAAGGTCTTTTCAGATTCTCATTTTGAGTAAGGCAACATCCATTCAATGAACAGGCCTCTTTAAGAAGAGAGTCAAAGGATGGCCCCTTTAATTAAAAAAAAAAAATTCAAACTGGGAGGGGAAGACCCTCATGGTTGCAGGCCAAAAGAGAAACAGTTACTATTTGCATTCACTCTGGGCCAGGAGGGCCCCAAAAAATAACCATTAAGTGGTGCTTGAGCAGGAACCTATCATTGTCCAATCCAAAAGATCCAGAGTGAATTGGGTTTAAGTCTTGGTCTTTGAGAAAGAAATCGAGGCCAGTAAACCCCCAGTTGATAGGTAGCTTTCAGCTATCAAAATTTACCTTCCTTTGGGCAGAGTACCTTTCAAGGCAGGGCAAGGGAGGGGAGGGCAGGAAGAGCTGAGTTGCCCAACTGGAACTGGCCAGGCAGGGTCCCCTTTCAGACAAAGCAAATGAAAACAGAAGTTCATATACCACAACACTGACTTTTAGGGAGAAGGAGTATGATGACAGAGGAGGAGGAGAGTTTTGAGAAGATGGAAATTATTTGCATTATAGGTATTATGCACTGAAGAGATCAATACAAATTTTTTAAAAAGAAAATTAACATTTTCTTTTCTTTTCTTTTTTTGGTAAGGCAATTGGGGTTAAGTGACTTGCCCAGGGTCACACAGCTAGTAAGTGTCAAGTGTCTGGTCTGAGATCAAATTTGAACTCAGATCCTCTTGACTCCAGGGTGGGTGTTCTATTCACTACACCACCTAGCTGCCCCTGAACATTCTTTTTTTTACATCTCCCTATTCTCTGATGGTAAACTGTGTAACAAAAAAAAATTAGCTACAACTACAAAGAACACATTATATATTAGTCTTTTCTGTTGACACTGGCATCCTAAGATCTTCTTTAAAATAACTATTTTTTACATTCATAGCAGCTCTTTTTGTGGTGGCAAAGAATTGGAAATTGAAAGGATGCCCATCAGTTGGGGAATGGCTGAGCAAGCTGTGGTATATGAATGTAATGGAATACTATTGTGCTATAAGAAATGATGAGCAGACTGACTTTAGAAAAACCTGGAAAAACTTGTATGTCTGATGCTGAGTTAAGTGAGCAGAACCAAGAGAACATTATAACAGCCACATTGTGCTATGACTAATATTGATAAACTTAACCCTTCCCAGCAATACAAGGATCTAAGACATCTCCAGAACCCTCGTGATTGAAAATGCTATCCACATCCACAGAAAGAACTATGGAAGTTGAAGTGCTATTTTTTTTCCTCTTCTGTTGAGTTTTCTTTCCTCTTTCTGATGGTTCCTCCTATTGGTTTTAATTTTTCCTCATAACATCACTAATGTGAAAATATGTTTAATAGTAATGTAAATGTATATCCTATATCAGATTGTGCACTGTCTTGGGGAGGGTGGTGAGGAGGAAGGGGGAGAAATTTTAAACTCAAAAGCATATGGAGATGATTGATAATTCAAAATAAATTAATAAAATAAAAATATAAAACAACCTTTTTTTTTACTAGTACATTCTTAAGAGCAGATTTCTGTCCTTCAAACATAATAGTAATGGACTAAAATCTGTATCTCAATTCATTCAATCTGAGGAATAATTCTCACATTGGCCCCTTTGCTCAAATTAGCTGAAAAACAGGACATAATTCAAATATTTACTTTTGAACAGGTTTCTTACTGTTGTAAACATTCAGAAAAAAGATCAATAGTTCTTGTACACGTATGCCAATTTTTAAAACCTGAGAATAACAGACACTTACCTTATATACTCCAAGCCCTGGATCAATAAGAGATGAACGAGTTGATGTAGAAGGCTGATTGGAAGATCTGCTGCTTGTTGTTTTCTTGGCTTTACTTCTGCTGCTACTCTTAGAACGGGGTTTTACCTCACCACCTTTACTCTGTATTGAAGTGGTAGGACCATCAGGCTCTGAACGTATCAGCAGCTGAACTATATCATTCAGTCCAACATTATAATCAAATAAAGTATGTCCATCTTCCAACTGTTAAGAAAAGAAAAAAAAACTGTAAAAGTCAGTCAGTATGTATATGCTGGAAGATACATTTACTACCCTCATTTTACAATTTAGGAAACTGAGGCAAACAGGTTAAATGATTTGCCCAAGGTCACATAGCTCATAAGTGAATTCTAGTTCAACCCTGAAGCACAAGCAAGGTTAAGCAGCTAAAGCCAGAAGAGCATGGCACAAACATGGCTGAAGTAGAACCTGAAATCTTTCTTTAATATTCTCTATGGAAAGACCCTAGAGAAAGCTTGGATTCCACCAATGAGGGAGAGTCAAACAGCCTTCTACCAGAGCTGTCTGAAACTGGAATCTGTCAAATTAGGTTGTCAGAGATTTATATCACAGATTTACCAAATACAACAAAAATGTTCTCATACACATTTCTATACTTGAGAAAATTCATATAAAGACGACAAATGTTTCCTACCATTTTCCAAATTATAATATCCTGCCAACAATAACAATCTTAAAATATACTAGTCTCTTGTTCCATTCTACATGTTAGATGATTAGTAGAAGAAGCACCATATTTAGAGTCTCAATATCAGAGTTTGGTCACAGCTTTGCTATTTGTTACTGGCATAACATTAAAGACATTATTTTACTTCTCTAGGCCTACTTCCTTATCTGTGGAATAAAAGGGTTGGACTAGATGAATACTAAGGTCACGTCTTGCTTAAAATTCTGATTTTATATAACACGTCCCACGAAACAGGAGTACGACATACAACATAAATTGTTTCTTTAACCTTTTTTTTTAATTCCCCAAAGGGTCAAATTACTTACCAGATACACCTACTTCTGACCCCTCTCTATTATCTCTCAAGAAGTTACAGAAAAAAGGCGTTATAGCCAACAATCATCAATATTTTCCCCTAAATAGGGGAAAATATCAACCATTCAAAAAGCATTTATCAAAGTGCTTAATATATACCCAGGTACCATGCTAAACTCTGAGAATACAAACACAGGTAGAAAGATAGTCCCTGCCCATAGGGAGCTTAATTCCACTGGGAAAAGACAACACATTAAAAACAAGCTGGAATTGGGGGTAGGGGGCGTGAGAGATAAAGATACCCGAGGGCGTGGTAGAGAATGACCAGAACACAGCCTGCAGAGAAATAAAAGAACGTTGGCCTGGACTTCCTCCTTGAATAGAGGTTCTATAAGGAGCCATCCAATCGAAGGGAAGGCTACAGGGGTGGAGATTTTTTTTAAATGCAGAAAAATGGTCAGGTCTCTGTTTTATCAATATCAATTTGATAACCACTAGACATTATTACAGCAAACTAGTCTTAAGCGTCTGCTGTGTGCCAGTACTGTGCTAAGCATTGGGAATACAAAGCAAGGCAGAAGACAGCCCCTGCTTTCAAAGAACTCAGTCTAATGGGGAAGAAAACATTAACAGAGGAAAGAGACTAGCATTAAAGGGAACCAATACAGTCTCACAGAAGATGGTATTTCAGCCAAGACTTGAAAGAAACCAGAGAAAACAGGAAGTGGAGATGAGGGAGGAAAGTATTCTGGGTACGTGGGGACAATCAGTAAAAAGGCTCAGAGTTGGGGGCAGCTAGGTGGCGCCGTGGATAGAGCACCAGCCCTGGAGTCAGGAGGATCAGAGTTCAAACGTGGCCTCAGACACAGAACTCGCACTGTGTGACTCTGGGCAAGTCACTTAACCCTAATGCCTAGCCCCCTCCCCCCCCAAAATACACCTGGAGACAGATTCACTGCTTGTGTAAGGAAGAATAAGAGGGCCTGTGTCACTGGATCCCACTGTATGCTTCAGAGAACAAGGTATAAAATGACGAGGAAAGTAGAAGGCGGCTGGAACGTGAAGGGTTTTCAAAGTCAAAGAGAAGATTTATATTTGAACCTGGAGGTGATAGGGAGCCACTGGAGTTTACTGCATAGGGGATGTCACATCAGATCTGCATTTTTAGATATTCAATTTGACAGCAGAGTGTTGGATAGACTGAAATTTTTTTTTTCTGGTGAGGCAACTGGGGTTAAGTGACTTGCCCAGGGTCACACATCTAGTGAATATTATGTGTCTAAGGTCACATTTGAACTCAGGTCCTCCTGACTCCAGGGCTGGCACTGTATCCACTGTGCCACCTAGCTGGCCCTGAGTACAGGACAGATTGAAGAGAGATTTTAAGCAGGGAAACCAAGTAGCAGTTCATTATAACATGCAAGGCCTGAGATGAGGGCCTTCGTTAGGGTGACAGCAGGGTCAGAGGTGAGAAGGGACATCTGAAGGATCCCTTACAAAGGCAAAATAGACAGGACCTGGCAACAAATTGAACAACAGTGAGGAGTCGCAACCTGCAAGGCTAGGTGACTAGAAGATCTAATCGTGCCCTCAGTATAAGAGAAGTTTGGCTGAGATGGAAGGTTAGGGGGGAGGGGAAGAGATAACTATTTCAGCTACTCGGGGATCATGGAACTAGACCAATTTTTCTTTCTTTCTTTTTTTTGAGGCAATTGGGGTTAAGTGACTTGCCCAGGGTCAAACATCTAGTAAGTATCTGAGGTCACATTTGAACTCAGATCCTCCTGATCTCCAGGGCTCCATCCACTGTGCCACCTTGCTGCCCCTAACTAGACCATTTTAATTACAGTAAACCTACTAATCATTATCTCCCCAGGCTCTGTTCTTGGTCTTTTCTACCTATTTAACCCCACCCCCCATATAATTTCCCCTTGTTTCAATTAATGTCTTCATGAAGATGACTGCCAGATCTGTAGCTATCCAGCTCCATTTTCACATCACCATCTACCTTTAGTTATCTCCAACTGTATGTCTCAGGTATCTCAAACCCAATATGTCCAAAACTGAACCCATCTCTCACCCCAAGACTATAAACTCTTATTCTTTTGTGGAGAGCACCAACAACTGTCAAGCAAGCCAAAAATTACGACCTTTGGAGCACTTTTGACTCCTCACTCTTCCACATTCCTCAAAAACCTGTTTTTGTACATTCAACATCTTTCATTCATTCATTCTCTTTTCTCCATTCAAGTGGCTGACAGACACCCTATTTTAGGACCCATCATTCTCCCGAGTAAAGGACAGCTTTAGATTCCCAATTTAGAGTCTCTCTCTGTCTCTCTCTCTCTCCCCTTCCCCCCTCTCACGAATCCATCTTCCACATAGCTACCAAAATAATCTACCCAAAGCATACACCACTCCCCACCTTGAGAACCTTCAGCAGCTCCCTACTGCCTCTAGAATAAAATATGAACTTCTCACTTAAGATAGGAAACCTTTTACAACCTGCCTCCACTCTACCTTTCTGGGCTTACTGAATATTATTCTTATTCATGTATCCTACATTCTAGCTATACTGGTCTACTTGTTATTGTCCAAAGTCAGCGCTTTATCTTCTGCCACAGAGCCTTTTTTCAGAGGCTGCTCCCATTGCTGGAACGCACTCTGCTTTTTAGAATCCCTTTCTCCCTTTAAGGGTCAACTTATGTGTTACCTCTTATGGAAATCTTCCTTAAGACCTTTAGTTCTGAGCGTTCTTGCTCCTCAAATAATCCTATATCCTTACACCTGTTAGCACATTATATTTTACCTGCATCCTTGTAGAATGTAAGCTGAAGGACAGGAACAGTTTCTAGTTTTGTCTTTGTGAGCCAGTGCCTCACACACAGTAAGTACTTACAGAATGACAGATATAAAATTCCTATAAGGCACGGACTCCCCTGTTTATTCTTCCCTTTACATCACTCCTGCCCCCAAATCAAACAATAACACTAACAACCAAAAAGAATCCTCTTCCTGTTTGGAAATTATATTATTTCTAAGAAAATGGAAAGGTTTTTTTTTATTAAAAAGGCCAGAAGAAAATAAGAGGGTGTGCTAAAATAATTTATTTCCTACTGGACAACAGAGTAGGAGCTTAGGGCATAGGGACTATCCTTGTGATTTCATTAATAGAGAGCCCCCAAATGAGGAAATCCCTTCTAAAAATGCAGGTTGGTACTTGTCCTGCAACATAAGGTCTAAGGAAATTTAGCTAAAACACCAAGAAGTTAAATGTCTTTCCCAGGGTCACATCACCAATATTCAACAGAAAACTGGAACCCAATTCTTCCTAGGACCAAGGCCAGTTTTTTTATCCACTCTGCCACACTACCTCTCAGAAGCTCAGTGTTGTTAAACTGAATTTAAAAGCAATTTAAAAGATATTTCTAAAAATTATTTTTGCAATCAAGGGGTAGAAGCAATACTAATAACCAAAACCTAGTATTCTCATACTGAATTTTAATTAACCCTAATCCATGGGCCCTTTTATATCTCCTCCCCTTCTCAGCTATACTACTTGAAAAAGCTGTCTACAACTACCTCTACTTGCTCTCATTCATTCTTCAATCCTTTGTCATCTGGCACTTGAAGGTAATCACTCAACTGAAACTGCTGCCTCCAAAGTTACCAACTAAAATATTTTAATTGCTAAATCAAATGGTATTTTCAGTCCTCATCCTTTTCTACCTATCTGGTGAATCTGACACACCAACCACCTTCTCTTCCTAGATACTCTCTTTATCCTGGATTTTCTGACATTGGCTCCCCCATATGCCTGTAATGTACTCCCTTCCTTACCTCCTCCTCTCTTTCTTTAAAAGACAGATACAGCTCAAGAACCATCTTCTGCATGAAGTCTTTTCTGATGCTCCCAATTGTTTGCTAGTGCCCTCACTCACAACCCTTTCATCTAACTACTTAGCATAAATTATATCACTCACATTATATTTATGCAACATATAACTACACACGTACTTCTTGGTTCCTCCATTAGAATGTTAAACTACTTAAGACTGGAGTGTTTCATTGTTTGCACTTGTATCTTTAGCAACTAGCAGAGTATCATACATACAGTATGTGCTTAATAAATGTTTGTGTCTTGAGTAATTTGTTTCCTCCTCCAATCTTTTTACTAGCTTCTTGCCCACAAAGTCTTACATCTATTTTTTTTTTGGCCAAACTCTTACCTAACCAGTCATTCTGACTTTTACATTTAAATATAGATACACAACACTATTTTTCATCAACTATGGGAGAAACAAGTATAAATTTTTAAAGACATCAAGTTACAAATGTACTTAATTTATACACACACACACACACACACACACACACACACACACACACACACACACACACACACACACACATTTTAAAATACAGGTCCAGATAGCCTGTCTTGGTTTAACAAATAGTACATATTCATACCAACAACGTGCTGAAGTACTTAAAAACATTTCCCTGAAATCTTCTCTATACTCTCAATTTTCTTACCAAACCATTTCTTCATAGACTATTAGAAACTCTGGCTGGTTTTCAGTTGGGTTAATACAAATTAGAATTAGTTGAGCTCCACTTAGTGTTTACTTAATGGCTCAAAAAAGAAAAGAAAAACAGTAAATTTCTCTTTTTCAACTTGACATTGGGTTGTATGTATTAAAAATCTGAATTCTTTTAAGAATTCCAACAATGAAAGTAGCCCACAGATCACAGCACTTTTTACTCTCTATCACACACTCATTCATCTTTCCCCTCCCCTACTAGATGGTAAGCTCTTCCAGGTCAAGAACTGTGCCTTATTTAAACTTGGATGTTCACCAATCCCTACCACAAGTCACTGCACAGTGCAGGTTTGATATTCAATGAAAAAAAGTTTAATGAAGTCCTAATTTCAGACAAGCACATATAAAGATTAAATCTGAGACCTCATTCTACATGGACCTAAAGTATACATTTTAAAAGTTGTAAGTTCCTTTATTTATTCATAATTAAAAATAACCTGCTTAAGAAAGGATAAAAATTCTTAAGTAACTCTAAGTCTATTTCAAAAGTAAAGCTGCCCTAAAGTTTAAAAGAAAAAAAAACTTAATTCACTAATCTTGAAATCATACAAATGCCTACAAAATGATGGCAATATAAAATATATAACAAATTAGAAAACAAATGTACAATAAATATCCCACATAATTCATAAAAGCTACAGTGTTACATAAAAACATTTTAATTAGACAGGAAATTGAACCATCACTCTACTCTACCTCCTCTTCCTCCCAAATATGATAAGTATACAGAAGAAAGTGATCACTTGATTACAAAGTTTATGGAAAAGGTGGAAAAACTAGGCCTAGTGTGATAGGCACCCTAGGTTTGATGACAGCAGTCTTCAAAAGGTTCAAAGGAAGATAAGTAGCATCAAGTGACATTTTAATGAACTGCAAAAACTCAATAGGCATCAGTAGTGTGACATGGCAGGCAAAAAAGCTAATGCTTTGGTACTGTTGCAAAGATTTTCATAGTAAATACAGGGTACAGAATTAAGGGAGGGCACAGCACCACTATATTCTGCCCTGTTAAAACCACAGCTAGAATACCATGTTCAATTCTGGTCATTCCATTTTATGGGTGACATAAAAGTTGGAGCATATCCAGAACAGAGCATGTAGGATGACGAAGGTATTTGGAGGAACACACCATGTAAATGTGATAGTTGGATAGCTAGTTGCCTTCAAGATTTTGATGGATTATTATGTGTAAGAAAGATGAGATTTGTCTTGTTTGGCCCCAACAGGCAGAACTAAGTACATTTGGTCTAAGTTGAAGGGAGGTAGATTATAACCTGATGTATTTTTTTAAATTCCGAAAAATTAAAGCTATCCAGAAGTACAAAAGGTTGCCTCAAGGGGCCTTTGGCTACTAAAAGATCTGAGAGATGACACTGCCGAATCCTTCTCAGTCATCTTTGAAAGATCATACAGAACAGGAGGCATAGTACGGAATTGGGAAGAGGAGATGTCCATTTTTTCCAAAAGGAATGAAAATGGAAGCCATAAACTACAGGTTAATGATCTCAATTTGAATTCTTAGCAAAATTCTAGAACACATCATTAAAGCGATAACTATTTAACTATAAAAGGAATCAATTAGCACCAAGAGCCAGTATGACTTAACAAAAATGGGTAATAGTCTTTATTTCCTTTTATTGATGGAGTTACTAAACTGGTAGATCAGAAAAATGCTGTTGCTCTTTTTTGCCTATGTTTTAAAACATTTTTAAAAGACTCGTATGGAAAACATGGAGAAATGTAGGCTGGATAATAGTATAATTAGGTCAACGTAAAACTAGCTACATAGGTAGACCTATCTTATTAACAATTTGATGTCAACTTGGAAGATCTTCAACATAGTGCCTCAGCACAATGTAGTGGCCTTGTGCTGTTTAATGTTTTTATCAATGATAGGGCCTGGTTACTCAATTGGCAGATAGCACAAAGCTGGGATGGATAGATAAAAAATGGATGGCAGTAAGAATTTAAAAAAAGATTTGACAGGCTAGCAAGTTGAATCTAATAAAGAGAAAGTCCTACATTTAGGTAAAAAAAGAAAATCAACTTCACCAGTGCAAAACAGGGAAGGTCTCAGCCAGATAGCAGTTCTCTATTAAAAAAAAGATTTGGGGGTTTTGCTAGACTGCAAGGCAACTGTGTATAATTACAGCCAAGAATACTAATGCAAACATAGGCTACACTGAGAGAAATAGCATTCAGGAATAAGGAGGCAACAGTCCCACTGTACTCTGTTCTGGTTAGATCACACCTGGAATCCTGTATTTTAGGAAGGACATCAAAAGGCTGGAGGACATCCACAGGAGAACAACCAGGATGGTCAAGAGTATCAGATCCATGCCATATGAGGATTGATTTAAGGAAGTGAAGATGTTGAATCCGGAGAAGACTTGAGAGAAAAACATAATTGTTTCAAGAGCCTGAAGTGCTATCTCATGGAAAGGGATTTGACTGGTCTTGGTATGCCCACGAGGGAACAACTAGAAACTATGGATAGAGGGTTGTTTGTTTAGTGTAGTGTCAGACTCTTCATGACTCCATGGACCACAGCACACTAGGCCCTTCTCTCCTCCACTATCTCTTGAAGTCTGTCCAAGTTCATGTTCACTGTATCCATATCATCTATCCACCTCATCCTCTGCTGTCCCCTTTTCCTTCTGCCTTCAATCTTTCCCAACATCAGGGTCTTTTCCAATGAGGCCAGTATTCTCATTATGTGGCCAAAGTATTTAAGCTTAAGCATCTGACCTTGCAGTGAATAGCCTGAATTAATTTCTTTGAGCGTTGACTGATCTGATCTCCTTGCTGTCCAAGGGATTCTCAAAAGTCTCCCCCAGGACCACAATTTGCTCAGCTTTCCTTACAATCCCAACTCATACAGCTACATGTTGCTATTGGAAAAGACATAGATTTGACTAGATGGACTAGTATATTGTTCAGATTTGCTATAACTTTCCTTATAAGGGGCAAGTGTCTTAATTTCATGGCTGCAGTCACCATCTGCAGTGATCTTTGAGCCCAGAACGTAGGTGCATAGAGGCAGCTACCGGCTTGATATAAACTTCTGAACAGTAAGAACTCTCCAAAAGTGGATCAAACTGCCACTAGAAATAATGGATTCCCTGTCATTAGAGGTCTTCGAGCAAAGAATGGAAGACCACTTGTACAGCATATTGTAGAAGCTGTTGTTACTCAAGAATAAATTAGACTAAATAACCTCTGAGATCTAATTGTGAGAATCCATTATTTTCCCCCACAAGACATCTTTAAGTAGAAACATAAGACCATTTGTCAATAATGCTGCAATGTCACTTCTATTCAAGTACTAGATTAGACAGCCTCCGAGGTCACTTCCAACTCTTAGCTTCTGCTAATTTTTTTTTTGCCAGTTCAAGTAGGCTCCAGTCTTCTCTCTCTCAATTCACAAATTTTTTCTATTGTTCCTCAAAAACACTGAAGTCTTATAATAATTAAATGGATAGAACAATGCTCTTCAAAATGGAAGCTAGCATGAAAAATCAGAACTTGAAAAATAACAGCATAGGCCTTGCAGAGATCAAATACAATTAAATTATCAAATATAACAATTTGGTTTCAACAAAATGATATCCTGTCCAAAAGCAAAGATTTGATTAAGAATGTAAGCATTGGGCAAATTTACTGGTGTGAAAGTTATAAACCTAGTATAAATTTTCCCAATGCCCAGCTCTAAGAACAGTTGCTGAAACCAACACCAGAATATAATGCTCGTATATAGACTCAAATTATGATGGCAACTTTTATTAAGCAGATAACAAATGAAAAGCACCAGACTGAAATAAGTTACTATGTAGAATCCATTTGTATATGTATATATTTTATATACACAGAGTAAATTTTGCTTAGAATCCTTCAAGTAGGAGGCATTCTTCACATTACAAGGTGGTACTAGATCAATGCCTTATATGCTACACAAAGATCCATAATGCTCTAGAATTTTCATTTTAGGCTGAAGTTAAGAGCATCAAATCAGAAGGCATATTCTGATAGTAGCAATATCCACAATTCCATCAAACTGCCAAATCCTTCACTCCCTCTGGCTCAAATCCAGAGCTGTTTCTCAAGGATGTAAAGTGACACGTTCATGTTATGGCTAAGTCAAGTTCAAGGTCCTGCCACCACTCACCTATTGACACACTGAGGGGAAAAATAATTTACATCTCTAAGCCTTTCCATCCTTGCACCAAATAAATCCTAAAAACTCTTCAACTTACCATCTTTCTAAGCTTCTTCAGGCTACCTTGCCAATAAGCTATCTCCTTCTTGGTCTCCTCTCTGTTCATCTTACTTGGAAACCACTGGAGATAACTTATTTAAGCCCCCATGTGCATCAAGCTACATGAAGGCACTAAATCTGGAAATTCAATCTTATGCAGTCTATGCAGGCTTTTTCCAAGTCTTTTAAAAAAAAATGATTCATATGAACCTGATCTCATATTCATAAGTATTTACCCGATTTTTCCCTACACAGTCGAACTATCACTACTCAAGTTAGAAGAATTCATTTCTGTGAAGACTTGTGGTGTAGTTCAAGTTCTGTGGCAAATTTTCAAGTTTAAAAACCACAAGATTTTTATAACTGTTTGTTTTTCCAGAAATGTAACTAAAAACCCAAAAAACCCATACTTTTGCATAACTTGGCTTATATTTTTTAAATAAAAATGCAGGATGAACAAAGAATTTCATTTCTTTCCTGCAAACAAGATGCAGATTCATTACTTCCATGCTTCCATGATATGACTATTAGAAAGAGAATAATTAATGATCACCTATACTATTCACAAACACTCCTATCCACAAATCCATATTTTTCCACTGTCTTCAAGGTTAAGACTCATCTCCTTTAAGTTGTCCCTATTCAGCTTTACACCCCCGTAACAATTTTTTCCTTGCTTTATGTTTCCAATGTATTTGTACCTTGCTTGTACAACACTGTCTTATCCTGTGTTTTCTAATACTTCATGTTTGTCTTTAGAATTAGAATGAAAAGCTCCCTAAGAAATGGGACTGCATTTTTAATTTATGAATCAGTGAGCAAGCACTCAACAAATGCTTTTGGATGAGGTCAGATATTGCGGTTTTCAGGTTCAAATGTTAAATCAAAAATTATAGAGTTCCTACTACATGCAAGATACTGCTAGGTGCTGGGGATACAAAGATGAAAAATTCCATTCCCAGACATCAAGGAGTTTCCAACTTATTAGGAGAGAAAACCTGTACGTATTTAAATAGATACTGAACACATATTAAATTCATGTGAGGCTGAACTAGGAGCTGGCACCCTAGCAGCTGGCAGGAACAGTAAAAGTTTCATGAAGCTGGTGGCGCTTGGTGAGGGAAAAAAAGTATATAAGTTGGTAGCTGCCTCTTTAAAAAAAAATTCAATGACTTAATCATCAGGTACAGATAGCAGGATTCTCTATGATAGAGGGCATTTGAAAGTTGAACTTTGAGTGGTCTCATCTTAACTCATTCATTTGGGCACAAACCCCTATGGTCTGATTTAGCAAAATGTGGGAAGAATTCTATGTACTTGAGTTGGGGACACTGGGAGCAGAAGTTGAAATCTGGAAAGCATCTTCCCAGAACAACGACAAATCAGCTGTGGATTTTACTGCACTGCAAGTCAGAGACATTTTCCAGTGGCCCCTTCTCCTCTCACTATATTCCATTTGCGTTGAAAATTGGGGGGAGGGAGGAAATGATGACCAATTCTCTCTAGAAATATAGCTCAGGCTGGGGCAGAGAGGTTAAGGGACCTGCCTAAAGTCACATAGCTAATATATGTCATAGGTAGGACTTCAGCCTGTCTTTCTAATGCCTCAATCTACCACACCTGCTACCTCTGTCAAGTAAACTTGAGTTGGTTGGCCTGGGAAACTAACTTGCCCAATTAATTTTATTCTGAGTTCTAAACTACAAAACTAGATTTTCATTCATACCAACTTAAGGGCCAAGAGTGTCCTCATACCAGGAAGTAAGTGATCCTGGAGGAGAGGCACTACCCATGTGTACCCTCTAGAAAGCAGAGGGTCCTTCTCCAGGAGCTGATCTCTACCCTCCATGCAAAGACTCGGGGGAGTCAAGAGCGATAGACAAGTGACACATGGCTGGTGGCAGGACAAGAAGGATCTTGGCTACAGCAGCCAAAATGACACATGCTGCCTCCCCAGGAGAGGAGGAGGAGGGCCACATGGAGGGAGAAACTTCAAGCCCAGTAAAGTCCTCTGGTGGTGTAAAAAGGAAGTGTCCCGAGGGAATGTCTGGATACCTGGATTTCATTTACATAGCTTTACAGCTGAAGGCACTTAGACAATATTTATGTGCTCTCCATAGAGCCTGGTAGCACATTCATGTCCAAATCTCCTAATTGTGTAAAAGATAACATGCTGGACATGACTTTGCATGTTCTGAACATCTCCGGCGAGGGGGAAGAAGGCCCTGGCCTTCAGAATACTGCAGCAAGGAGAAGGGCACAGGGGATACTTTCTTTCTCACCTTTAGGAAGGTCAGTGCCACCAGGGACAAGCCCTTGGGCACTGTGGCATTCAAACTCTGCAGCAGTTCAAAGGCAGCCCCCATAGAACCTTTGCAGGTCATCAGACAGTCCACAATCACTATAGTCTAGCTTGGCTCTATGACATCTTACTAGATCTCCAATTCCAGAGAGTACCCAGTGGATAACATGGGCCCTGGAAGCTTACCTAGCTTGTGAATTAACATAAATGCTATACTAGGGCAAGGAGGGACCACAAAACCTCTAGCATTCAAACCTGCAATATAATCAATCTTTGTTTCATTACAAGTGTTCAGCCAAAAGTCCTTTAGCAAAGGACTGAGGTCATGAAACTATGCCAGGATTAGGGATGTCCAGGAAGCTCCAGGGGACTTCACCAAGCCTGATCTGCATGGTCCCAACTCAGTAGCTGCTTTTTTGATTAGTCATTTTGCTTTTTTGTAAAAACATTATCAATGATCATTTCCTTTTTTTATGGTTTTGTCTCTGAAATATTGAAAATAAATTTTCAGAGTCTCTATAGTTTTTTTCCCCCAGGTATTTATAGGGAATGCCTGGTGGGAAAATTCTCTGTAGTAGGAAAGAGCAGGACCTGCACTGTAATTTCTTGTCGTTAATAAGGTCATCCAATGGAAGTGCTAATTACAAACTTTTTTCTTATCTAGATGAAAATCAATGAGACAATACAAGTCAAATATATGTGTAAATGTAGATTTGGTGTATTTAAGTTACTTGAAAGTATATTCTTAAACTTAATTTGAAACTGTAAGTTATAGCTTTTACTCTAAGCACAAGTTAAGTCACACTAAATTCTTTTTTTTGGGGGGGGCAATAATTCTTAAGTGACTTGCGCAGGCACACACACACCTAGTAAGTAGCAGGGGCCATATTTGAACTCAGGTCCTTCTGACTCAGGGTGGTGCTCTCTCTCCACTTCAATACCTAGCTGCCCTCACTAAAGTCTTTTTAGAAATCATGGGCAGATAAAAGTAAGCTTTTCTCTTTCTTTAAAAATGGATGAATGTTACATGTAAACATGAAGAAAAAGAATAAGCTATGCTTTCTAGTCAAAGTTTCTATTAGTAAATATTTACTTAGCCTAATATTAATCTACTCTAAGCAGCAGATAGATTCAAAGTTTAATATGTAGAATTTTTTAATAAACATTTCTAGATAATTTACTGTTAACTCTACAAGGCAGAGACTTTTTCTTATTTGAATTTTCCCCAACATTCAATAAATGTGTGAAATTCACTTTTCTGAAATGTAAAACAAATTTTTAAATTCCTAAACACTCAATAATTTCCAGTCAATTGTACAAATTGTTTAACTGACTAATCTTAATAATAATCATACAATAAAAGTCAACTGGTGACTCACTGATGCAGGAAAACCCGAATTCAAATAGGTGTGACCCTGGACAAGTCACTTAACTTCTGTTTGCGTCAGTTTCCTCAAATATAAAATCAGGAAAATGATGTTATGTTTAAAAATTGAGGTAAATTTAAGAGACAAAGGTCCGAAAATGGTTGTTCTCAAGGACAGAAGACCACCAGGTAGGGCCTACTAGCTTTCATATAGTTTTGAGAAGTACAAGAAAACAAAACAGGGAGCATCACAGATGGTAAATAATATGATTGGTGGTGGGGCCGACATTATGGGGGCAGGAACATTATGACTGGATTTCCTGAGGAACGTGAGTTAGTACACCTCTGCAAGGTTACCTGACCACTTCCCTCTTGTCATTATGGAATGCTGACTTATGGGATTCATATCTGAATCCCTTACTGGATCAGAGTTACTGGACTCCCTGACACCTAGAAAGGCTTGTTAATGGGATAACAACTTTCCTTAATGGTGCAAGGACAGTTCAGGGACAATAACATCTTAGAGCTGTCTTCCGGACTTAAGATACAAAAGACAACAATCTTTTCCTTTTAATTACAGCGCCTTATGGTCAGGCTGACCTTTAAACTAGCTCAGAGGGGAAAGCTAAATTCCTGAACTTAACTAAAGGACACAGAAAGGTGACTTAAGTAGATACAGAATCAATTACAAAGTCAAATTAATTTTAATTTCTATAGCTCCTATCTTACCAGGTTGTTGTAAGGATCAAATGAGATTTATAAAAAGCACTTAATGCAGTGCACATAGCAGGCACTATATAAATGCTTATTTCCTTCCCTTCTCCACTAATCCTCAATAAAGACAACTATTTTTGTACTTATATTTTAAAAGAAATTGTAACTTTATAAGGTCTGTATCTCAAATAATGATCTTAGCCTAAGTAATGTTTATAAAACAAGGTAGACATGCTTATTTTTAAAAGGCAACTGAATATACACTCAAAATACGAGAATTTATTACAATACTGCTCTCAATTCTTATCACACAGGGGAGGAAAAAAAAAACCCAGAAAAGATCAATGTGTCTGGGAGCTCAACAACAGTGTGACTACTGCCTCTGATGAGGCAGATTACAACTCAACCAGAACGCCTGAGGTTGTCATTTTCACTGTTCCTAGCTTACAATCACTGGAAGAATGCTGCTATTAAAAAGAAGGGGCTTGGAGTCTGAGAAAAGTTTGCAATCATCAAAAAGACTACACAATTCCCCAAAAGCAATCAAGGCCCTCCCTTCTCTTGCTCATCTCTAGGCCTAAAACCTATCTGGACAGTCTGTTCAAGATCTAAGGACTGATGAACCTTCTCTGTGGCTGCCATTCAACCACTAAACATCATCCAAAACAATAGTTTACCCATTTTTTTTCCCCTATGTCGCTAGTTAGAATTTTTTTGCCCCAAATTATTCTCCAGAATGATTAGGCTAGTCTACTATTCTACCAACAATTTATTAGTGTACCTATTTTCCCCTCATGAAAACTTTTTAACTGAACCT
This sequence comes from Phascolarctos cinereus, assembly GCF_003287225.1. NCBI lineage: Eukaryota > Metazoa > Chordata > Mammalia > Diprotodontia > Phascolarctidae > Phascolarctos > Phascolarctos cinereus. The sequence continues at coordinate 118,738,756 of NW_027555847.1, forward strand.
GTGATTTCATTGGTACAGAGAACTCTTGGTGAGGAACACCTTCTACCAATGCAGATCTGCTCTTATTCTGAAACTGAACTGTCTTAGGGAATTGGTTGGTACACTGGGAAGTTATGCTAGTGTACATCACAGGTGGAACTTCTCAGTTTTTCCTAACTCTGAGGCTGTTTCTGTAGGCTAAATTTTTTTTTAGTGATTATGGATTTCATTGAAAAGACTGCAATGTTCATAGGCTTTGTGATAACAGCATAATGGCATCCACAAAACAAACAAATAGGAAACTTTACTATTTATAGAGAATCTATCTTCCATTTGGACTCAAATGGACGACCTTGAGGATTATGGCCAACCTCCTGGGAAGAATGCATTTTCCTCCCAGTCTGTGCAGCACTTGATATTACTCTCCAGCACTTAACACATGCCTGGCACATGACAGATGCCGGATAAATGCTTGTTGACTGACTAGCTGGCCAGAGTCTAAGTTCATGCAATTGTTATAACTTTCAAGAAAGAGTATACTTCCGACATGTACAAGAGATAGAACTGTCTACAAGAGAGCCTTTGAGACTGCACTTTGGTCTACTCCACAAATTTATGCTTTTTATTAAAAAAAAATTTTTTTTTTAGGGGCAGCTAGGCAGTGGATAGAGCACCAGCACTCAAGTCAGGACGACCTGAGTTCAAACACAGCCTCAGACCAAACACTTGACACTTACTAGCTGTGTGACCCTGGGCAAGTCACTTAACCCCAATTGCCTTAAGAAAAAAAATTTTTTTTTGAAACCATAACAACGTAAGATTTTTCATTCACTACACCTTTAAATCAACTGTGTGACTCAAGATTGTGAAGTCAGCCTGCTCCTCTATAAAGTGAGTCTTTACAAAGATCACCAAGTCTCAGACGCCTTTGTCCCTTTCTGGGAAGGGACGTTGGGGGGGGTGCTTATAAAACCCTTGACCTTTTCCCCTCCTCCAATTCTCAAGATTCAACTCCTGATACCCTCAGAATTGTGTCTCCTTTGAAACAGCCCTCCTGTGGCTAAGCCATCTAGTGTACTTGCCCTTCATTTCTTGATAGTCCATTTGTTTCCTCAGGGACTGTTGAGTCCAAAAATTGCAGCTGCATTGTTACAAAAATCCCTACAGATATTTTTCTCTTTTTATCAGTTTGCTGTCTTCCTTCCAATTTCATCCTTAAATGTCTCCTAATTTTCATTCATTGGATCTGTCACCAAACTTTCAGTACATGTTTTTCCCTTCAGTACATCTTTCTGTTTCAGGCAATATTGTCAATAATCAAATACCCATATGCATATGATTATACAAAGATATTATATTATCAAGCGGCATTTCTCTTGCCTGCCATTTCTCTTCATTTAGCAAAGAGATCAAATGCTTCCTAGCTTAGGTGGTTTTGAAGCTCTTTTGCTCTCATTGTGGCAAATGATTTTTTATATCAGAAAATTCCTTAAATGGTGATAGTTGATGTCTGTTCTTTTATCTATTTCCCTTTTTTTGGTCATTAAAAGCTTATTAAAATAAGAGCTTCCTCAATTTCATACTATACTTTCATCTCATTTTCATTTTTTTTTTACTTTGAAACTGGTTTTGATCTTAAGTCATTGGGAAATGATTTACAAAATTTTTATCAGCTTTTTCCCCCAACTGTTAAAATAATCATTTTCATTCCTTGTGATACTACCTGGTGCTACCAACATCTACTCCAGTACCTCCCAACTCTATCCTCAAAGAAAGTAGAGTTGATATAACAATAGGAGGCTTATGCCTAGTCTAAAAGACTGTTCTCTCATTTCTTACTGAAGAATCAAGCTAACAAGATAACTTTGCTATCTTCCCCTTTGCCCACCTTTGCATTGAAGTATACTGTATATTGAAATATATCAAGTATTGAAGTATATACTGAGAGCAATAGAAGCATTCACACGCTGCACTGCCCCAAAACAGAATTTTGAATGTATGATATTAAAAAGCATCACCAAAAATGACTGCAACTAGGACAAGAAAGGAAGCTGAAGACTGGGAAATGATCTTTGCATCAAAAAATTCAGATAAGGGCCTGATTCAAGATGTATGCGAGCGAAGGAACACACACACACACACACACACACACACACACACACACACACACCCCCAAGAGCCATTCCCTATACGGATAAGCAGTCAAAAGATACTAACAGTTTTCAAAAGAAGAATTTCAAATTAGTAACATTTGAAAGAGTGACCCAAAACACAAGTCTCAAATTTCACCCCACTGCCAACAAATTAGCAAAGATGACAAAAGGTGGAAATGGCCAACATTGAAGGCACACTAACACATGGTTGGTAGAGCTGTAAGTTGATAACAACCATTCTGAATAGCAATTTGGAGTTATGTTTCAAAAACATAACAGCCTTTATCACAGAATTACATATTCCAGAGATGTCAAAGAAAGAAAATTCCCATATGTACCAAAATATTTATAGCCACATTTGTGGGGGGGGGGGCTGTAAATATATGAACACAAAATGTATGTCCATCAACTCAGGAGTGGCTAAACAAATTGTGGTACATCCTCTCTTAGCTGTGCTTCTGATTTTGGATTCTGCCACCCTGACTAGCTGCCTTCTCACCCTGGAACTTCCCTTAGCACCTACGGTCTTTTTCACTTTGGCACATCCAAAAGTGTCCTTTTCTCCACTGGCCACTGGGGAGCTCCTCAGGAATAGGAAGTGGGTCCATTTCAAGTAGAGGCCCAGCCTTCATTAGATTCTAGACTGTGCTTCTGACTCTCTGGACTTCTGCTACCTTGGCTAGCACAAGTACCTCCCCTTCCTACTGCCTTTTCCAGCTCCCTTTCATATTGTTTTTACCCTGTTAGACTATAAGTTCTTGGGAAAAGGAATTGTTTCTTTGTATTTGTATTTCAAGTACTTAGCACAGTCCTTGGCACATATTAAAAGCTTAATATTTATTGTATTGTACATTAATAAAATGGAATACTACCACATGTTAAGATACAAAGAATTTATATGAAAAATTTTTAAATACAGGAAAATTTAGCAAAACCATGCAAGAAATATTAATATGTATATATGCACACATACAATATCTACAACCATGTAAATGGATAGAACAAAAAACATCAAAGTTTAAGGCTGTATAATTACAGCTAACACAGCACTTTAAGGGTCGCAAATCATTTTAAATATATTTCATTTGATCCTCGTAATATCCCTGTGAAGTGCTATTAGTCACCCTATTTTTAAACTTATGATGAAACTGACACCTATAGAAAAATTAAGTGACTTGCCCAGGATCACACAGCTAGTAAGTATCTAAAGGAAAATTTGAACCCTGATCTTTCTGACTCCCAGTCTAGCACTTTATTCACTATGCCACTTAGCTAAAGTCAAGAAGTTGAATGCTAAAGAGAAAATGCACCTACCTCCCTTCTTTGCAGAGGTGAAAGAATAAAAGGTATTGACTATTGAATATTTCATCACTGATCTGTGAGTTTTGAACTCCCTCTCCCTCCCCATTCTTTTGTTAAAATATATGACTTCCTGGATAGGAGAAGAGGGATAGAGATTCATAAATGAAGGTGAGAAAAAAAGTAAGGCATAAAAAAGTTTAAGTATATATTGATTTAGAGAGTCTTAGCCAGATTTTTCCACAACTTCATCTTTTACAAGCTGCAATTATCATTGTCTTTTTTTCCCCAAATATGTATCTTGAGAATTGCAACATAAAATGACCAAGAGTCCAAAAAAGGATGGTTTTTGTTGCCCTCAAATGCATGATAAAACCAGTTCTGCCAACTCCATTAATTGCCTCTCTGAGGAGATGCAGTGAGCCATCCTTTTATTTGGCTGCAAGTTTTTTTGTCCCCTGGTTCACATTTATTCAAGTTTCTTTATAACAGGGCCTTATTTAAGTGACAAGTCTGCACATGCATACATTCTATATTTTTAAAGATCTGACTGATTCATATTTGAAAGAGTCCCCAATGCTGTACAACATTGCCATCTGGCCTGAGGAGTATATTCCCTCAGGGAATTGACCTTTCAGCACGGGAACTCCTACCCTGGGGCCTACAGTTAACCAGGATCCATTCACCAATTAGGATATCATTGATATTATAGCCTCTCCTTCCAATGTAGATTGCAACCTATCCTCTGTTAATATAATAATCAAAGGAATAAAGTCAATGAGAAGCTAAGGAATTAGTGAGACTTTATTAATCTTGACACGAAATCTAGGCCTTCTTGCTATCAACCTGCCACCAGTGTCATGCTTCTCACCAAATGCACCAGCACCCTCCCCACTAGACCTCTGGAATCCACTATCCACTACCTCTGGAGAGGTTAACCCAACTCATCCTTGGAACACCCCCCCCACCAACCACCAACTTGAACGAGGACTGAATAAGTACATATTAGCCTCAACCACTAAATCTACCTGGCTCTGGACTAGCCCCATACAACCCATGCTTCACATTCACATCCCATCGAGACATCCATCTGAATGATCTGGCCATTAGTATAAGAGTTTAGACACCCCACCTCCAGCTCCAGGCAAAGCAATCAAATCAGTACTGACTGCTCTTTGGATCAACTCCCTATCCCCAGATAATCCTACCACTCACCAAGGATTTATCCTCTCCAATTAGATATTTGAATCCCAATCTTTAGCACAGCACAAGGATAATAAGAACTTCAATGATTTTTTCCATTCATTCCGATTTTTCATTTTTAGCCAGATAGTCACAAATATGTGATTCAGTTTCTCTAACTGTATGACCACTGGTTAGTCACTGGAAAAGGATCTTATATTTATGAATATGAACAGGTACATTAACGTTTAAAGATGGTCTAAAAATTGAGATTCTTAGCACCTCTGACCTCTTTTACCACCACTGTCATTGTCGATGCAGAAGCAGAAAAGTCATACAGGAACGTGGGCCATTTTGTATTTGTTTCATGGGCTTCCAAGGACAAACAATTTAATCACTAAATGGGTAGGCTCAGATGATGAGCCTCTCCATATTTACTTCAGATGGTTCTTATAAAACAGATGTAGCTTGTCAGTCAAGGAACATTTATTAATTATCTTCTATGTGCCACGTACTGTGCTAAGCACTGGGAATACAAAGAAAGGTAAATGGTAGTCCCTACCCTCAAGGAGTTTATAATGGGGGTTCAGTTGTTTTTCAGTTGTGTCTGATTCTTTGACCCCATTTGGGGTTTTCATGGCAGTGGTTTACCATTTCCTTCTTCAGCTTATTTTACAGATAAGGAAACTGAGGCAAACAGGGTTAAGTGACTTGCCCAGGGTCACACAGCTAGTAAGTGTCTGAGGCCAGATTTAAACTGAGGAAAATGAGTCTTCCTGACTTCAGGTGCAGCACCCTATCCACCTGACATGTAACTATGTATATACAAACTACGCCCAGGATAAAATGGACACTATCAACAGAGAAAAGGCACTAGAACTAAGGGACTGGGAAAGGATTCCTGTAGAAGGGATTTTAGCTAGGACTGACAGAGAGTGACAGAGAGACAACATTCCAGGTATGGGAGACAGCTAGTTAAAATGCCTGGAATCAGGAGATCGGAGGCCAGGATCCTAAAAGCACAGGGTAGGTAAGTAAGAACGTAAATAAGAAGACAGGAAAGGTAGCAAGATGCCAATTTATGAGGGGCTTTAAAAGCCAAACAGAAGATGTTATATGTGACAGGGAGCCACTGGAGTTGATTGAATAGAGGAGGTAGGTGATGTGCTCCAACTAGTAGTTTAGGAAGATCACTTTGACAACTGAGTGGAAGATGGACCGGAGTAGGAAGAGATTTGTGGCAGGCAGGCACCAATCGGCAGAAGATATTATCAAGGAGAAGAGGGTGATCAAAAGTGGCAAAGGCTGTCGAGAGGTCCAGAAGACTGAAGACTGAGAACAGCCCATTATATTTGGCAAATAAGAGATTATTAGTAACTCTGGAGAAAGCAATTTCAGTTGAATGATGAGGTCAGAAGCCAGAATATAAAAAGTTGAGAGTGAGGAGAAAGGAAGCAGAGACACTTATGATAAGACAGCTTTCTCAAAAGGTTTAGCTGAAAAAGGGAGGAGAGATAGGGGAGGATAGCAGTGATGAAGTGATCAACTAAGGGAGGGTTTTTTGAGGAGGAGGGAGACTTGATTATGTTTGTAGGCAGTAGGGAAGCAACCAGTAGACAGGGAGAGACTGAAGAGAAGTGAGAGAGGAAGTGATGGAGGAAGCAATCTTGAAGATGAAATGGAATAAGACCCTTTTGTAAATAGGGAGCTTAGCCATGACAAGGATGAGGGTCATCTCTGTAAGTGAGAAAAGGGATAAATGAGTAAATAATGGTAGAAGGTATCTGGGTGATGTGAGAACAGGAAGAAAATAATAGGGAGATCTCGGTAAATGGTCTCCATTTTTTTCCAGTAAAACATGAGGCAAGGTTCTCAGCTCAAAGGATCCAGGGAAGGGGAACCATGGGAGATTTAAGAAGGGATGAAAAGGTTCTGAAGAGCTGCTGTGGGATAGTAGGTTAATAAGGTATAAAAGGATTTCCTTGCAGCAGTGAGCCCAGTTGAGGTATGTTACATACATTTGCAGGAGATATAGTCAGTATATTATGTGATTTTCTCCACCTTTGTTTGGCAGCACACATACAGCTGCAGATGATGGAAGTGATCCAAGGCTAGGAAGGGCAAAATTACTGATATCACAGAGGGCAAGGTATTCAAGAGAGGAGAGTAAGAGTTGAACTGGTTCACCAAGGTTTCAAGACAGGGAAAGAAGGGAGCCACTAGTGCAGAACTGATGGCCAGGAGAGAAGTGAGAAGTTGAGGAACTGGAGGACGTGGTGGGGATGAAGAACAGAGTTCAAGGTTGGAAGGCAGAGGGTGAGGTAAAATGGCAACAGTCTGATCAGAAAAAGGCAGTTCATGAACATGGAAGTGATGCTTTTGTGGCTGATAGCAAAAACAGGCACATGACCATCTTTGTATGTGGCTGAGGCGAGGTGGAATAGGTCATGTAAAATGAACAAGTTCAGAAACTATGAAGTTACGATGCTTGAGGGAGTATCAATATGTATGCTGAAAAACCTTTAGCATGAAGGCAAGAGTTGAGGAGGAAAGAAAGACTGGAAGCCAGGCAGTGAACTCATTGAGTAAAAGAGGGGGAATGGTCTGAAGTAATACTCAACTCTTCCCAGCATGCTAAGATACGCCAGAACTCACACTGCAGGGGTAAAACTCAAGGACCCACAGTCAGCTCCACACAATGAGTGTGGGACTTTGTGGAGGTAGGCTAAATTTAATAAAATCAATCTATCAGCACTTATTATACAGCTACTATGCGCTTAGGCATTGTGCTAAGACCTGGAGATTAAATAAAAATGAAACAGTAAAGAGGAAATTATATTAAGACATGTTAAGTTTTATACTTGGGTTAAAAGAATCAATTTCATAAGTATAATTACAGAGCAGATCATCTGAAAAAGTTCTGGGGGTTTTGTGAACAAGTTCAATTTGGGTCAACAGCATTTTATAGTAGCCCAGAAAGGTAAAAGAGGTATAATGTCAGGTATGTGAAGATAGTATGATTATACAGCCCTGTTCAGTCTACATCTGAAATGTTTTCAGTTAGGATGTTAACCTGAAGAGTGTCAAGAGAAGAGTGGCCAGCAGGGTGAAGGGCCATCAGGACATGCTACTTTTCTTAAAGGAGGAAAAAAAGAAAGGCCGTCATAAAGAGGAATGAAATACTTATTCTACTTGGCTTCAGAGGCAACAACTAGGAATACCGATAACAAAAGGGATCAAGCAGCATATTTAGTTAGGCTTGAGGTAAACAAGGACTTCAGCTATCCAAGAATGGAATGGACCATCTTGGGAGCAACTCTCTCACTGTAAGTCTTAAGCAAAAAGTTAGCTAATGACTTGAGTATATTATATGTAGAATTTTTTCCAAGTATAATGCAAACAGAATACTTTGATGTCCTTTTCCACCAAGATTCTGTTATACCTATCATTTTTAAAATTTTTATTTTTCTCTTACCTTCTCTCCTCAGTTCCTTCCCCTCTTGCCTCCCAAATTCTCTTCTTTAAATTTTTTTAGTGACTTGTTACAAAAGACTACAATAGCCATCCTGATATAATACTCTCAGGAATAGCCAGAAAAGAAAGCACAAAACTCATATAATTTTTCAATTTTCTAAAATTTTGGACTAGATAACTATAAAGTCTCTTCTAGTTCTAAATCTTATGATCCTTTGAAATTAAGCTTGTTGATTTAACAAGATTCAATATCTGCTTTCTCCTTTAACTTTTCCAAGGCTAAAAGAGATACCAATACTGAAAAAAATGAGAAATGGGATCTTAAAGAGAGATAGTTGAGCCACCAAATACTATTTGTGGCCAATTAAGATTAGGACATATAAGCCTAATAATAAATGGTTTAAGCTTACAGAACACTTTACAATCTCTCCTCTACCCACAAACAATCCTGTTCATAAGTATTATTTTCCTAACTTTATAAATGAAGAAACAGGCTCATAAGGTAACAGTCCTGGCCCCCAGTCACACAGCTAGTTAGCCTCAAACACAGGGCTTCTGAATTAAAGGCACATGTTTTTTCCTCTATACCACACCCACCAGTTGTAATTTCTATATAACCTTGAGACCTTATCATAGGCTACCAAAACTGCTCTCTCTAAAGTTACCAGTGATTTCTTAATTGCCAAATCCAATGGCCCTTTCTCAACCCTCATTCGCCTTGACCTCTCTACAGTCTTCGACATTTTAAATCACCTTCTCCTTGATATTCTCTTCAGGTTTTCACAACAGGGCTCTTCTCCTGGTTCTCCTACCAGAGTGCTCCTTCTCATTCTCCTTTGTTGGATCCTCATCACACCCTCTAACCATAGGTGTCCTCCAAGGTTCGTCTTGAGCCCTCTTCTCTATACTACTTCACTTGATCTCATCAGTTTTAAAATCTTATAAATTTAATTACCATTTCCATGCCAATTCTCAAATCTACCTTTCCTGTTTTAATTTCTGTTAATCTCTAATCTCACATCTTCAACTGAATTTAAGACATCTTAAACTCAACATATCTAGAACATAACTCGTTATCTTCCCCCCAAAAAACTGTACCCCACCTCCTAACATCCCTATTACTATAAAGAGTAGCACCATCCTCCCAGTAACCCACACTCAAAACTTAGTTATCACCCTCGACTCTTTACTTTCTCTCACATACCCCCATCCCATCTTTTGCCAAAGTCCATCAATTTCACCTTTGTAATCTCTCTCAAATATTCACCCTTGTCTCCTGCTACCACCCTGGTACAAGCCCTCATCTCCTCATACCTGGACTATTGAAATACCCTGCTGGTATGTCTGCCTACCTCAGGTCTTTCCTCATGTCAGCCCATCCTCCACTCAAAGTAATTTTTCTAAAATGTGAAATTGAAAATTGGTGTTTAATTCTATTGTGTTAAAACATAATCAGCTAGATTTAATATTCCTCCTCACAGTTTCTTTCCCATGCAAGCTTACTCAATTCAGATAACCTCAGGTCACTTGGACCTGGATTCTATTCTTGTCTTTCCCTCACTGCCGCCTTGTGACTTCACCTATCACCCACTTTCAGAAAAACTTGATTAACATAAAGGTCAATCTCATAAATTTAGAGCTCCCATCCCCAGCAGCCTAATCCCAAGAACTGATCTCATCTTCCAATGACATAATGGGGAGGATGCAAGATGACACTCTTCTTACCTCCTCGTTAAAATGTCTAGCCAATCAGAAGACACGCCTGTGTTGCTTTCGATTTTGCCTGGTAAATCATCATAAAAGATCCTGTCACTCCTAATCCAGGATCTTTACCTACTGAAGAGCCACTGACAATTTATCGGCTACTGCTAATCTGGTGGAACACTGCCTGTGGAAATGACGCTAGAATGCTCCAGTGAAAAATTCACAGGGATTTTCCAGAGGACTGCCCCAAGAACAGATTCCCCCTCTCCATTCTGAGCCAGGTAAATCTCACTTTTCAATCTTTAAGAGTCCCCAGTCAAGTCCCCTAGGGAATAAACACACTCACCACATTGTTGGAGATCACTCAAACCTTGCCCAGACTACTGCCTGGGATAAGAATTTTCTAGGATTTAAAAGTACCGCACTACAAAAAGAAAGGAAAAAAATCTAACTTGGGAAGTTTTCTAAAAAGACTTATGTTTTTGTTTTTGCACTTTGGCAAAGAGCCTAAAGAGCTGTAGAGCTCTCTCTCACTAACACAGGTAGGGAGGAAGACTCTGCCAACAGAAGGGTCTGTCTGTTTTTTGTCCTGGGAAGAGTGAGCTCACCTTTCCCGGGAACCCAGAAAAGTACCTAACCTATTGACAGCCATATCTAAACTGAGGAAGTAAGACCCTTTCAGTCCAATCACAGAAAGAAACAGTCAACAGGGGACCCTGTGTCCTCCCAAGAGGGTCCCCCCCTTGTTAGGATTTTCTAGGTTTCTACAGAACTAAGCACTAGAGGCACCTAGACTCCATAAGACCAGTCTGGCTCAGCCAGATGACCAAGGGATTCAGCTCAATCACCTGACCCTTTGGACAGAAACCCATAGCACGAATGAGATAAGGGTTTTAGAGCTTCACCAGCAAATGTTCCTGTTTGTTAGTCTGTAGCACTGTCTGTCTGTCTTGTAATAATATAGTTAAATTCCTACTCTAGACAAATCCCTATCACAATTAGAACAACAATCCTTCCTGCAACTGGGAGAACTCTTGTTGCAAAAAGAGTAACATTTCTTACAAACAGAGACAAAAGAACCCTTTTTCCTACATCCAGGAAAATCGTTCTATAGATAGAATATCTCCTACAAGATAAATTCCCTCTATACATGGGGAGAAAAGCTAGAGTCCTAAAACCTTACCAATTTTTGTTGCAATGAAACTGATTTTTCAGAACTAAGGGTAAGAAATTTCTCTTTTATGCAGCCTGGCCAACCAAAGAAAAGAGGAAGCAAAAGTAGTATTGAAATATTTCCAACTGTTTGCAGTTCAAAATTTATCCAGCCTCAAAACATACCAGTTGCAGAAAAATTATAGGGTCCAAAATTAGTGTGCCAAAAGGAACCCCTTTAGAAATATTCCTTTTGTCCTGCAATCAAGGAAAACTCTTGGTTCAATCGGCAATGACAAAGAGAGCATGCCATCAAATTATGTGCCGATAATGCCTGCCCACCCTTTTCTGATGCCATGCTTTCACCTTTTACCTTTCTTACATCAGAATTTGAACACGAATGACTCACTGCTGGCATCCTTCCCTCCCAAAAACCATCCAGGTACAATGACGACCATTAGACATCACCAACTTTTTAATTCCTCTGTTCTCTTCACATGGAAGACAGAAACTACAAGTTTTAAATAGGATTTTGGTGTCAGGGGTAGGGTAGAATTTTTCTTAGGCTTATTGTGTTGTCTATATTTTAATATGAACTAAAAGCTGGTAGCAAGTGTTTATTTGCCTTGCTGCTTGTCCAAATTATGACCTGTTTGTCTTTGTGGAGGTGTCTTTGTGGTACCTCAAAACTGGAAGAGTTTGTTTTAGAAGGAAAGATTAAATACAGACTGCTTTACTGTTTCACTGAGAGGTTTTTCCATTCTAGTTTTAAAAGTCAGCTTCAGAAAGATTTCAAAGAGTTTACAATTTAAACTTTCTTCTTAACCACAAAAGGAGAGAAGTTTGTTTAAATCAAGGAACAACTTCTGGGAGAGTGAAACAATCCTGACTTTTAAGTAGCTTAAGTAAAATTGGTTTTCAATATTAGAAATTATAAATCCACACTTAATTAGGTTTTGAAACTAACTTTTGTTAGACTATGGTCACTTCTGCTGTCCATTCCAGAATTTGGAATATTTTTCAATTTCCTGAAGAACCCCCTCCCGTTTTTTTTTTAATAGACTGTGCAAAGACACTAAGTTGAGAAGGACTAATTTCAAGTGATCCACACAATGCTTGAATTAGTTTAGCTTTGTCAACCAGTCTCAACAAGAAATTAGGAAGCATTTTTTAAAGAAATGCTCAGGGTGGCACTTGAAAATTTGTTGAGTTAAAAGATTCAGCCCAGTGAGTCTGAGGGAAAAGATATGGAAAAAGAAAAACCTAAACCTGCGGCCCTGGGCTAGATGTTTCTACTCTCTAAAAGGTGGTCATGTTGTTAAAGAAATGTAAAAAGAAGTGGGTATATTTGTGGAATAGACATTACACTAAGAAGGAGGATTTGAGGAGTAAAGATGGCACCTACGATAAAACTAGTCCTGGAAAATATCAGATAGAGATTAATGCAGTTGAGCTTAATTTTCATGTTGTCATCCAATATTTGATATGAGGGCAATGTGTTTAAAAACTGCAAAGATAAGTTTGTTTTTAAAGCATATTTTGATCAAGATTTCTCTAAACTGATTTTGAATGCAATCCATTTAGAAAGTCAAAAATTAGTGTATAAAACTGTATGGCACAGTGGAGAGTGCCGGGCCTGGAGTCAGGAAGACTCATCTTTCTGAGTTCAAATATGGCCTCAGACATTCACTATCAGTATGACCCTGGACAAGTCTTTTAACCTTGTTGGCCTCAGTTTTCTCATCTGTAAAATGATCTGGAGAAAGAAATGGCAAACAACTCCAGAATCTCTGCCAAGAAAATCCCACATAGGGTCATTCGAGTCAGATAAAACTGAAACAAATGAGAACAACGGCAATGTAACCATTGTATAAAAAATGTAAATTGAAAAATTCAACTCTTTTAATATGGAAATTACAGAATATTACCCAGTATTTTAAAGAAAGGAGGGAATATTAAATCTACAGAGAAAACTATCTAGATTCTGAAAAATAAACAGATCACCTTTTAATTGTTCTTTCCCCAGAGTGTGACATATTTATTGTTTTAAAGAGGTAAGAGGAAAAAAAGGAGATCTGAATCATTTACAAGTGTCAGTAAAAAGACTGCAAATGGCTCTTTAGGTGACAGTGAATTTTCATGAACAGTTGGCAGTTTGAATTTATCTGGCTCTTAAGAAACTGCCTCCACCAAAAGAAAAAGACTTGTGACTAACTTAAAAATAAAAGTCAACTTCAACTTGCAAGAATGTTTTGTGAACTTAAGTGAACACCAGAAACAGATCTAAAGATATAATCATTTAAGAGATGTTTGACTCACATGAAGCCAAAGTATTTTTAAAATTATGTTTTTAAATTTAATAAAGACAGCTAAGGGAAGTAACCAATAGAAGTTACATCAAGTGATTTACTCAGTCTTTGAAAATAAATCAAATTGATAAGACGGCTTTAGATTTAAAAGTGTTGGTATCTAATGTCCCTGAGTAAACTGAGATTTTGATTTGTGATCATAAACTTGACTCAACTTGATTAAGGCTTATCTTAACACTAATTTAAGGCCATATGTGTTTTCCTATTAAGGTAACTGTAGCAGACTAGAGCTTGTTTATCTCAGCTTATTAATCTATAAACTGGATAAAGGGTAGGTAAGTACAGCTGTGGATAGAGTTCCGGGACTTAAGTCAGGAAAACTCATCTTCCAGAGTTCAAATCCAGCCTCAGACAGTAAGCAGCTATGTGACCCTGAGTAAGTGCTTAACCCTACTGGCCTCATTTTCCTCATCTGTAAGATAAGCTTAAGAAAATGGTAAACCACTCCAGTATTTTGACAAGAAAACCCTAAATGGGCTCATGAAGAGTTAGGACGTGACAAATAACTGAACAAAAAGATGCATAAAAACAGCACCTGTGCCTGGGACTGTTGGGAAAACCAAATAATGACTGAAGTACTTAACAGTTATAGGTTCAATTATTGAAAGAATGCTGCAAAAATGTGAAAACTACTTAGAAACAGATAATGGTAATAATTTTCTGCAAATTTGATACAACAAAATCTTTTCAGATGTCCATTATCTGTGAAATACAGTCTTAAGTGCTTTACCTGATAATGTTTTAAAGTGATTACGTTTGTGAAACGGTGCTACTATAGAGTCTTCCAACATACTGCCAAACTGGGCAAAACTTCAGTACTTTTAGATTTTAAGAACTAGCCCTTAACCTAGGCTAGAGAGTGGTAATTTAATTTTAGTTGGGAGTAATAATAAATTTTAGGTTTCCCCACACCTATAAAATCATGGGTCTATCTAGAAATTACAAAGAGATTCAATTCACATCTCTGCTCATTATACCAACACTGCCCTAAGAGTCATGAACTCTTAACTTCTTAGCATACTAGGTAACTAACTGTTCTAAGATTAAAAACTATAGGGTAAACCTTGCTAATTTGTGGAAGAAGCTGTTTAGAATATTTGACATTTAAGCCTACTAATCTCATTTGCAGAAGTGGGAGAAATTCTGATGAAACATATAAAAAGTAATTAATCACCTCCCTGCTTCTGGCTCATTTCTAAGAAGTACATTTTAACCTTAATTAGAATTAAGCATATAAGAAACTTCAGTGATTTAAATTACTATGTTAACAGAAGAAATAATAATAGGCATTTACCAATCTTACTGTAGCCCTGAAACGTTACAGTGGTTTCCCAGGATGTTGGGGGAGAACTCGCAAGTTTTTTTAGAGTATAAAAGTAACTTTATGATTTTTGATTATGAAAACGAAGATAACTGTCCTAATCCTGCTCTGTGATCAATTAAATTTTTCTAATTAAGGTAAACTTCAAGGGGTTTTAATTCAATATTGTTTTAAGCTTTTATTTCAGCTATGATTGTCTGAATTATCATGAAGTCCATCATTCCAGAGGAATGCCTGAAGAGTACAGTCTGAACTGCTACAGGTGGATGTACGTCCCTAAAGAAAGTTGAGGGGATGACCTTGGCATGGAAGAGGGTAGGATCCTTTTGACTCCCTTTCTGAATTTCTAAATAGGAAAATTTCCCACCTGATTACAATACCTGTGAACAATGTGGAATTTTGCTACCTGACTGGCTAATAAATATGACTCATACCTAGGAATCAAATAGAGCTAAGTTCTTCCCTGTTACGTTAAGTCAGTCTGTGCCCTTAATATAACTATGTCCCTCCTTTTTCCTTCCATATCAAATTTCTATACTCAAGGCAGGTTACTCATAGCACCCATTTGTAGCAGTGCTAAATGTACTGCTAAAATTGATTAAAACAGAAACATCTGAGTATATTCTAAGTTCTTCTGTATGCCATCCACTTGCTAGGGTCATTGTTGACTCTTAGTAAAGCACTCTTCTCTCCTCATGCCAAAATTTCCTGTTACCTTACCACTATTTCATGCTTCCCAGATTTCCCCCCACACACTTTGTCCCTGGAGATTCCCGAGGACTCTCCCTTGAATGCAAGGCCTCTGTGGTCTGGGAACTCCTTCAGGTAGCCCACTCTCCCCCCCCCAACCCTCTAACATCAGGAGAGACCTGGTAGGCATTTAACTAACAGGCCTTCCAAACTGATACCTTTGATGCTCTTTAGCTTATGCTTCATTAGTTGGTACCATACTTATCCCACTTTTTTTTTCTATTAACCTAGGCATAATCTCCTCCTAAGGGGGAAATTAAGACTTGTTGTCCTTAAAATCAGTTGAACACTAAGACACCTGACTTACTTTGGGCCCATATTAAAAACGCTAAGATAAGTAGGCAATATCAATTCCAGATACTAATCCCTTAAGAATTGTGTTTAACTGACATCACAGAAGCAGCAAAACAGAAGGTTTTCCTTTTATGCACCCTAGTTCACATGTCTACTTTGATAAATACTCAACCTTTACTACAGGGGCTCATTTTACAAGTCAAGCCCCCCATGGATGTCTTTTAAAGATTCTCTTTACCTTGTTGATAGCAGTGTCTTCATCAGGTACAAGGTGAGATGAAAAACTTCATTCTCTGAAGTTTTGGGGTGAATCATGGATTCCTGATGCTCGAGATGGTTATTAGAAAACAAAATTTAAGAAGGTGTACTTAATTGTATCTAGGTCTGTTTTGCAAAAGATTATTGTTAAAACACCTAAGAATCTCTGCAAGTAACCTGAGTCAGAGAAGCAGATCTTCTAGGAGAAGGAAGGTGTATTCCAGAATGCCCAAGAGATGTTTTTGGAAACCAGATGACTGCATGAGACATCTCAGTCCTAAGAAATGATGTGCTAATGTAATGGACTTGGAAGGAGACTTAATATTCATCCTTCCTTCTTCCTTTCCTTCTTTCTCTGTGTGGGAGTCCCTCCCCACCCCTTACTTATTGTAAGGCCTACTTATTTAAAGAGGGCTACTCCCAGAGTTTATCAATTCATTTGTTATACAGGTGGTCTCAAAGACCAAAGGGTAAACAGTTATAAGATTAAGCCTGATGGTTTTGGGGCCCTCTCCTCTTAAATTAGCCCCATTAAAGTAGACTATCTGGTATAAAATTTTGTCAGTACCTATTCCCATATATTGGGGTTACAGCATTAGAACAAACATAAAAGCCCAAACTAAACATAGGGTACTGGGTGGAACAATGGATAGAGTGTCAGGCAATCAGTAGACACCTGTGTTGCTTGAGATTTTGCTCCGTCCTCTTGTTAATCACTATAAAAGATCTTATCACTCAGCCTCTTTGACTGCTGAGGAGTCATGGACCCAATTTATTGGTCATACTCCCAAAGCTAGTTGATTGTGCTTAGAGCTTTGCTTTTTTACTCTACCTTTTTTTCCATTTAGCAAAATCAAAGGTCCAATCACATCACATCCCTACTCAAACTCCAGTTGCTCCCTATCACCTCCAGAATCAGATAAAAAATCCTGTTTGGCATTCAGAGTCAATTCAAATCATTCCAGACCTCTCCATTCTTCTTATACCTTACCACTCCTCCAATGACACTGGCTTCCTTGCAGTTCCTCACACAACACACTCCATCATCCAAGTGAGCATTCTCACTGGTTGTACCCCACACCTGGAATATTCTCTCTCCTCTACTTTGACTCTTCAAGTCCCAGTTTAAATAGTCACCTTCTTCAAGATTCACAATCTCTCTTAATTCAAGTGCCTTACCTTGATTATTTCCTACTCATTCTATGTACAGCTTATTTATACACAGTTGTTTGCATGTTGTCTCCATTAAATGGTGAGCTCCTTGAGGGCAGAGACAGTCTTGTGCCTTTCTTTGTATCCCCAGCTCTTAGCTTAGTGTCTGGCTTGTAGGAGGGTACTTAATATTTGACTAACTACTGGAAATGAAACTTCCTACCTCCACAATTTCTCACATTTTTGCCCTCCCATTTGATTTCTATTACCACCCAAAAGCCTCCTAGCTAGCCTGCTTTCCTTCAGTTCCTCCCAATTCACTTTCTACATTGTTGCCAGATCAGTCATCATAACAACAGATTTGATAGTGTGTCCCTTCTGCTCAAAACTCTTTCACCAACTATAACTGTTCACTGAATTTAACATCCAAATTCCTTAGTTGGTACTTGGAAGCACTCTACAATCTAGCACCTACCTTCCTAGCCTCCATGATTCTCCTCTCCCAGTGCTCTAGATTATAGCACAAAATGAACTGTTTGCCATCCCTTGTACACATACAGCATCCTCCTAGCTCCATCTCTGTTTATACTATTCCTTACATCTGAAATGTATTCACTTGTTTATGAAGCCTAAAAATTAAGTCTACCCACAACTTTTGAACTTTAAAATTAAAAAGCTCAGTATATATGTGTGTGTATATACACATATATATGTACACAGACACACACAAAATGAGCTTCCTAACAAAATATACTAACTATTAGAAAACAGCCTGCAGATTTTGCCCAACTAGATTTGGTTTAGTTGGAGGCTACCCTTTAAAGTAAAGAACACATGAACCCAAGTGAACAGAGGCCTGGGTTTGACTACCTGTGCTAGCCCTTAAGAGTTTCAGGAACCTGGACAAGTCACTTAAGTTCTGAGCCTCATTTTCTTCACTTAGGAAATGGTGATAATAGCTCTACTCCCAATTAGCATGACTAATGATCTCAACATGGCTGTACCCATTTAAAATCTACACTATTTTTAGTTATAATTATGTAATATGATTGGTTCCATTGGTTCAAGCCCAATGGAAACATGCAACTGGAATTGAAATAATGCAACCACTTCAAGGGATCCTTATTTGCACCAATAAGGACCTAGCTGTAATACCTGCAATATATACCTCAAAGGGGTAAGATGGGGAAAATACTTCATAAGCCTTAAAGCCACAGGTGGGGAAATTGTGGCCTCAAGGACACAAGTGGCCCTCTAGGTCCTCAAGTGCAGCCCTCTGACTGAATTAAACTTCACAGAATAAATCCCCTTAATAAAAGGATTTGTTCTGTAAAACTTGGACTCAGTTGAAAGGCCTCACCCAAGGATCTCAAGGCCAAAGGTTTCCCCACCCCTGCCTTAAGCACTAGAGTCCAGTTACTGAGTCATTATATTTGGGCCTTTCACAGGTACCCACCAAAACAAAAACAAAAATAACATACCCCCAAAGAGGACCAATGCTGAATGCTAAAAATATGTTCAGGTATGAACTAAAAAAAATGAATGAACAAGCATTTATCAAGTGCCTCCTCTGTGCCAGGCTCCATCCTGGGGATACAAAGACAAAAATGAAACAATCCTCTAACTCAAGGGGCTAATGTTCTATTGCGGAAAACGTTATTTACATATATTAGTACAATTTCTAGGGGTGCTGAAGAAGTAGGTGGGCTAGGGAGGAAATCGGGAAAAGCCTCATATAAAAGCTGGTGCTTGAGATGAGCTTTGAGGGTTACTGAGTTTTAAGGGCAGCACGGTGAGAAAGTGGATAGAGTGCTGTGCCTACAGTCAGGAAGACCAGACTTCAAACTTGGCCTCAGACACTTACTAGTCAAGTGAGCCTGGGCAAGTCACTGAACTGTTTGCCTCAGTTTCCTCATCTGTAAGATGAGCTGGAGAAGGAAATGGTAAACCACTCCAATATCCTTGCCAAGAAAACCCCAAATTAAGAGATGGGCAAGACTGAAACAAATTTGAACAAGACCAAATGAATTTTAAGAGGCATAGGAGTGTAATCCAGGTATGGGGGTCAGCCAGTATAAAAGTATAGTAAATAGAGACTGGACATCATTTGAGGATCACCACTTTGGTTGGACCATCAAGTGCAAGAAGAGGAGATAGAGTAACGTGTAATAACCCTGGAAAAGCAGGCTGGGACCAAATCCTGAAGGGCTTTAAATAAAGAGTTTGCGTTTTCTTCCATAAACTTTACATAGTCAGAGATAAAACCATTCATCCATAAAGGGTAGAAGAATGGTGACAGTAAATCTAAAAGGAGACGTTATTCAGACTCTTTCTAACTGTGGGGAAAATTGCTTCCTCATTCTTCCCCCTTCCCCCCATTAAAAACAAAAAGCTCTTAAAGGTTTACTATGTACCCAGCACTGTATTTTTTTTAAATGCAGTAGATGGGTATCAAGACCAGAATAAGCTTGTCTCTAACTCTATTACTTATTAAAATGAGAGTTCCTTGAGGGCAGTATTTTTGCCTTTCTTTGTATCTGGCATATACTAAGCATTTAATGTTTTCTGACTGAAGGGAAAATACAAGCAATAAATACAAAAGTTTGAAAGCAGAGAAAACATTTAACACCCCACCTGAGCTTTGAAGTAAGAAATGGGTTGTAAGAGGCACAGGTGAAGTAGATTTCTGGCAATGAGGTACAGCTTGTGCCAATCAATATAAAAATACTAGGGATAGTAAGCCCAGCGAGGGTAGGGGTCAGAATTTTTTGGGGGGAGAATGTAGTCACACAACTGGGAGTGTCTTAACATTACGACTATTTTCAAGGGTTGAAAATAATACAAAAACATTTAAGAGGGCATTGGGTTATGGTGTGAGTTAGCAGTGATCCATATGAGTCAGACTCCAAAAGGGCCATACACACACTGAAGGCAGAAGTCACCATATCCAATGAACTTTGCACTTCAAATTAGCCTAAGACTCTCAAAACATTACCTGACATAGGAAGGCACAGCTAGAATTGGAAATGGGTAAGGAAAATAGGATGTATTCCAATCCACAGTCCGGCGTGCCCCACCCCGCCAAACCCTTCCTCTATCCAGCAATGAGGAAAAAAAAAAAAAAAAAAGAAAAACTCTGCCGCTGGTCCCAATAGGCAGCAGCTCTCTTCCCAAAGAGAGTGTCTGTCTAGGGAGGTGGCGGAGCCTCATTTGTTTTTGTGTGGAAAAATTAAATTTTTTTTTTAAACACGGCCTACACATGGAGCTAAGGGAAAAACCTGATGCTCAATAACCCGTCGTATTTCCCTCCTCCTCCGCAACCCTACCCTTACCCATTCCGCTCACCTCACTCGAGTGCAGCAACCTAGAACACGTGTCTGTTTCACCCACCCACGGTACTTCCTAGCCAGCACTCTCCGGATGGGCTTCTCCCTGCCATCACCCCCCTCCCCCATATACACAACACACACACACACACACACACCACACTCTCTCAAAGCCCGGGTGGGGCCTAGGGAAAAAAAAAAGTCTAGGCTAGGTTTCCTCTTCCTCCACACCTCCAAGTGGATCCCAGAAGACAGCCTCTTAGGTACCCCAGGAAAAGCCTATGACACATGGTCTCGGCATCTGTACCATTCATCTCCATAACCTCCACACCACCTTCATTGTACCAGTGCGAAGAAGGTGGGTGGGAATGACATAGTGTGTGAGTGAGTGAGAGAGAGAGAGAGAGAGAGAGAGAGAGAGAGAGAGAGAGAGAGAGAGAGAGAGAGAGTGTGAGTGTGAGTGTGAGTGTGAGTGTGAGTGTGAGTGTGAGTGTGAGTGTGAGTGTGTGTGTGTGTGTGTGTGTGTGTGTGTGTGTGTGTGTGTGTGTTGGGGATGGGGGGGGCCCGAGGGTGTCGCTGCTACTGCAGCAGCCCCACGGATGCAGACAGGATCCAGAGACCCGCCAAATCCAGTAGGGGAGAGCCTGCCTTCCCAGCCCTCCCTTTCTCCACCTTTCCCACCTGACTAAGTTCAGCAGCCAGCCTCCTGCCCCAGGAGAGCTGGGCGGGCAGGACCAGCAGAAGGATGGACCTGGTCCACAGGTGCGCAAGAGCGGGACTTTCCCCTTCCCAGCCGCGTCCCTTCTCCCCAGCTGGGGGTCCCAATGTACAAAATGAGAGATTGGAGACGTCCCCTGCAGCGCCCAGCCTTACGACTCCTGGCTCTCCAAAAGGTCCCCCCGCCAGTCCCCAGGTGAAGCTCGAGCGATGTTACGGCCTCCCTGCGCACCTGGAGGCAGAGGAGCTGGGGGGGGCGGCGGGGAAGACAGGTGCCCAGGTACGAGGCGAGGGAGGAGGGACGGACAACAGTCCCAGGGCCGGAGCATCTCTCACCTGCTTGCCCCGGTAGAAGAGGCGCTGGCGGTCCGGGGCCACGTTGAACAGCTCCCGGATCTTCTCCCGTAACGTCTCGATCTTGGTGAGACGCGACAGGTCGTCGATAGTCCGCGTCTCGGTGCCGTCTATGGTGCGGACCTGGATCCACATCCTGACCCGAGAGGGGGTGGGGGTGCGGAGCGGAGCGGAGCCGGGGACTGGGGGGGCGCCGGTGCCTCCCCTCTTTGTCTCCCCCTCCTCTTGGCCGAGGCTCTCACACCCCCACCGCGCGCCTCCCCAGCCCCTGGGGACCCCGAGCGCACGAGGGAGAGCGCGAGGTAGAGAGTGAGCGAGAGCGTGCGCGGAGCGCCCGGAGCACTCGGCGGTGGCGGCCGGCGGTACCCCGAGCGCGCACACCCCCAGAGGTCGGGGAGGGGGGAGGAAGCGGAGCGGGGGAGAAAGAGGAGGAGCGAAACAGCCGGAACTGGGAGGAGGCGGGGGCGAAGAGCCGCAGGAGACACTGACAATGCCTACGCCGCCGCGGCTTTAAAAATAGGAAGGAGCCATAGCGGACCGGACTGACTGGGACTGTTTATGAAGAGCTTGCTGCTCTCACATGGAGGTCACGGCGCCAACCGGTTCTCGCGAGATCCGTGCGGATCCGGCCTTAAAGAAACAGCGGCCCACGAAGCGAGGGACGGACAGACGAGAGTGACCTGTGGGGTTGCGGGCTGAAGAGCGGGGCGGGACGAGCTATATAGGCTGGCCCCGCCCTCACCCCGCCCCCGCGCCTCAGAAGCACACGCCCGCGCGCCAGTTCCTCTCCCTTGAGCGCGCGGTTTGGCGCCCGGGGGTGTTCAGCGCCCCGCCCCCTCCTCCAGAGCAGGCCGTCGGCCCTCGGGGGCCTGGGTTTTCCCTTCTCGCGAAAACTCCCCAGTAAACAAAAGACACTTTGGGCCCGCTGGGTGTGCACGTGTTCCTCCCTTGGGCCCCGGACGGTCCCAAATTTCTCCGCAAACTACTCAGAGCTGAGCGCTAGGCCGGGCTCGCCCCTCTAACGGCCCGATTTTCCTCGCCCTGGCCCGGTCCGAGGTCGGTGGAGCCACTCTCTCCCTTACCCCTTCACCCAGCCATGCCCCTGCCCTCGCGGCCCGGTGCTGGAGTTTCCCGCCACAGGCCAGGCCCAGGCGGCCGGGTCGGCACAGCTGGGCGCCCGCTAGCCCGGGCCAGTCCGGCCGCGTTATCCCCCCCCGCGTTATCTTCCCGAGGAGTTTGTGTTTCTTTCCAATGCGGTTGAAGGGCACCCATGGCCGAAGATTTACAGGCTCATGGAAAAGGCTTATTTTCCCCCAACGGTTACATTTTTAAATCACACTCTCAGAGCCACCAACTGCCAAGGAAGAAAGCAAAGCCAGAAGGGCCTGTTGGGGAATGGCGTTCTCAGAAATAGGCCTTGCATAACACCTAACTGGAGATTTCAAACGAAACTATGGATTGTATCTGCTGAGGAAGAAGGAGGAAATACACAAATAAAAAAAACCTTTCATCTCAGATTCATTAAAATTCAAAACTAGGGACATTTTGCCAAATGAGGTAGAAAAAACTCACCTGAATTAAAATCTATGAGATTTTGACAGTGTGTGGGTTCTAATTACTATGAAAACAAAGATTTATTAATAATTAGTGAAAAAAATTCAAAGCGTGTTTCCTGTCGTGGGGACTGCATCATTGGATACAAGAGAGGGCATTTTCATTGAACTAGAGAGGGCAAAATGTAACAGGATAATGTGATATTTCTGTTCACATCATAGCTAGTAATAGTAGGTAATTTTTGTATTGTGCTTTACATATTTATCTCATTTGATCCTTATAACCACCCTATGAGGGAGGGCATATTATTACACCCATTTTATATAAGAAGAAACTGAGGCAGAGTAACTTACCTACAATTCCTAAGTATCTGAGGTAAGATTTGAACTCTGAGCTTTCTGACTGGCCGCCCAGAGCTCTGTCAACCAGGCAGCTTCTCTATCTATCCATCCATCTATACTTTTGGTTAAATTGACATTCTTTGTTCAACCTGCTCACTTAGCTAAAATCACGAAATAGGAAACAATTTGTGGTCTCAGTTTCCTGTAAAATTAAGGGCCAGACTAGATATATAAATCCTTTGATTCTCTATCATTTCACCAGATATGCCAAACAAGTGTTTGTTATGCATCAACTATGTGCACTACTGTGTGCTAGGCCCTTCACGAATTTTTTTTTTAATAAAGACAAAAGTCCCTTCCTTCATTGAGCCTGTCATGTAGGAGATCAAAGTAACATATTTCCAACAATCAGAAAGCAACTGAGTAACAAACTTTTGTGGAACAGGCTATGAGGGTCTATAGGAGTTCAGAGAAAGGAAAGATGATCAGTGTGGGCTAAAATGGTCATGGAAGATGTTATGGAGGAAGCAGGACTCAGTACATTATACCTTGAGAACTTAATATGGAACCTTACAACCACCTAGGGTTGTAAGTGGGGGTGCATATTTCTATTTTAGAGATGAGGAAACTACCTTTTGATTTTATTAAGATCCCACAGTAAGTAAAAGTCAGGACTGAAATTCAAGTCTTCTAGTTCTAAATCAGAAAGATTCTTTTTATCATAGTTCTCTGACTGCTTTGCTTAAAAAATAGGTAGCTTAGCTCCCATAAATGTGCAACAGGTAGGGTTTAGACACGTGGGAGGGAGTGAAAATCCACACTGTGTAGGGCCTCACACCACTTACCTATCAAGTTACTCCTAGCACCCTCACAGGGCTAAGTTCCCAGAATGAGACCACCACCATACAGTTTCATTCAAACTCTCCCAGGACCCTCAGGGTAACCCTGTTGAGGGGAAATACACTTCTAGTTGCTACTGTTGCTGTAAAGCCCCCATCCAGTGTTGTTTTCAATCTCCACAACTAGCCCCTTGTGAGGTAACACATCTCTATGATATATGATATTTATACAACCAGGCTCTTACCATGACACTTTTATGATTTAAAAATGACCATTTACTTCATAATTAAGCTAAAGAAATAATAAAGTAAAACCATACATAATAAAATACATCACAATATACATCAGCGATGTTGAAGAGTGGGCACACAGGGGAACCTGAAAAGCACATGAAGGAGGAAAATTCATGTGCTGGGGGTAACTGACAACTCTAGACTACAGGTTTCACTGTTATTGCTCCATTCAGTTTGATATTGGAACAAAATGTGATGCTCTAAGTCATTAACAAAAAAGAGATTTACTTGACCAGAGGAAATTCATCGGAGATAGGCATTGAAGACACCTTGAGTTGATTCAGCTGAACAAAGCCTAAATTGCCCCTGCTAATCCATCGACCAAAGATTAGAGAGTTTTGAGTCTTGACTACCCTGAATGTTAGTTCCAATCAAACCTCAGGGAATGTCTCCATACCTTTCAAGAAAAAGCTAATTTAACTTGCCTGGGGGAAGGTGTTAGGATGTTGCTCCAACCACAGTAGCAAAGCCAGGACTCCAGGTGTTCCTACTCCAAATCTAATGTTCTTTCTATGCTGCATTTCTGGACGATTCTGAGGTCTTATTTTTCAACATTCACAAATTTTTCTGTCTCAGAGCGTCACAAAATTTTAAATCCTCCAAATAAATTAAACTCACTTTAAGCACTAAAGATACCCAATGCAACACATGTAGATGACGAAGAAAGTTTCACAAACTCAAACTACACTATAATGTCTCCTAAAACGTTGTTCTGCTAAACAATGATTACTGATTTCTCACTTGTACTCACTTAATTCCTTTCTATCCACACTAGTTTAAAAAAAAAAGTAGATGAAAAATGCAGTTTGTTTAGATTACCTACACTTGGATTGGTAGTCTATCAAAAATACCTTGGACAGGTAGGTACTAGAGGACACCAACCAAGCTGGGCTTAAATAGGAAGAAGAGATTCACCCAGACTGAATTTGTGAAATGATGGAGCATTTTTGATGATTAGAAGTTGCTTACTGACACTCCACCCACCCTCTTCCCACCCCCTAGTCTGCCTTTAAATGACAGAGAATGTAGATGGCTTTGAATCATGAAACGATATAATTTCAGAAGACTCAAAATGGTTGAGTTGCAAAAAGGCAATAAAATGATAAATAATGGACATAGACTGCCATGTATTGCTAACCATGGCTTATGCATGATAGGTAACAAATGAAATAAGGACATGTATAACAACAACAAAAAAAGTCATGTAATCAGAATGAGGGATAACATATTACTATGCAGTGCATTAATTGCTCAGGGAAAAAGAGCCAGAGCATACTTTTACTATTCATTAGGCAGCTAGGGAAAAAGCTTTCTGCAAACCTTAAAGTGTAATTCAGATGTTTGCCAAAGCTCCCCCTCCTCCCACCACATGGATTAGGCTAGTTTTGCTTTGTTATTTTTTTTCCTCCCTAAAGGGCAAAAAACCGACTTCAGACTTCATTGGTCTAGTGGGGCTAAGGTTCAAAAATGTATTAAGACCCCTCATTTACCACACTCTGCCCTTCTAACCATCAAAGGGAACTAACTCTGCGCAAGCAGAATGTTGCAGTGTCTTTGTTGAATGTACTTTCTTTGCTGTGGCAAAGTAAACCTCCTTTTGCTAACTGCTGAATGACCTGAGGGCTTCATTTTGCTCTAAAACCAAAACTAAACTTAACAGAGGAATGGCCTATGTCAGTCCTGCTCATTATGGTCATATGATTTTAGGGATATTCGGAAATCCTCAATATATCCAAAGTTTCCCTGATTCAGTGATGCTTTAAATTCTATAGTTTATCACCAAGTAATCATCTTTGGTAACAAACTTCTTCAAATGCATCCAAGCTGGTACACACACAGATGACAGACTTATATACTATAACTTACTATAACTTATATACTTCTGGCATTTAATTTAAGAAACTAGAATTACCTTTATATATAATGAGACATTGGAATGAGATTATGTTCTCCTGGGACAGAATTCTTCCCATTCTACCTTCCCCTCCCATCCCAATTTCCCTTTCCAAACAGGGGGCAGGGAATATTAAAAAAACAGGAAGTAGATTAAGAAAACAAGAGTTAATGTTTTTTATTTTATTTCCCATTTTTTAGAGTTATCAATTTATTTAAACTAATCAGATTGAAACTAATCACAACTTGATATCTTTTCAGCCATATCCTTCCAACTTGGTGTTTGCATTTGTCCTTTGTTCTTACCCAGAGCTTCTTAACTGGGGGTCTGTTAATTATTTTTTTAATTTCATAACTGTTTCAATGTTTTTGGTTTTCTTTCTAATATTTTGTATTTTGTTTTATGCATTTAAAAACATGATTTTGAGAAGGAAGCATACACTTCATCAGGCTGCTGGAGAGATCCATGGAACAACAAAAAAAAGCTAAAAACCCCAGCTCTAACCAGTCAATGATTTAACTGAACACAAATAGCTAATTTTGTAATGATCACTACATCTGGGAAATGACAGTGCTTGCAAAGATCCCAACTGTTCACTACTACAAAAGTGGATAAAGGGCAGCTAGAAGGAACAGTGGATTAGACTGCTGGGACTGGAGTCAAGAAGACTCATCTTCCTGACTTCAAATCTAGCCTCAGATAGTTACTAGCTTTGTGACCCTGGGCAAGTCACTTAACCCAATTTACCTCGGTTTCCTCATCTGTAAAAGGAGCTGGAGAAGGAAATGGCAAACCACTCCAGTATCTTTGCCATGAAACCCCAAACTGGGTCGCAAAGAGTTTTTGGTCACTCTGAGAGGCCAGAACCAGATACTGAGCTATGTACAGAAATTTGTACAGCCATGGAAAGCCAGCAGCCAAAGGGTGTTAAGGAGAGAAGTGTTGCTCCTTAAAGGTAAAGGGAAGGACAGTGGTAGAGTTGTGCTGGAGATAAGATCTCTTCTTGGCTATCTTGGTAATGGTGGGATACTTAGGACCCAGTTTCCCACCCTCTAAGAAGTCATGCCATAATTATGCTACTGTCCCCTGGGTATCATGATGTAATCTACTAGGGTAGGTGGGGTGGGTTCATCTCTCATTTTGAAGACCACTGCTCTGTAGCAACATTTCCTACCAATTCTTTTCTTTCCCTGTTTTCCTGACTCCTTTCTTTTCTTATGCTCAGTGTCATTCTAATGTGTAGATTAAAACACAGTATTTTAGAACATGGTCATTCTTAATATGTGAATAAGAGAGTCTTACATTCTCCCAAGTAGCAGCATACTGTATTTTTTGTGTACAGTGGCTGTATATCATCAAAATGGGCATGGTCTCAGCAGAAAGGAAGTAGGGGTGGAGGAAAGGAACAAGGAAGAAAATCACAATAGAACTGAAATGATTTTCTGAGTTTGTGTTGGTCAGCTCTTCAGAAAGGAACTAGACATGATTACTTCTAACCTTTAATTGAATTTGAAGGGAAAGAAATTCATTATTTTTAATCATTATTAATTTTTAATTTAATTTAGTCATTAATCAATTTAATCATTATTATTTTCAATGAGTGAATAAAATACCATTTTAGCTTCCTGATTTGTCATTAAACAAAAAATTAAGATGATTTTACTTTAAATTTCACTTCTACAATGAAATCTCTTATTCAGCATAGTTAGGAAGTTACCATTTATACATTATACATGAATTCCTCATTTTTAAAGAATTTGAAATTCAAGGAAAACTACTTAAAAATATAACAGTGCCAAACAAATCTGATCTTTCTTGGGTGATTTAGAAGACAATTCCAAATTAACCAAACAACAAAGCATTCTGGCCTGCACACTTTGTCCTATTTTCCCTAGGGTGCTTTATCTACCTCTTTACTACTTAAGTAAATCCTAACTGTTGTTCCCATCCAATTTCAGTTCCATCTCTTCTTTGATTCCACCCTTTCCGTATATTCTATATTGTACTATTGTTTTCTTTTTTTGGTATATGTAATCTGTCTCCCCCAATTAGATTATTAGCTAATACAGCAGGAATCTTTTATCTTTTTGTTTCCCCAAATTCTACTAATAGTAGATAGGGATTGGATTTGAGGGTTCATTGATTTAGAGAACTCTCAGAAAGGAAACTCTCTGTACCATGGGAGACTGATAATTTCTCTGCAATGTGTAGTCTTAGTGAGTTGCTTAGAGTAGGAGGAAGTTAAGTGACTTGCCCAGGGTCATGCAGCCAGTATTTCAGAGCAGGGGTTGAATACAGTTCTGACTTAGAAGACAGGTAACAAATGTTAATGCTTTCCAACATGAGCTCTTCACGTAAACCGTGTTTGTTTCCTGAACATGCCTTATTCATTTCCATCTCACCTCTTATTCCTATCTCATCTTTACTCATCCTCTGCTTATCTCTCACCTGAAACGCCCTCCTACTTTCATTCCATCTGTTCACATCCTACCTATCCTTTAAGGTCCATTTTAAGTTCTGCCTCTTCCAAGAAACCTTCCTTAATTATTATAGCCCATATTATCCTCTTTCTCTGAATTCCTAGAGCTCTAATCTGTATTAGTCATTTTTGCACTTAACCACAGAACTGTTTTGTATTGCTCTCTAATTGCTTTATTTCATTCTTATCTCCCTTTATAGATTATAAACTTCTTGAAATCATGAACATGTGTGTCATACTCTTGTTTTGTTTTTAATCCCCTACAACACCTAGCCCACTGCAGGGCATATATTAAATGTTCTACAAATACTTATTGAAATAAACTGAGAACAGCTCCTGAGGAAGCTAGGAAACCCTCTGTCATTTCCACCTCCAGAGAAATCCAGGATTATCAGGCTGGTTTCTGATGAATGCTGGGAAGGGATTAGTGTAGGGGACTGAGAGTAGAGGGAATAACAATACAAAGGCTATCCATAGATCTTTCACTCTAGCATGAACACAAAATACCTACAACCTTTCTTTCTCTCCTCACTTTTGCCTCTCAGAATCCTTTTCTTTAAGACTCAGCTGAGGTCTTCCATATCATCTCCTCTATGAAACATTCCCAGATTTCCTCAGTAGTTAATGTTTTCTCCCTCTGCAAATTACTTTAATTTTCATCTGTTTCATTTTGTTTTAGAGAAGCAGCATGGAGGAGTAGTTAGAATGCTGGATTTGGATTCAGTACAACCTGTGTTCGGATCCCACTTCTAACACCTAATTAGCTGTGTGACCACAGGCAATTCCTTTAACCCTTCTAAGCCCCAGTTTCTTCAGCTCCAAAATGGGGATAAGAATAATACCCACCTTGCAGGGTTATTGTTAAGCTCAATGAGATAATGTATGCAAAACACCGTACAAATTCCAGGTAATTTTGCCATTAGTACTTCCTGCTCCCTAGCACAGTGCTTTGCAGACAGTGATTAATAAATATTTGTTGAATAGAATTGAATTGCATGTTTGGAGGGGAGTGCATGTTAGTGATGGATAGAAATGCTAGCCTTCTATATATGTGCTTGTAGCTCAATCCATATGGTATGGTCTTTTTTTATTAAACAAAAATAATAATAATAAAAAGATAACAATGCTTTAATCACATTTGTCACTGTGACATTTTTCTGTGTGACAATAGTATTTGGCACATGTCTGCCTGTAAAATAGCTCTATACTCTTTAAATTCTTTGAAGTTGCCTATTACCATGCTATTTTACAGGCAGACATGTAGCCAATACTATTTGATTTATATACTGCTTCCTCTTACTGTGTCCCTGGACCCAACCCCTACTCTTGTATTATTACAATGAACTTTCCTAGGTGCACAATACTTCACAGAATTCAGGGGCAAGAAAAAATAAAGGATGCTGAAAAAAAAAAGATTAAACTCATTTGGCTAGTACTACCCAGAAGATAGCCACCACCACAATAACAACTAAATACAATTAAGAAGACCATCTTCAGCTGTGCCCTGAAGGTCAACTAGGAAAAGGAAAGGCAGGAAACCAAGAAGCTGAGGACAAACACAAAGGGATTTTGGTTCCTGCCCCTTATGATGCAAACCCCAGGACACCAGTCAACATTCTAGAGAAGTGAATAGGAAGCCAAGGCCTCAGGAATTTGAAGAGTAAAACCAACACTTTGCCAATTAGTTAAAACACAACAGCTCCAGATAGCCCTCTTTGTTGGAAGTCTCCCCAGGTCAGAATGTCAAAGATATTTGGGTCCCAGAAGGAAATTCTGAATATTCAGTACTTGTTACCACATGGAATACCAGTTTGCCAGCACTAGGGAAATGAGCTATACGTATGTAAATATAAAATTAATTAGTAGCTATTACTCTAGTCTAAATTTCTATAGCCTGAACCACCATTTATTTGAAGAACCAGTATAAAGTTGATTTTTAGGCTTAGTCATGTTAATGGCTTTTAGGTACTAAGTACAATTTCTATTAGCTGAACATATATAAATGGATTTCCACACCTATTTGATATTGATTCTGCCTCTGACTTAAGCAAAAGGAGTAGGTAACTTTCCTTCACTTGAAATTTGACTGTTGTATGCCCATATATTTATATTTCCCCTTTTATATTAAATACTAAGTTTGGATTGGGGAATTTAGAAGATTATTGCTTCTGTGCTTCAATGGATCTGTGATTTCTTTGACTTGGGTACTCCCTCTATTTGTGCAAACTTACACATGATTTCCAACCTTTGCAATGTGGATCCATATACTTCAATAACTCCTCCATAGAGGATCTAATCAAGGCACTGGAGGCCCTTCTTTTGGGTCTCGTAATGGCACATGAATGCAAGCACAACACTCAGGTTATCAATTATCCTTAGCACTCAATATACTTTGGTCCACTCCCTGTTCCCATCATGCATTTCCCAGATCTCTTTTACATCACTTTTTGGAACGCATCATCACTGGTAATATGTTGTAATATAATTATGCCGATCATGCACCCCTCTATTGCACTTTGCTTGACATGCAATTTTGATTCTTCAGAGACTGTGTAGTTATAAATTGTGTTATAATAAATGCTTGTTACTTGTTGACATCTATGATTCAATTTTTCTTTGATTACAGCTTTACTGTAAGAATATTAATGTTATATAGATGAGTTTTAAAATATATGTATGATGATTATAATAATGTAAATTAAAAGAAAAAAGTGAAATAAAGAACTATGTAATTATAATGATCACACTTGGGTGCACAGAGGATAGTGGAAAGGGTTCTGACTCTGACATCAGACCTCCTGACTTAAAATTCTACCTCTATAACTTACTACCTGTCTGCCATTTGGCAAGTCACAAACTGGGCCTCAGTTTCCTCATGTGTGAAATGAATAGATTGGGCTAGATGGCCTCTGAATTCCTTTTAAGTCCTAGATGTATGATCTCAAGATCCTTCTTTGCAGGGAGGAAATACTATTGCCCTGGAATATTTCATATGCTGTTAAACATTGTTATGTGTTTGGCTTTGCTGAACTACTTTCTTTTTTATTTAGTGTAAGGGATGATTTGCTAGGTAGTAGAGAGGAGATATATTTGGAAATGAAGGTAATATAAAAACCAAAAAATGTCATTTTTTAATTTTTAAGAAAGGAGATTAAAATATGAGTTTTTGTGTCAGGTAGCAGTTTGGTACCATTGAAGGAACTGTGCTATTTCCCAAATGCAATCCAGCTTGGTTTTTTCTGCTATTTTATATGAACTCAGTTTATTATTCATCTAGGCCTACCCCCTGTCCAATAATAACAGTTGGCATTTATAAAGTACTTTAAATTTTCGAAGTATTTTATATGCATTTCCTCAATTGATCCTTATAACTACACTGTGAGATAGGTACTACAGATATTATCACCATTTTGTAGATGAAAACATTAAGGTTCAGAGAATGACATAGGCACTCATCTAGGGAATTTTACTTTCATTTTAGGAAATGGCCCATAGCCAGGGAGGGAGGAGGAAGATAAAGGACTATTGCATGTCCAAATGAAGCAGGCATAGAAAAAAGCAGAGTAAGGTCATGTAGCAAGAGTGCTGAGCACTTGGAATCAGATCCTAGCTCTGCCCCTTCCTCCCTGAGTGACCTTGGACAAGATGATTTCACTTCAGTTTTCTCATCAGCAAATGAAGTGATTGAACCAGATGTCTCCAAGGGTCCCTTCCAGCTCTAAATTTATGATCTTATGACTTCACCTTAATGGATAGTGGGCTGGCCTTGGAAACAGGCAAACATACAGTCAAGGCCTGCCCCTAATACATGTTAGTTGTATAGCCATAAGCAATTCACTTAACCTCGCGGTTGCCCCTAAAATTTTCTGTGACTGTATAGCTTTATCAGTGGAGGGGTTTCAACACTAGAAGTTCCTTATCTCAATGAAATCACAGACTGAACCTCCCTCCCCTCAAAAATGTATTTGCCCATGATCACATAGCTAATAAGTGTCAGATGTAGGATTCAAATCTTTAGTTTTTGCTGTATCATGCTGCCTCTCAAGATATGCATACAACATATATGTCTAAGCTATATATGCCAATGGAATAAT